>NC_137823.1:6782103-7162103 GCF_963921795.1 Nannobrachium achirus
GAATACATTTCTTTATAGTTTAGTTTTTTATCTACAGTAGCTATGCCAGCCCTAAGCTCTGCTTTGATACAGATCTACAGTAGCTATGCCGGTCCTAGGCCTAGGACCGGCTACTGTAAGCTAAGAACCCCACACAACGCGAGGCATTGTGTGCTTGTAGATCTGCTGTTTTCACTACTTTTGTGCGACAGCCTTTGCTAAAGAACATACAAATTATACAGACGTACGATCATAGTAATTTTCTATTCTATCATATCGTTGCTGTCGGGTGAAAACTTTGTATGTCCAAAACCGCTCGTTTTGCATTTATCATTTGAAATTATTTAGACTAGTGAAAAAAGCCGATCTACAAGCACACACCGCCTTGCGGTGCGAGGCGTTGTGTGCTTGTAGATCTGCTGTTTTCACTACTTTTGTGCGACAGCCTTTGCTAAAGAACATACAAAACAGACGCACGATCATTTAGTATTTTTTTATTTATTTCTATCATATACAGGGAAGAAGACACGGCCCCCTCTAGTCGTGGAGTCTGACTGGATGGAGGAAGGATGGGAGCCCACAGACTACGCATTCACTGCTACGCCTGGACCACGCGGTGCAGCTGCTGCGCTGCAGTCTGATGTCCCTGTGGACTTCCTTGCTCTGTTCCTGACAGATGAGCTGCTGGAGACGATCTGCAAACAGACCAATGACAACGCAGAGGACAGTATGATGGGACTTCTTTTCCTCACAGCTATCGTTCACAAGCCGGAGATGGCGATGCACTGGTCAACAAGCCCTGTCATTGCCACACCGTACTTTCACAGAACAATGGCAAGGAACAGGTACCAGGCCATTTGGAGGTACCTGTTTGTTTTTTTCCCTCTTATCTATCTTTTCTTACGTCTCTGTAACTTTGTAAATAACTGTATACTGCTGGCCAAGTTCATCTTCATCATCTGATTGGTTGCAGTCTGTATTCTGTTGAATCTGTTCCATTCTATATTCCTGTGTGCCTGTGAACTGGCTGGTATGTATCTTTGATGTACACACACACACACACACACACACACACACACACACACACACACACACACACACATATATTCTTTTATTTATTGTTTACTTGCTGCACATTTATTTTATTTTACTTTTATCCAGTTATATTTTATTTTTGTGAAAAGTCATATTTGTGATTTTTCTTTTTTGGAAATATTTGTAAATATTGTTGAACATAAATATGTTCATGCTGGATGTGTGAGGTACTCACCAGGTTTAGGGTTCGATGTGGCCATAAAATAAAAGGTTGACATCACTTTTCAGACTTTTTGTCTTCCTGTCCTTCTAGACCAGGTAAAAACACAGTGAATTCACAGTGCATAGTTCTATCAAAATGTAAGGCAATTTCCACCTTCTGAGTCATTTCATACTTTTTCACTTTGCCCCCTTGAAACTAGACGATGGTACAATATTTTTTTCACTTTTTTTGCAGAGAATGAAAGCAGGCATGATATTCTTTCTGTCAAGGGTACTTGTGTTCCGTTACCATTTACCAATTTGTTGCTATGGCTTCCTAAAGTTTTTTGTCTTTGAACTCAAATATCAGAATCTAGATTTCTGAGGTTATTTATTGGTTTGCGCAGTATGCACTCTAGTGCACCTATCTCCAAAGCCGCTAATCGAAATCACTCCAAAATCCTCTTTTACCAATTCTCCCATTTTTGTTCCGATATTCACATCGCATCATTTTAAATTTATTCTCTGGAATTGGGGCAGAAATGAATGGGCCTTAATGGTGGCATGGGCGGGGGGGGGGGGGGGGGGGGGGTCTGGCAGTCACTTAAATAAATGTTTTTTTTTTCCTTTTACACTGAGATCTGAGTCATCATTGTGGGATTTGACGATGGAGGGGAGGAGTATACTTACGGTTATTTTAAAGTTGTATTAGGGTTAGGGACATTAATACGCATTGGGGGTTGGTCATCGGTGGGTAATGGGTTGGGGGTTTAGTTAGGGTTATGGGACAATAAATATGCAATGTGGGGGATGGGATTAATAAGAATTTGGTGTTCATTTGTCTCTAAACCTTTCAGCAGCCTCAAGAGCCTTCGTTAAGGGTTTCAGGGATCTTTTGTAGGTATCAGGGCCCTAATAAAATTCATTTTGATAAGTAATTTAAAAGCTGATATCTTCTCGAAATGGGGTCTTT
Source organism: Nannobrachium achirus (assembly GCF_963921795.1). Taxonomy (NCBI): domain Eukaryota; kingdom Metazoa; phylum Chordata; class Actinopteri; order Myctophiformes; family Myctophidae; genus Nannobrachium; species Nannobrachium achirus. The sequence goes on from NC_137823.1 coordinate 6,784,292, forward strand.
TTCGCAGGGGCCGGACAGTTTCTGAACCGCAAAACCGAGCCGAATCCGTCGTTATCAGCCTTGAGTCTTTGGCGTGCACGGCCACTGTCTAGATTCAAAAAAGAAAACACCGCCCCTAAACTAGGCTACTGCTGTTTAAAGGCTCAGAAGTCTGGATAATACGGTCTGGAGGGTCTCTCCTTCAAACTGCACGTCCCCTCCGCTTCAGCGAACACGTGTGTTGAGGCTGGGGCGCAGGAAATGATTCTAACTTGAATGGTTTTAAAAAAGGTATGGACCCAATAATTAAAAAACAAACCTAACGAAGGTTCACGTGTGACAGTCTCAAGTCGCATACGCAGGACTCTGTGCTTCGTGCTCGGATCACAGTAAAGACAAGGGACCTGTGTATGCCTGGTCCAAAGAACAGACCTCACAGACCTTCCAAGGTGATACTAAGGCCCAGTGAAATTCATGTATTGACAACCCAAATTCTTATCAAAATCAATTCAAGTCCCTGTCTCCATTTCAAAATGTGACCTTTGACTGAATATAAGTCACATAAAGGGGGGCGGTGTCCAATCACTATCAGTTCCTTTTCAGGATGGCCTGCTGACCACCTAGACGTCTCCATTATGATGATAGCATCTACGGTTCACGAGAGGTCACTCAAAATACTTCATATCACGAAAATCTAGCCAGGCTGAGAATGAGGCCTCCGCCCAACTTATTATCAAACCCCCTTGTTTTTTCACCCAAAGAACAGTGACACCCTAACTTAATGTATAGGGGCATGATCCTAGCATTTAGGTTTCACGAGAGGCCACCACGACAGGTTATTAGATATCGTTTGCATACTCAGCTCATTATCAATCTCTTTCGGAAGGCCTTTTCATGTTGAACTGGTTTTGATTCTCGTGCTTAATTCCTTGTCTATAGGGACAGATCTACAAGCTCAAAATGTGAATTATAAAGGTATTTAAGTTAAATCTAACTATAACACCGATTAATTATATCGGATATCCATATCGGCCAACATTTCATTAATAACCCTAACCCTTCATCTTCAATGGTTTTAAAATATTGATGTTTTGTCAGATCCAAGATTATATCAACGAGTTAAGTTGGGCCCATCCAACCCTTAACTCATCAAATACCGTTCCTAACCCCCAATCAATTGCACCTGCTGGCAGGTTATAAAAGGGAAGAGAAGGAGTCCATTTTTTCTTTTCCACTCACTGCCAGTCTTCTGAGACACAAAGAGAGAACAACACTAACCGAACAACTCTACTACTCAACATGCCTGTGAGTTACTATCATATCATTTTGTTGGATATTGGTTAACCCTAACCCTTTTTTAACCTTGTTACAAGTATAATTACTAATTATTATCAAGCTAGCCTGCTATGCTAACATGATAACAGTCATTTAGGGTCTCTGTCCAGGGATCAAGCTACCCTGCTCTGCTGACATAACATGCTTGTTGGAGCTGGTTGATTTTTTGTTTATAATCCGCTGGAGATTTAAAGTACATTCCAATCACAACTCATTACGACTATGCTATGGTAACATGTTAGCATGGTAGGCCTACCCAATTTTACAACAAACCCATAGATTCCCTAACCCTAACCCTTCCCAATATCTCATCAATCCCCTTTGTTATATTGCCCAATTAATGAAACCAACCCTAACACCAATAGATGAGAGATTGTTTGACCTGCTGAAACACGTTATATCATAAAATATCTCTGGTAACTTTACTAATCCCAATTTTTAACTTTTGTTTTAGTCTTCTGTTGACAAAGTGGAGTGCCCCATGTGTGGGAGGTGGTCTACGTATTTTCCCACCTAAAAAGAGGGCACAAATTTGGGCAAAATAGTACTGAAGAAAGGCTTCTTCTACAGGACTACGCTTATGGAAAGTAAGTAAAGTTGACTCCAGCAGCGTCATTGTTTTATGAGGAAATGATTGTTGTTTATTGTCAAAATACTCTTTCTTCACTGATTTGGCATACCTTGTCTAAACTTGTTTTGCAACTATAGAGTCCACAAAGGAGACAAAACCGACTGCCTTGTTTGTGACAAGAAAGAGGTCTCAAGAATGGATAAACATTTATCCGATATCCACAGCCTAGAAGTAAGTTAATAATACTGCAAGGGGTCAAAGTAGAATGCAAGTTTATAGGAATCTCATTGACCCAACATCCTGTGATTGACCTGGCTGTACATTGCTTTTCAAAAGGGGGAGCGAAAAAGGAATTTAGTAATTGCCTCGAAGAGAAGGAGGACTGTTGCTAAATTGGCTGCACTACGTGCCTCAGGGGTGACGCTCATTAGCAGTCTGGACCTGAACGAACACGGTAGGTCCAATTACCGTTCCAATTGTAATTATACTTGTGTTATTTCAGGTCAACTACATAATAATGTCTGTTTTAACAGCTCCAGCTCCTCACGCCCAGTTCCAACTGGCCGCCCCTCGGGCTCAGGCCATGCAGCAGCCCCCGAACCCTCCGGCTCAGGCCATGCAGCAGCCCCCGACCCCTCCGGCTCAGGCCATGCAGCAGCCCCCGACCCCTCTGGCTCAGGCCATTCAGCAGCCCCAGACAGGCACATTTTAAAAAAATGTCCAGAGTTACAGCGAGTGAATTTTCAAGCCTGGAGTACGTCCTGAAGGGGATGGGGAAAAGCCAACGAATTGGTAAGACATTTACAATCAATCTTCAAATTGTAAAAATACTTGTGTGTGTGACTAGATGAATAATAATATTCGAATTATTATAAAACAGGCCTGACAAAATCTATATGAAAGCAATAGATGGGTTGCATAATTTCTTCCCCTCATCTGTCTTTCCCTCCGACCGCCCCAACTGCCTCAGGCCCAGCGTCAGCTCCTCAGGCCGATGGGCAGCTAACCACCCCTCCGGCTGCCCAGGCACAGCGACCCTCCCGCCCCTCCAGCCCCTCGGGAACCTCAAGCCCAGCTGCTGATGAGGCTGATGAAATAAAGTCTCTTGATTTGAAATAAAGATTGTTTTTTTTTTTTTTTTTTTTTTTATGAAATCTGAATCGTCATTCTAGGATGTATCATGGGAATATTCTTCAGATTCTTGATGGGTCAGAGTTAGGGTTATTAATTCCATTACTTATTAATCATTTCTTAATAATTCCACTCATTGTCAAATATAAAGGTATTTAAGTTAAATCTAACTATACCACCGATTAATTACATCGGATATCCACATCGGCTAAAATGTAATTAATAACCCTGACCCTTCATCTTAAATGGTTTTAAAATATTGATGTTTTGTCAGAGCCGATTTTATATCAACGAGTTAGGTTATGCCCATCAACCCATAACTCATCAAATACCGTTCCTAACCCCACCCCAATCCAATCAATTGCACCTGCCCTTGTCCTAGGAATGTCGCATAGAAACCAAACATATATCCACGCGTTTGTCTAGGTGCGCTTTACAACATCGTAAAAGATGGGCCCATGAGATGCATTGGTTCATGAACCAATGCTAACCCTAGTTAGCCTATGGTTACTCTTTTCGCCTTAATAACGCAAATACCATAAGACGTCAGACCTCGGTTCCGAGATATGTTGTAGAGCGCTCCGAGACGAACGCGTGGCTGTCTCGAAAGAAAGCTATCTCCTCACAGGGTTAGAGTCATTTTGGAATTAATGCTTATTGGGTGAGAAAATGATAGGATTTGATGGAATAATGGGCCTGGCAATTCCTTATAGAATCCACCCATTTTCTCCCCAATAACTGAGTAAACCCTTACCTCGTCCTAGGAATGTCGCATAGAAACCAAACATATATCCACACGTTTGTCTAGGTGCGCTTTACAACATTGTAAAAGATGGGCCCATGAGATGCATCGGATCATGAACGCTAACACTAGTTAGCCTAGGGTTACTCTTTTCGCCTTAATAACGCAAATACCATAAGACGTCAGGCCTCGGTTCTGAGATATGTTGTAGAGTGCTCCAAGACGAACGCGTGGATGTCTCGAAAGAAAGCTATCTCCTCACAGGGTTAGCGTCATTTTAGAATTAATGCTTATTGGGTGAGAAAATTATAGGATTTGATGGAATAATGGGCCTGGCAATTCCTTATTAAATACACTCATTTTCTCCCTAATAACTGAGTAAACCCTTACCTCGTCCTAGGAATGTTGCATAGAAACCAAACATATATCCACACGTTTGTCTAGGTGCGCTTTACAACATCGTGAGAGATGGGCCCATGAGATGCATCGGTTCATGAACCAATGCTAACCCTAGTTAGCCTAGGGTTACTCTTTTCGCCTTAATAACGCAAATACCATAAGACGTCAGGCCTCGGTTCCGAGATATGTTGTAGAGCGCTCCAAGACGAACGCGTGGATGTCTCGAAAGAAAGCTATCTCCTCACAGGGTTAGCGTCATTTTGGAATTAATGCTTATTGGGTGAGAAAATGATAGGATTTGATGGAATAATGGGCCTGGCAATTCCTTATCAAATAAACCCATTTTCTCCCTAATAACTGAGTAACCCCTTACCTCGTCCTAGGAATGTCGCATAGAAACCAAACATATATCCACGCGTGTGTATAGGTGCGCTTTACAACATCGTAAAAGATGGGAACCAATGCTAACCCTAGTTAGCCTAGGGTTACCCTTTTTGCCTTAATAACGCAAATACCATAAGACGTCAGACCTCGGTTCCAAGATATGTTGTAAAGTTCGCGTGGGTTTCTCGTTTGTCCCCCTACAAACTTTCTTCCATTGGATTGCACAAGGGTCATAAAGGCTCTATCCCTTAGAGGACTTGGACTGGCAGGCCAAAGAATGCCATCTCTTCACAGGAGTGTCTGTCTGGGACGAATCTTATATTAGCGTGTTCAGCTCTGTGAGACGAACACATGGGTGTGTTTGTAACGTCGCTAGAACGACACTCCTGTTTGGAGGAAAGGGCCCTAAAGTTGGTATAGGGTTAGGGACAATCAATACACAGTGGGGGTTGTCCTCAATGGGTTTTGGGCTGGGGATCAAAATCAGGGTTTAGGGACAATAAATATGCAATAGGGGTAGTATTCGATGGGTTTTGGGCTTGGGGTCTAAATCAGGGTTTAGGGACAATACATTTGCCAAAGGGGGTAGTCTTCGATGGGCTTTGGGTCTAAATCAGGGTTTAGGGACAATAAATTTGCAAAAGGGGGTGGTCTTCGATGGGTTTTGGGCTTGGGGTCTAAATCAGGGTTTAGGGACAATAAATATGCAATAGGGGTGGTCTTTGATGGGTTTTGGGCTTGGGATCGAAATCAGGGATTAGGGACAATAATCATGCAACTTGGGAGGGGGTTGGGTTTTTGGGGTGCTCAAATCCGGCCGTTACGCCCCCCTCAGTTGCGTGGTGAAATTTGTGAACTGCACCCCTAACATACCCTAAAAAATACATTTCAAAACATAACTATGGCTAGAAAGGAGATGAAGACCCTTCAGTATTGTTAGGTAGTAGACCGGGGAAGGAACTTAAAGGAACATTCCAGAATAAAACTTAATACCACTTAATCAGCCTTTTATCACATATGTACATACCTGGTATGATGGATTTTTATTATAGTCCTTACAGTTTTTACTTCTCCTGGACTCCTCAGATCTCTCTCCCACAGCAAAAACGGCGGTCAATTGAGGTCCTCCAAAAGCGCTAATTTTCACCGCTCCAAAGTCACTTTTTCCATCATAAATCTTTTATTTATAGTTCCTAGAGACGATATAGTCCGCAGTTAATGCCCAAACAGCATGCATTTCCTGAAACGGATCAATATTTACCTCAACTCCTCAAGAGAAGAATGAATGAATGAATGAATGAATGAACTTAGCACAGCACGAATGCACAGAGTGCTTTACAGATACACAATAATCAATAAAAAAGTAAGCTCTACAGTTGCAGAGATACAAAATAAAAATAAAAATAAGAATAAGCTCTACAGTTGCAGAGAAGACACATTAAAACACCCACAGTAACAAGGAATACAAAAGAACAGTAAAAACAGGGATGCCTATAAGTGACCAAAGGCCTGTATGAACATGTGCGTTTTCAGATGCCTCTTACAGGAGGCCTCTGAGGGGGACGTTTTTAAGTCCAGGGGGAGGGCGTTCCAGAGCTTTGGGGCTATGGCCTCAAAGGCTCGGTCGCCCTTGGTTACTAGATTTGTCCAAGGGACATCAAGGAGGTGTTTATCAGCGGATCTGAGTGAGCGAGTGGTAGGGGTGGGACGGATAATTTCTGAGATGTACGTAGGGGCTGGGCCATGAATTGCTCTGTAGGTAAACGTGAGGACTTTGAAATGGATCCTGTAGTGTACCGGGAGCCAGTGCAGAGAGGCTAGAATGGGGGTGATGTGACATGACTTTTTTGATCTAGTGAGTAACCTGGCAGCAGCGTTATGAACCAGCTGCAATTTGTCAACGGATGTTTTGTTGAGACAGGTAAAAATGGAGTTACAGTAATCTAGCCTGGATGAGATGAAAGCATGTACGGCCATTTCAAGTTCAGAGTGGGATATGATGGTCCGGAGTTTTGCAATATTTCTGAGGTGAAAGAAACAGGTGCGTGTGAGTGATTTGACATGATTGTCCAAGTGCATGGATTGGTCAAAAACCACACCCAGATTTCTCAAATGGGGGCGTACGTTACCCTTGAGGGCCCCCAGGTGTGTAGCTATTTTGGCAGCGTTATTCTCAGCTGCTACAATCAGCACCTCGGTCTTATTAGGGTTCAGCTGAAGGAGGCTGTTTCCCAGCCAGGCTTCAATAGCCAGCAGACATTCCTGGAGGACATTTAGTTGATCCAGTTTATCCGGCTTGAATGAGCAGTATAATTGAATATCGTCTGCATAGCAGTGATAACGAATGCCGGGAAACTTGTTTATGAGGAGACCTAGGGGGAGCATATAAATGGCAAACAGGAGGGGCCCAAGTACAGACCCCTGAGGTACACCACAAATGAGGGGTGCCTGAACTGATTTAAAGGGGCCCATAGCCACTGAGAATTTTCTTTCCCGCAAATACGAGGCAAACCAGTCAATGGCACTTCCAGTGATGCCCACCCACTCCCTGAGCCTATCTAAGAGGATGCTATGACTGACCGTGTCAAAAGCCGCGCTCAGATCCAGCAAGACCAGAACGGAGCACTTCCCAGTGTCAGCGAACATCATGAGGTCGCTTGAAACTCTGAGGAGGGCGGATTCAGTGGAATGATGTTTGCGAAAACCGGATTGAAATTTGTCTGAGATGTTGTGGTGTGTCATATGGGAGGTAAGCTGGTTGGCTACAACCTTCTCCAACACCTTTGAGACAAAAGGCAGCTTTGAAATGGGTCTGTAATTATTGTAGATGGAGGAGTCAAGGTTGGGCTTTTTGAGGAGAGGTTGTACAACTGCTTGCTTGAAGTGTGATGGAACAGAACCAGAGGCTAAAGATGTGTTAATGATGGTGACAAGACTGGGGCCAACGGAACTAAAAACTTCCTTCAGCATGGACGTGGGCAGGATATCAAGGGGGCTAGAGGAGGAGTTCATGGAGGACACTATAGTGGTGATATCATCTAAGGAGACAGGTGAAAAGCTGCTCATGGATGCTGGAGTGGTGTGATGGAGGGGGAAGGGAGAAGGGGAGGGAGTGATGTTTAACATAATATTATTAACCTTAGTGACAAAGAACTGCAAGAATTGGTTACAGTCCTCGTTTGACAGCACAGGTACAGAGGGGGGAGGGGGGCTAACAAGAGTATCTATGGTTTTAAATAGTACTCTGGGATTATGCCTGCTAGATGAGAGGATGTTACTAAAATAAGCAGCCCTAGCACGCTCTACTGCAGCATTAAAATCAACCCTCAAATCTTTGAGATAGAGGCGATAGAGAAGAAGAATGAAGTCTCGCGTCTCGCGTGATTACCGCGTCCCTTTTAGCTTTTTCTTTAGCGCAAATGAAAGCTTTCTCCTGGAGTTATTACAGCCAGTATGTACACAACAAGGCATCGTGGTATATATATAAAAAATAAGAAAGCAGAAGAATATAATCTAGTTAGTCTGTTGATCGCTAGAATCTAGTAATATGACTGAGAAGAAAAATAAAAAGACACGTTTCTGTGGTCATGAGGTAATTTTTACCTAAAGTTTATTTGGTGAGGCATTGCAGAATGTCTTGAGGAAAATACGATTATTTTGTGTTTATATTGTAGCCTACATTGTTTACAAATAATAATACATGTCAAAGTTATTTTGTAAGTAATTCCATTAATAAATAATAAATAAAATCGAAGAAATGTATTGAGGAAAATAAAAATAAATAAGGTAATAGAATTACCTTATGACCACAGGAAGTCCGTTATTATGCTTTGTTGTGAATCCTTCTCAGTCATATTACTAGATTCTAGCGATCAACAGACTAACTAGATTATATTCTTCTGCTTTCTTATTTTTTATATATATACCACGATGCCTTGTTGTGTACATACTGGCTGTAATAACTCCAGGAGAAAGCTTTCATTTGCGCTAAAGAAAAAGCTAAAAGGGACGCGGTAATCACGCGAGATGCGAGACTTCATTCTTCTTCTCTTGAGGAGTTGAGGTAAATATTGATCCGTTTCAGGAAATGCATGCTGTTTGGGCATTAACTGCGGACTATATCGTCTCTAGGAACTATAAATAAAAGATTTATGATGGAAAAAGTGACTTTGGAGCGGTGAAAATTTGCGCTTTTGGAGGACCTCAATTGACCGCCGTTTTGGCTGTGGGAGAGAGATCTGAGGAGTCCAGGAGAAGTAAAAACTGGAAGGACTATAATAAAAATCCATCATACCAGGTATGTACATACGTGATAAAAGGCTGATTAAGTGGTATTAAGTTTTATTCTGGAATTTTCCTTTAATATCTGACCCGTCAATGATTTTTTAGAACATAATTGAATGTGAGAAAAAAAAAAAAAAAATGATCCGATTTCTTGTGAAATGATCCGATATATCATTAAAAACCTAATCCCATAATCCTTCAAAACAACGCCCCAAATTCATTTAAATCCAATAAACCCAAAGTTGGACCCTAATTTATGTACTGGGCTGCCTACAACGTGTTCTGGTTGGTTAAGTAAATCTGCCACTGAACCAATGACAGAATCAACATGACCATAAAATCTGGCATGCTTGTTCTGCAACATTGTATCCGTTTTCTAATAGCCAAAATTTGATCCACACAACGCATTTACAAGGTGTGTTGACCGTCATACAGCAGATGTTCATTGGATACATTTGTTCCATAAAGTTCTCTCAGTGACGTGGGGAAACAGTCCCTGTACGTCCGCGGCGTCAAGGAGGACTGGCACCCCATCCTTAATGTGATCAGAAAGAACTTTTCATCGTGGGACTGTGGGCGCGTACAGCAGCACTTACAGGTGTGTACGCCAATCTAGCCCTGAGCAGCAGGGGGAGCTACAGGGAGCGGCCGCTCCACGTGCCGAAATTTGCGCGCGCGCGACCACAGTTTATTAATTTATTTTTTAAGTTTTGCAGTCATTTTGCCCTATTCACCAGCAGTCTCCCAGTCCCCACCCAACTGATGATTTAAGTAACATTTGTCTCAGCGGACAACTTTTGACATCAAGAAAAGAGTTAGGCATAGGCAAGCTGTAGCAGCAGTCAAGTGTACTCACCATCCAGAAAAATTAGAATGGCCAACACATGTACAGAATAATGAGAAATAGTCTGAAAGTGGGGTCTGCGCAAATGTTTCATAGGTTGATATTCATCTGTCCAGAAATTAATCAATTATAGACTACTCACTGTATGGTCGAGTGGCCACGATAGTGCGTCCATGCATCTCTGTTATGCAACTTTGGGAAAGTTGTAAAGGCTTTGGTGGTGATCTTGTACAGTTTCCATAACATCTCCTCATAAAGAACTTCAATCGAGTGTATAATGTTTGTTTTATATGGGTTGTTAGTTGTCCTGCATGCCTTCCATAATTCCCATGGGCCATGGGTTAACAGTGCGCATTGCAAGATGACGCTGAAATGGACTGCTGTCTTCTCTCTCCCCCCAGCGCCCCGTTCGCAAATTAATGTGTAGGCTAAACTGTTTTGATAATACAACTTGCTTCCCTGATCAGGTCATCAGTCACATGATCTTTCACCTGATTAGGGCGGGTATTTAAATCCCTCTGCCTACCTCTTCATTCTGGCTTTTCTCCTGGCTGTGCAGCTACCCTGCTGTCAGCTGCTGCTCTGCTTGCTCTCTACTGCTGCTGATGTTTTGCAATCCCACCACCTCCCCAGCATCCACCTGTAGGTCCTGTTTCTAGATCCCCTTTGGGGGGTCTTAATTCATTCCCGGTAATTCTATTTGGTAAATTCTATTTTGTATATAATAACTTATCTAAAATGTTTATACTTACAGGGAATGAATAGAGACAGAGACAGAGTCCTGACACCAAACTATGCTTCATATCATGCTAAGTAATTGCTCAATAACATATATTCTAAATTAATCCAAGAGTTGTCTGCCTGAACTAAAGTAATGTACTTAAAGGAGCTATAGTCAACTTTTTCATTGTAGGGCCGACACTTTGTTTACATCCTAGTCTATAGACTAGAATGTAAACAAAGTGTCGGTCTGACAATGGCCAGAATGATTTTATCATTATTTTACGCTTGTTGTGGTCATTTTTGAATAGAAACACATATATGAAGCTTATTTTTTTTATAAAATATTTTCGAAACATTATTTTTATTTTAGCATCCATTTTTCAAGAAAAAGTTGACTATAGCTCCTTTAAGTACAATTTTGAGGTATTTGCACTTTACTTGAGTATTTCCAATACTTTTACTTCTACTCCACTACATCTCAGATCCAAATAATGTACTTTTTATCTACTACAATTATTTGCAAACTTACGTTACTTTGCAGATATAAATTATAATATTCTAAAAGATACATAATCCACTTTAGTTTTATACCTTGGCTATTCGAAAATAGCCGATCTACAAGCTCACAACACGTTGCATCGTGGCGCGTTGTGAGTAGTAGTAGGGAGTAGTAGTTGGTTTGCATCTCTTTCGAACATTTGTTTGGGTTTCTCGCTATGGGAAACATTGTGTTATCCTCAGAAGCTCTGAGGCTGGACTCACACATGTGCGTCACGCATCGAATCTTATCGTCTGAGAATGGCCACTGGGGGCGCCGTACTAATGCATTGTCAATGCAAGGTTGTTTGGTTTTTTGTCTCAAGCTCAACCGCAGCCTGTCTTTTGGCCAAGAGACACGGCAACGACAAAAAACCAAACAACCTTGCATTGGCAATGCATTAGTACGGCGCCCCCAGTGGCCGTTCTCAGACGATAAAGAGAGAATGTTCACGCAGATGTCTGTACGGCGCCTTATAGGATTGTCCCAGCCAGTATTGGCCTGAAGAAATGATGCCGGCTTTAGTTTCTGCCATATACTAATGAGAATGTGGGAGGAGGGGTTGTCGCTGATACTGATAGTCCCGATGCGGGCAAGCAGTTAATGGATGGAGGAAATCATTCCCCTTCTCTATGGCCAGCCGTGGGCTCTCCTGCTAAGCCGAGACCTTGTCTCCCAGGCTCATGGGGAGATATTTCATCCAGAACACATGGCCTTATGGGCCTGGTCCGTGAGAAGTCTAATTTGAATGGAGTGGCACTTTCCAACAATGCAACAATGTCATTGTCACGATTCAGAGTTAGATTAGCTGGTTGATTTCGTATTAGTTTGTTTACGTCTATTCACACGGACTGTATGCCTATTGCTGTTGTATTCGCAACGTTGACGTTTATTAGACAACCCATCACTGGACTGTTTGAGCCACTACAAATAAACATCAACAGCCTGTCACTCAAGGTAAAGTGGCTATTTATGATGGAACATTTTGGAAATCCTGCAGAGCCTCTGAAATGGTGACTAAATTGCAACCCATGATAACATGTACAAATAAATGTCATGTTCAACCTTAGACATTTAGATTCCCTTTAGATCCTATAATAACAAGTTAGCCTCGTTCCCAGCCTTTACTCATCTCCGAGGAGAAAAGCCTGGTCACAACCTAGCCTCGTAAACCTCCGGAAACCATTTACGGAAGTTGGTCGTTTACTAGGCTCACAACCTAATGCAGAGATTGTCTACAGGGATGGGACTTCCGTCGTATGTATTTCCCCCAGAAACTGTTTCGACCAATCGCAAGACTCGTTTCATTCAGGGAGAATGTAAACGTATTTGTAAAGTGTCAGCGTCTTTTCCTTGGGCAGCAGTTCCGTTTAGACACTCAACCGGCTAGGTCTTGCCCAGATAGAAATGTGTGACTATTGGTCCTTATATTATGTTAAGGACACTGTGTTGAATTCCACTGTATTTATGATCCGTTATAAGAACTGCTGTTCTTCTGGCCCAATCTCCTTTTGTGATCAATGAAGTTGTTTTCATTTCAACCCCTCAGGTGTTCTTGAGGGACCTGGAGTGGGGTCGTCAGCAGCAGCCGAGCTTATGGAAACGGCTACACTTCCGTCGGGTGGAGAGAGGAGTCCGGCAGACGCTACGGATGCTGGAAAGCGACCCTCAGGGGGGAGCAGCAGGGGGAGCTACAGGGAGCGGCCGCTCCACGTGCCGAAATTTGCGCGCGCGCGACCACAGTTTATTAATTTATTTTTTAAGTTTTGCAGTCATTTTGCCCTATTCACCAGCAGTCTCCCAGTCCCCACCCAACTGATGATTTAAGTAACATTTGTCTCAGCGGACAACTTTTGACATCAAGAAAAGAGTTAGGCATAGGCAAGCTGTAGCAGCAGTCAAGTGTACTCACCATCCAGAAAAATTAGAATGGCCAACACATGTACAGAATAATGAGAAATAGTCTGAAAGTGGGGTCTGCGCAAATGTTTCATAGGTTGATATTCATCTGTCCAGAAATTAATCAATTATAGACTACTCACTGTATGGTCGAGTGGCCACGATAGTGCGTCCATGCATCTCTGTTATGCAACTTTGGGAAAGTTGTAAAGGCTTTGGTGGTGATCTTGTACAGTTTCCATAACATCTCCTCATAAAGAACTTCAATCGAGTGTATAATGTTTGTTTTATATGGGTTGTTAGTTGTCCTGCATGCCTTCCATAATTCCCATGGGCCATGGGTTAACAGTGCGCATTGCAAGATGACGCTGAAATGGACTGCTGTCTTCTCTCTCCCCCCAGCGCCCCGTTCGCAAATTAATGTGTAGGCTAAACTGTTTTGATAATACAACTTGCTTCCCTGATCAGGTCATCAGTCACATGATCTTTCACCTGATTAGGGCGGGTATTTAAATCCCTCTGCCTACCTCTTCATTCTGGCTTTTCTCCTGGCTGTGCAGCTACCCTGCTGTCAGCTGCTGCTCTGCTTGCTCTCTACTGCTGCTGATGTTTTGCAATCCCACCACCTCCCCAGCATCCACCTGTAGGTCCTGTTTCTAGATCCCCTTTGGGGGGTCTTAATTCATTCCCGGTAATTCTATTTGGTAAATTCTATTTTGTATATAATAACTTATCTAAAATGTTTATACTTACAGGGAATGAATAGAGACAGAGACAGAGTCCTGACACCAAACTATGCTTCATATCATGCTAAGTAATTGCTCAATAACATATATTCTAAATTAATCCAAGAGTTGTCTGCCTGAACTTAAGTAATGTACTTAAAGGAGCTATAGTCAACTTTTTCATTGTAGGGCCGACACTTTGTTTACATCCTAGTCTATAGACTAGAATGTAAACAAAGTGTCGGTCTGACAATGGCCAGAATGATTTTATCATTATTTTACGCTTGTTGTGGTCATTTTTGAATAGAAACACATATATGAAGCTTATTTTTTTTATAAAATATTTTCGAAACATTATTTTTATTTTAGCATCCATTTTTCAAGAAAAAGTTGACTATAGCTCCTTTAAGTACAATTTTGAGGTATTTGCACTTTACTTGAGTATTTCCAATACTTTTACTTCTACTCCACTACATCTCAGATCCAAATAATGTACTTTTTATCTACTACAATTATTTGCAAACTTACGTTACTTTGCAGATATAAATTATAATATTCTAAAAGATACATAATCCACTTTAGTTTTATACCTTGGCTATTCGAAAATAGCCGATCTACAAGCTCACAACACGTTGCATCGTGGCGCGTTGTGAGTAGTAGTAGGGAGTAGTAGTTGGTTTGCATCTCTTTCGAACATTTGTTTGGGTTTCTCGCTATGGGAAACATTGTGTTATCCTCAGAAGCTCTGAGGCTGGACTCACACATGTGTGTCACGCATCGAATCTTATCGTCTGAGAATGGCCACTGGGGGCGCCGTACTAATGCATTGTCAATGCAAGGTTGTTTGGTTTTTTGTCTCAAGCTCAACCGCAGCCTGTCTTTTGGCCAAGAGACACGGCAACGACAAAAAACCAAACAACCTTGCATTGGCAATGCATTAGTACGGCGCCCCCAGTGGCCGTTCTCAGACGATAAAGAGAGAATGTTCACGCAGATGTCTGTACGGCGCCTTATAGGATTGTCCCAGCCAGTATTGGCCTGAAGAAATGATGCCGGCTTTAGTTTCTGCCATATACTAATGAGAATGTGGGAGGAGGGGTTGTCGCTGATACTGATAGTCCCGATGCGGGCAAGCAGTTAATGGATGGAGGAAATCATTCCCCTTCTCTATGGCCAGCCGTGGGCTCTCCTGCTAAGCCGAGACCTTGTCTCCCAGGCTCATGGGGAGATATTTCATCCAGAACACATGGCCTTATGGGCCTGGTCCGTGAGAAGTCTAATTTGAATGGAGTGGCACTTTCCAACAATGCAACAATGTCATTGTCACGATTCAGAGTTAGATTAGCTGGTTGATTTCGTATTAGTTTGTTTACGTCTATTCACACGGACTGTATGCCTATTGCTGTTGTATTCGCAACGTTGACGTTTATTAGACAACCCATCACTGGACTGTTTGAGCCACTACAAATAAACATCAACAGCCTGTCACTCAAGGTAAAGTGGCTATTTATGATGGAACATTTTGGAAATCCTGCAGAGCCTCTGAAATGGTGACTAAATTGCAACCCATGATAACATGTACAAATAAATGTCATGTTCAACCTTAGACATTTAGATTCCCTTTAGATCCTATAATAACAAGTTAGCCTCGTTCCCAGCCTTTACTCATCTCCGAGGAGAAAAGCCTGGTCACAACCTAGCCTCGTAAACCTCCGGAAACCATTTACGGAAGTTGGTCGTTTACTAGGCTCACAACCTAATGCAGAGATTGTCTACAGGGATGGGACTTCCGTCGTATGTATTTCCCCCAGAAACTGTTTCGACCAATCGCAAGACTCGTTTCATTCAGGGAGAATGTAAACGTATTTGTAAAGTGTCAGCGTCTTTTCCTTGGGCAGCAGTTCCGTTTAGACACTCAACCGGCTAGGTCTTGCCCAGATAGAAATGTGTGACTATTGGTCCTTATATTATGTTAAGGACACTGTGTTGAATTCCACTGTATTTATGATCCGTTATAAGAACTGCTGTTCTTCTGGCCCAATCTCCTTTTGTGATCAATGAAGTTGTTTTCATTTCAACCCCTCAGGTGTTCTTGAGGGACCTGGAGTGGGGTCGTCAGCAGCAGCCGAGCTTATGGAAACGGCTACACTTCCGTCGGGTGGAGAGAGGAGTCCGGCAGACGCTACGGATGCTGGAAAGCGACCCTCTGCCCACGTCAAGAGGAAATGGAAAGTAAAGCATGCAAAGAAGCATTTAATGTCCCCAATGTTTCATTTATTTGATTTAATTTTGAAATTTGGGACATTGTAATAGGAAATTTCAAGTCTGGTAAGTAGTGTATTTGATAACTTTGATGGAAGAAATAAGGAAATGGTTTTTTTATCACAATTGTTGGGAGATTCAAACCAGTGATAATTTTCATATGCATTTCATTGTCTTATCGTCTTGTCTTCCAGATTTATGAGCCCATTAGCTTTCATTGTGTGGCTTATAATCTATGCACGTTGTCCTTTTGTATTAAATAGAACCTGGGAGTGGTCCAGGACTGTATGCTATCAGAATCGGATGAACGTTTGTTACTTGTTCACGTGTCATGTTATTTACACACACATACTGTTTGTGTGACCAATGCTCAGAATGTTATTTAGGTGGCATGTTGTTTAGAAAGATGTTAGTTCTGATGTTTACCTGTTATACTTTGTCTCACTAAATCATTTTCTTTACACTCTACTTGTGTGACCATCGTTTGTTGACTTCATGCCATTTATTATGATCTTGCACTTGTAATTTGTCTGCTATTAGCTTTTTCTTAGGATTTGTTCAATAATTTCTGTCTTGTTATACTTTTACATTGGTGTCCTCTTCCCCATTGTTTGCCATAGCAAGAGACAGCTATGATACAAATGACACAAACAAAGACAATTCTCTAATCCCACTACCAGCACAGAGCCACAGCCTTGATATCTCTGGCAAGTGGCAGCCTTTTATCCTCAGCTGAGCCAATGAGCTTGGACTATACCATTTACAACAGGTTGTATTATAAATATGAGAGGATACCATAAATACATAACTAAACATAACATAAATTCACAATAAATATCTTTAATCCACACAGGTATATTAAAAGTCTCCATGAACTATCCAATATAATAACGCCCAACTACAACATAAATTACCAACAACACATAAGCACATCATAAGTTACCCCCCTCTGACATCCTGTCTATGGTCCAGCCCAATTATACTGAAGACACACCAGGTAATGTTAAGCATTCAATCAAAACTCATCAGCAAAACTTAACACTACAAGTAGGCTATGTTGCACTCTCCATATTGCACTAAGCTATAAATATAAACTGTGCAAATATGAATACAGGTCACAATAAATATGTGCGAAATCAACAAACTGTCAAATATTACCTAAAAAAGAGGCATTTTAAAACTAGCTGATCTACAATCTCACAACGCTTCTCAACATGAGCTTGCAAGCTTGTAGATCAGCTATTTTAACAATTTTCATCTGTGGAACTTAGTCTAACAAAATGCCTCAACTCCTACAAGTGCTTGTCAGGATTGGGGGTCCCCAGTTCACATGGATTATTTTGGGGGTCGGGGGGGTCCACAGTTCACATGGATTATTGTGGGGGTCCACAGTTCACACGGATTATTGTGGGGATCCACAGTTCACATGGATTATTTTGGGGGTCCACAGTTCACATGAATTATTTTGGGGGTTCACGCACGCACGCACGCACGCACGCAGACAAGCACATTTTTTATTTTATGGGGGCCGCGACCAAGTCATGTATATCATAACACTTTTCCCTGTCAGAACGGCGAACGGCCCCATAACTTGCCGACAGCAAAGGTAATCACGTCATCTGTTTTTATTACAAAGGATTTATACAACCTGGCATGATCTACATTAGAGCATTGGTTCTCAAAGTGGGGTCTGGGGACCCCGAGGGGTCCTTGAGGGAGTTCCAGGGGGGTCCCCAGCTAAATGATAGGAACCAAATGGAAATGTGTAACTCAGGGAGTGTATACATGGAACCATGACATGATACTAAAATGATTTGTCATACATCTTTCTTTAATTAGGGCCCGAGCACACACAGTGTGAGGACCCTATTGTATTTGCAAAGATTATTATTCTTCTTCCGCCGAATGAATCGTGTTTTTGAGCCGCAAAAGGTACTCCAAAAGTTGCGCAACTTTGCACACACATCACAAGTGGCGAAAAATTTCGTATTTAAAAAATAAATAAAGGGGCCGTGGCCTAATGGCTCAATAGCGCCCCCTACAAAACTTCGTGCCTCAAGCCCCACCATACGGCTTCACCTACACTTACGAAAATCGCTACACACCTGTATCATGTCCGGACTCACATAAAAGTCTCTTGGCGCCACTTCCAAAACCAAACAGGAAGTCAGCCATTTTGACTAATTAGTGGCGTTTTGGTGCATTTTTGGCCGTTTTCACGTGTCGCACTTTAACGAACTCCTCCTAGGGGGTTAATCGGATCAACTTCAAGTTCGCTCTGCATACTCAAGACACCTTAACGATGAAAAGTTGTGCGAATCGTGAGTTTTCGTAAAACGGCGTGCCCGTGGCGAAGGGTCAAACTTCCTTCACCAAACAACCCAACCCTAACCCGGTCCATACTTGATTGTTCTTTTTTTGGCTGTTACTCATCAACCGTTTATCGTACAGAGTTGTGGCTGGTATCATATGACTTGACTAAGTGTCCTTCACCTTAATTGGTTTAACTAAGCCCCGCCACCTCTTCTGATTGGCCGAAATTTGATTGTTCCTTTTTTGGCTGTTACTCATCAACCGTTTATCGTACAGAGTTGTGGCTGGTATCATATGACTTGATTAAGAGTCCTTAACCTTAATTGACGCTTCCTTCGCCAAACAGGAAGTGCCCTTCACCAAACAGGAAGTGCCTCTATAACTCATGAACCGTTTGTCGTACAGACTCGTGGCTGATGTCATATGAGTTGATTAAGAGTCCTTAACCTTAATTGATGCTTCCTTCGCCAAACAGGAAGTGCCCTTCACCAAACAGGAAGTGCCTCTATAACTCATGAACCGTTTGTCGTACAGACTCGTGGCTGATGTCATATGACTTGATTAAGAGTCCTTAACCATAATTGGCACTTCCTTCGCCAAACAGGAAGTGCCCTTCACCAAACAGGAAGTGCCTCTATATCTCATGAACCGTTTGTCGTAATAATGCTAAAAAATGCTAATACTAATGCTAACACATGCTAATGCTAACACATGCTAATGCTAACATGCTAATGCTAATGTTAACACAATGCTAATGCTAACAAATGCTAATGCTAACAAATGCTAATGCTAACACATGCTAATACTAACATGCTAATGCTAACACATGCTAATGCTAATGCTAAAAATGCTAATGCTAACACATGCTAATGCGAACAAATGCTAATGCTAACTCATGCTAATGCTAACTAATGCTAACATGCTAATGCTAATGCTAACACATGCTAATGTTAAAAAAATGCTAATGCTAATGCAAACACATGCTAATGCTAACAAATGCTAATGCTAACATGTTAATGCTAATGCTAATATGCTAATGCTAACACATGCTAATGCTAAGAAATGCTAATGCTAATGCTAACACATGCTAATGCTAATGCTAAAACATGCTAATGCTAACACATGCTAATGCTAACATACTAATGCTAATGCTAACACATGCTAATGCTAATGCTAACACATGCTAATATTAATGCTAACAAATGCTAATGATAATGCTAACACATGCTAATGCTAACAAATGCTAATGCTAACATGCTAATGCTAACACATGCTAATGCTAATAAATGCTAATGCTAACACATGCTAATGCTAACCAATGCTAATGCTAACAAATGCTAATGCTAACTAATGCTAATGCTTACACGTGTTAATGCTAACAAATGCTAATGCTAACAAATGCTAATGCTGAATCTAAAATTCTAACGCTAATTGGCTGCTACCCCTTGTGACGTGGGTAGAGCTGCGAGGGCCCGGTCATTGCTGCTTGCAGCTTTATTTCTTTTTGTTATTCCTTGGTCTTTTATGAGATATCTAATAGCAATACTACTTTATAGATCTAGCTTCTTAATTCAATGTAAAATGAATGTGTCATTAAACTTATGTATCAACTCGCACCTTATTGTATTGAATCGCATCGCATCAAATTCCACACAGTCTAAATTGCATCGAATCGAATTAAAATTGCACAAATCGAATCGCATCGAATCATTCTGTATGTAAGATTTATCATCTCTGAATCGAATCGTAGCCCATGTATCGGATACGTATCGTATCTTCTTGGAAGGGACAGATACACACCCCTAGTAGACACCCGCTATCACCCCTCATCTCCTCAGTGCTCAGACAAGGTCAGAGGTGCCGAGTTTTGTCCACGCCGCGAGGGGCTGAAGCCATATCGAGCGCTACCCTCGCCCCCCCCCCCCCCCCCTCCCTGCCCCCCTCCCGTCGCAAAAAAGGGCTTTTTTTTTTTCTTCTATTCACGGCCCGCCCACCTACTTCCGTTTCTCAGTATCCCCCGGGTGCTGACTTCAATTTAGAAGGGGAAACATAACAGAAATAGCTGGACTTAAAGCCAACAAATCGTTATTTCTAACAGTAAAGTAAATTATAATGCTTTGTGCCGTTTACTATCTTGTGTTCTTGATCATAATAGCCGTATTTTATACTTTACTATTCGGAAATTGCATTAAATTTGCGATTTCTGTGCTAACTCTATAGGCTTATAGTAGGATTTTCCCCTTCAAAACGGGACTTCAGCACCCGGGGGATGCTGAGTGGGCGGGTCGTGAATAGGGCTAATAGTGCAGTGGTACCATTTTACAATGAATGTTCAGCATGTTTCAACAGTTAAGCACCATACTATCAAAGTAACTAGCTAATGGCATTGTATTGATTAAAGAAGACATTTATTGACAATCTCACAAAAGATAGACGTAGGGCCTTCTACATGCACAAGCAGAACGCTTATATATATATATATATATATATATATATATATATATGTTACAGGACGTTTGGGTAACTCAGCACGTTCATGGTAAGAGCGCTTGTTTTGTCGCGCTGACGTCACTCGTTTGCGACTCTCTTTCTTTATTTACTAGCCTAGCTCGGCAGTGTTTAGCCATTAGCTTACTATGCCTTACTCTAACCCTAACCCTAACCCTAACCTCAGTAAAAACTATGCCTAACCCTAACCCTAACCCTAACCCTAACCTCCGTGGGGTGAGGCGCTATCATTCCTGCCGACGCTATGTTGTTGTGGCTCAAAGCGACCGCTTGTTCCGCCCCGTGCAGCACGACGAGTGCTCCGTTTCTCGAACGTTCTGTTTCTCTATCAAACCGTGACATATATACTAGCCTACAGCCCCTTGGTGTGAAGCAGACAGACTGTGATGTTGCTCTCTCTGGAACTGCGCCCCTCCCCCTCACTCCATGTCTGCTTGCAGGCAGTTGGGATTGTTGACGCCCATTTGTGATGTAAATCGCATCACAGGACAAAATTTGGGAAAATATTTTAAACATTTGGGGATTATGAGAAGTAGAGACACATCTGAAGGTGATAAAGTTGATGTTGGGCAAGGTACATGCGTTATTGATTTTTGTATTATGTTTTTTAGACAATTGAACAACTGCTGAACGTGGAGTTACAGATGGAAACACACACAAACACACGGGGCGATTCTAATTAAGGTTGTGGGATATATATATATATATACAGATCCTTCTCAAAAAATTTGAATATTGTTTAAAAGTTCATTTTCTTCTGTAACATAATAGATTTTTTTAAACTTTGATATATTTTAGATTCATTGTGCATGCAGTGAAATATTCAAAAGCTTTTTTGGTTTTAATTTTGATGTTTATGACATACAGCTCATGAAAATCAAAAATCCATATCTCAAAATATTAGAATATTCCACACAGCCACTCAAAAGAAGGATTTATAATACAGAAATGTAAAAGTTCTGAAAGGTTATGTTAATTTATGCACTCAGTACTTTGTATGGAATACTTTTGAACAAATTCCTTCATCAGTGGGGCGTGGCATGAAGGTGGTCAGCCTGAGGTACTGCTGAGGTGTTATGGAAGCCCAGGTTTGCTTTTATAGAGGCCATAAGCTCATCTGTGTGGTTGAGTCTGGTGTCTGTCATCTTCCTCTTGACAACACAACACAGATTCTATGTGGGTTTCAGGTCAGGCCAGTTTGCTGGTCAGTTAAGGCTAGTAATACCATGGTCACTACACCAGTTACTGTAGTTTTGGCTATGTGGGTAGGTGCCAAGTGCTTCTGGCTAAAGGAAATCATCATTTCCTTAAAGCTTGTCAACCTACAGAAGCGCAAAGTGCTCTAAAATCCCCAGGTAGATGGCTGTGTTGACTCTGAACTTGATAAAACACAGTGCACCAACACCTGCAATACAATGCAATGCTGTTTTTTTCCCACATTGTGTTTTATCAAGTTCAGAGTCAAGACAGTCATCTACCCAGGGATTTTAGAGCACTTAATGCTTCCGTAGGTTGACAAGCTTTATTGAGATGATGATTTATTTTAGCCAGAAGCACTTGGCACTTGCCCACAGAGCCAAAACTACTAGTAACTGGTGTCTCAAAAACCTGGAGAGCGCCCGAGTCGCGTTTGATTTGAACCACTTTAACCATTATTTTATGCTTTAACTATTGAAAAATAGCAGATGTAAGTGCCGCGCTGTGAGCTTGTAGATTTGCTATTTTTGAAAAAATCATGAAAATGTGTGCAAGTCTTTGAATATCTTTGACCCGATCTTCGACCCCACTTCCAAATCCTTCTTCTAAATCAGTGGTTCTCAAACCTTTTCATGTCAAGGACCCCCAAAATCACATGTATTTGGGCGCGGACACCCATCTCAAAATATGTTGTTCCAGGGACCCCCCAGAAGCAGAGATTTGAGTTACAATGAAAAAAAAAATCATACACCCTCGCCCAGGTGACCCAGCCGGGGTTGATCAAGTCCCGACTTACGTCCCAGTAGCTATCCATGATCAGTCCTATTAGGGAAAGACAGGGTCACTCAATGTGCTGCACCGGAACTACTCTGCCGGGATTGGGGGTACAATTCTGGCGCGTGGAAGAACTAGGCTCTATGGGTTGATTCCTGGCCGGGCTCCTCCTACGTCTCACCAGGTCCTCTCCTGCTCTCACCAGGTTCAGAACCTGTGCGTTGCACCAGACCCCAATCCAAACATTCCATTCAGCTGCTGCAGTTGAATGGCCCTCCTAAAGGCCTCACCGTGGACAAAAGTCTGCTTTGAAAAATATATATTGAAAAAAATGTGCACACATTTTCACGATTTTTCAAAAATAGCAGATCTACAAGCTCGCAGTGCGGCACTCGGTGCCACGCTGTGAGCTTGTATATCTGCTATTTTTCAATAGTTAAAGCATTGAATAATTCTAGCCCTAAATGGGCGTTATAGTATAGTCAGTGTATAGTAAGTGAATGAGACCCAAAGTTACCCTAGCTGTCAAAGATTCTCCTAGAGATTTTGAATTTCAAACTTTGTTAAATATGTTACTAAACCCCTTTATGAACACATTGGGAAAGAAATCGTTTGGTAAGGAATTCATTCCCAGGTTTTATTAATATCCCCTGACTATATTCATTGCTGCTGCAAAGAATCTTGGAATCTTTCTACAAAAATGCTTTGATCACCGACTAACGCTTTTTTTCACAGCGACACTGGGCGACGGTCGGACGCGGTGACAATTTTTCATTTCCATGTGGAAGTAAACATCCTGATCCACATCACAACACCGTGAATTTCCACAATATGGACACGATTGTAGCTTCCGGGGCTCTTCAAAATAAAGCGCAGTGAATGGCTGTACTCGCTGGCACACTGTGTTTGGATGATTACAAAAATAAAGGCACCAAAAGTGTTAAAAAAAACAAATCAACAATCAATTTTCATCTACCATCCACTTTGAATGGAAAAATATCTGGAGAAAGAGATTTTTTTTATCTGTTATCTGGCCCAGTGGGAATGGGCCTTAAAATGTTACTAAATAACAAAAGCCCATACATGATTTTTTTCCCATAACCAAATCCCAAATAAAAATGTCTCCTATTTTCAGAATAAAAACGGCATACATTTTCAAAACAAAGTTTAAGATTTTAAAATGTGGAAAAATGTTTTGAAAGTAGCAAAAATAGCCGATCTGGAATCTAATGGATAGGTAGATATAAAAGATGTAATAATGAATCTAATGGATAGGTAGATATAAAATATGTAATAATGAATCTAATGGATAGGCAGATATAAAATATGTAATATTGCATCTAACAGATAGGTAGATAAAAAAGATGTAATAATGAATCTAATAGATAGGTGTAAATATAAAAGATTCAATATTGTAAGCCAGGTCAGGTTGCATAAATCGGCCTCAAGGTGGCGCTAAAACAAGCGTGCTGCTTTAGTGATTAGATACATTTTGTTCAAAACGAACCACTCCTGCAGACTTTAGATGCCAATATTAGCCAATCAGGATTGACAAGGCCAATGAAAAAAGAGTGGAGTCTTTTCCTCAGCCTATTGGGAATGTGCTGCCAAGTTTCATCACAATCACATCCTAGTGGGAATGTGCTGCAAAGTTTCATCACAATCACAGCCTAGTGGGAATGCGCTGCAAAGTTTCATCACAATCACTCAGCCTAGTGGGAATGTGCTGCAAAGTTTCATCACAATCACTCAGCCTAGTGGGAATGTGCTGCAAAGTTTCATCACAATCACTCAGCCTAGTGGGAATGTGCTGCAAAGTTTCATCACAATCACAGCCTATTGGGAATGTGCTGCAAAGTTTCATCACAATCACAGGCTGCATTCATGATTTGAGGTGTTTTGTTCAGAACGGGACACTCCTGCAAACTCAAGATGCCAATATTAGCCAATCAGGATGGAATATGAAAAATCTGACTGATCCGTGTTGATCACATGACTATAGAGATAATGGGACAGATTCATCAAGCACTTTACGGCCATATTTCGCTCTTATTTTGATTCTTCGTGCAGAATCTATTTCAACAGTACCAAACATCAAATAAAATATGTATGTGCCCATTCTGCCCAACATTTGCCAACACATATTAAAAAGAGAATATATCAAACAATGTATTGCTTACACAAAGCATAATATGCGGTGGACACAATGAAAATTCCACCAATTTGTATTTATTTCGTAGGCTAGACTTTCAGTTGCATTTAGAGATGAATTATTAGGGTGATTTGTATTTATTTAATAGGCTAGACTATCAGTTGGATTTTAGAGATGAATTATTAGGGTGATTTGTATTTATTTAATAGGCTAGACTATCAGTTGCATTTCGAGATGAATTATTTAAGCTAGCCTTACACCTAACAACTCTGAAAAGATTTCTCAGTCGTAATAAAATCGAGGCGAGTTGCGGCGCGCTCCCGTGATTCGGTCGTTAGTCAATCGTTAAGTGTGAGGTAGTGGTCCGACTCAATTTTTACCCCGACTTGAGACCCCGATTCTGTTACGAAAATATCAAACTGGTTTGATATTTACACAAATCAGGGCTGAGTCTGAATGAAACAGAACTCTTTTTTTTATCTAAAAAAAAAACGATACCAGCACAAATTATACAATTTACGGCACAATTCAGCACAACTCCAGCACTAAATAATGACACCATGTTTTCATCATATTGGGTGCCAACTTCACAGAGGTAAGGAAGGCATATCTGACATTTAATTTTGTGTATTTCTCGTGGAAACAGCATCGTGCAAACGGGCTCTCAGTCACCCAGAGGCAGCACATCAGCTAAGGTTACAAAGTTACAGAGAAGTATGAAAAGACAAAGTATTGTTGTGTACAGTAAAGTACTGTTGCGTACAAAACAAACAAAGTAGAAGTGCGCCTGCAGAAGACACACCTCCATTGTGTCGTGATGGGCCTCTTAAGTCTGACATCATTTTGTAGGCGGAGGCCTGTGAATCTTTTTACTATAAGCTAAATTTTCTTCTCTTTCTTGTTGACAGGAATAGTGGTAGTATTATACTTTAGTCGATATTTTTGTCTTAGATCTGTTGAAATAGCGAGGGACACAGCACTGCCCATATTGACAATAAATCTGCTTGGGGCTCAGACTACAAAATGATGTCACGGCTTAAAAGCCCCATAGGCCGGTCATTAGGTTGACAGATCTTTGTTCAACCGTTCCAGGATTTGTCCGAGAGCGTCCGAGATGCATTTCTCCATCTAGTGGACACAAACAGTAAAAACAACATGAACGACAACATTTAAATGTAAAACTCTTTGACAGAATGGAGATCAACATGTGTAGTAAACTGTTGAGCAGTCATCACAGAACTAACATTAATGTTTGTTTATCTTGTAGAACAGACTCTGAGGGGGGGAAGAGATTTAAATAAACATCTGGACGTTACCTTGGTCTCCAAAGCTCTGATTTCAGTCTGCTGTGCAGTGAACTGTTCAGTGAAAGAGGCTTTGGTTTCATTCAGTTGTTCAGTCAGTTGTTTCAGCTGATTCTGTTGCTGATTCTCCATTCTGTCCACTCTGACAAAACACACACACACACACACACACACACACACACACACACACACACACACACACACACACACACACACACACACACACACACACACACACACACACACACACACACACACACACACAGAGAGAGAGAGAGAGAGAGAGAGAGAGAGAGAGAGAGAGAGAGAGAAATAGATTGATTGATTGATTGATTGATTGATTGATTGATTGATCGATTGATTACAAAGTAAAATACAACAGCACATAAAATAATAAACACAATAATACAACTGTGTGACCTGACACATTGTCCACTAGATGATGATTAAACAGTACAATGTCTAATATGACTGTTGTCTGTCTGTCTGTCTGTCTGTCTGTCTGTCTGTCTGTCTGTCTGTCTGTCTGTCTGTCTGTCTGTCTGTCCAGTACATGTATTGAATACAGCTCCATTCATTTCACTGCAGCAGGTTTATGAGGTGAATTCAGTGGAGTTGACATGAAGTTAAATCAATAAAGTCATGATTATCTTACTTGTAAGAGATCTGTTGAAACTTCTGGTCCATGTTGTCCACACTGTTAAAAAAAACAGACAGTTCAATCTATGTATTACATATTACACTGTTAAAACACACACAGTTCAGTACATGTTTTACATACACATCCAGCCGTAGTCTGGGGTCAATGTAGTCCTTCACGTGAAGTATTTATTATCTTACTTGAGACATCGGACCCTATTTTAATCTTTAATCTTATTCCCAGCTCATATTCCTTATAATTAAGTGATAGTGGCACCATCTTATGTGCAATTGTTATTATGCAAGTGGAGCTGAACACTAACACTTATGGTTTAATTGTCGGCATCATATTTAATGCAAGGGTGAGTGTTCACATGTTAATTAAGGGGCGCAATGCAGTGACATGCTATTACAGTCGGTCCGACCCCGCCTCCCAACAATTCAGAGCTTTAAAAACAACAACAACAAAAACAACAACCACTATATTGCAGAACCAATCTAAAGTCTTTAGGGCACTGGTTCTCAAAGTGGGGTCTGGGGACCCCTGGGGTCTGGGGACCGGGTCTTGCCACAGATGGTGGCATCTGTGGTAACCGAGGGACTAAAATGGGAGAATGAACAATATGACTTGCAGAGAACTGTATGAACCTTCACTTATAAAAACTTAACACATACAGTTTAGAACTGGTCAGACCACGTCTTGAGTGCAAAATAAATGTATATTTGGCCACAAGAACGCCCCTCTTCAATGCCTTCCCAACGTGGGTCCATTTGGTTCAAGGACACAGCAGATTGATTCGGCCAAATCTCAGTCAATTCTGTTCCTTTTTTTTTAAATAAAAATGTCCACACATTCCTTGGGACTGTGCTATATTGCCATGACTGAATTGTCTCCTTATCAAACGATATCAAGCTAATACGCGACTTCTGCTCTCAATGAGCACATGTGAGCACACAAATGCATTCGCCAGTGGTCCGGGGACCTCCAGGAGTCCTTGAGGGGGTTCCAGGTGGTCCCCAGCAAAATGATGGAGAGTTGGTAACCAAATGGACCCGTTAGATCGTTAAGTCCGTAAAATGAGAGAGCGTAAAATGAAACCTAATGGACTTGGTTACACTACACTCGAATCATCGTGATTTGGCGCGATATTTTCCAACGTAAAGGTGATGTGGGTATTAACAACATGGAGTTAATTCTCAACTATAGCCTAGGCAACTATTATTTTCTAGTAAAACTACAATATTTGGATCCGAGATAAGAAGTGAAACTTATTGGAAATTGGAAATACTCAAGTATAGTACAAATACCTCAAAATGTTACTTAATTACAGTACTTAAGTAAATGTACTTAGTTACTTTACACCACTGGACACAGCATCAGTGTTGGAACCAACATGTGGGTGTTTGTGGTCTCAAAATACAAATTCTAGGTCCAAAAATCATAATACAATACGAAATATAAATACTTGTCTGAGAAGTGTATTTGAAATACAAATACCTACGTATTTGTATCTTGAAAATACATAGTAAATTCATAGACTGATTGACAAATATTATAATTGCCAGTCAGAATGTCTAGGGCCCAAGGTGGAGAGCCCCCCAATAAGTCCTTGTACCCCTGACCATAATATGGTCATCCGATTGTATATGGATCTGTGGCTCAGGACAATCGGATGTCATTATGTGTCAGTCCTTGTCC
The DNA here is from genome assembly GCF_963921795.1 of Nannobrachium achirus. Classification (NCBI taxonomy): domain Eukaryota; kingdom Metazoa; phylum Chordata; class Actinopteri; order Myctophiformes; family Myctophidae; genus Nannobrachium; species Nannobrachium achirus. The sequence goes on from NC_137823.1 coordinate 6,812,694, forward strand.
CTTTCATGCCCATTTATGGATATCACTGGTATCAGTATAGGCCCAGATATGGGCATTCCCTTTTTTGTGCCCATATATGGAGCGGACTGAGAGTTTGCGGCTGTTGCCATGACAGATGTGTCAGATGTTCATATTCATGACAAAAAAAGTATTTTGTATTTAAAATACAGAAAATATTAGATCTGAAAGTATTTTGATAGAAATTACATCTCGTTCTCGCCATCCCAGCCAAATACAAATGACAAAATACAAATACGTATTTCAAATACTGTCCATCTCTGCCCCCAGGCCACCCTAGCGAGGCTGATCAGATCCCGGCATGGCTAAAAGCCTCCACTGTCTCTTGAGATGACTGGTGAGCATTAGCTAACAGTATAAATACTACAACTACAAGACAACGTTACTCTGACAGTATGAATATGGCTGGTGAGTATCAGCTAACAGCATAAATACTACAACTACAAGACAAAGTTACTCTGACAGTATGAAGATGGTTGGTGAGTATTAACTAACAGCATAAATACTACAACTACAAGACAAAAGTTACTCTGACAGTATGAAGATGACTGGTGAGTGTTAATTAACTAACAGCATAAATACTACAACTACAAGCCAAAGTTACTCTGACAGTGGGGAGATGGCTGTTGAGTATCAGCTAACAGCATAAATACTACAACTACAAGACAAAGTTACTCTGGCAGTATGAAGATGACTGGTGAGTATCAGCTAACAGCATAAATACTCCTGGTCAAATATTACTACAAACACAAGAGAATGTTACTCTGTAGAATTTGTACTTGAGTTTAAGTAATGGATTACTTGCTGGGGTGGGGGGGGGGTATTCAAATGTATATATTACAAAGGACATCTTGCTAAATATCAGTGCACTGTTACATCATTTCCAGAACTTTTCAACGAATATCAGTTACAGAGACAAGCTCACAATGCAATGTGTTATATGCTTATAGATCTACTATTTTAACATTATTTACTGTAAGCGTATTTTTTTCCCTTTCCTAGAAATGTAGTGGAGTTAAAAGTATAATATTTGTCTTGCAGTGCAGTGAAAGTCATAAGTATCCGAAAATAAATATATTCAAGTAAAGTACAGTACAGTAAATGTACGTTATTAGTGTCCACCTCTGGTCATTATCGTCTTACTTGTCAGAAATCTGCTTCATTCTCTCAGAGTCACTGCTTCTCACTGTCTCACTCTGGACTGCCAGGAACTTCTGCTTCTGCGTCCTCTCCCACTTCTTAGCAGCTTCCATAACTTGGGAGAAAATGGTTACATTATTATCATGCACCATGAAAAGAATGGACACAGTATCTCAGCAGCTGAGGTAGGGCCTAGACTATGTCAACAATTAAAAAAAGCGTGTTTGCCATTTTCCCATTCAAGCCAATGCATAAAGGTGACGTCATTGTCTTTATGGAGTGACTTTTAACCAATGATGAAGCAGCAACATCTTTATGCAGGGTCTTTTAACCAATAAGGAAGCTGCATAAAGGCTAAAAGTCACTCCATAAAGTTGGAACAGAACAACAGTATGTTGCCCTATAGACAACTCCACTATTAATCAATTAATAATCAATGTAATGTTTGGTAGATGCTGTATTGTACACATTAAAACATTTTCATGAAAAAGTCCTCAGGAACGATACATGATTTGTGCATCATTGTAACATTGTGCATTCATTCATGTGTGCGTGCGTGCGTTTGTTTGTTCATTCATTCATTTATTCATCCATTCATGCCAGATATATGATTGATTATTTCGATACTGTGTGCTGCCATTGACTGTGCTTTATTTAAAGACCTACGGAAGCCACGATGGTGTCCAAGTTGTGGAAATTCACTATGTTGTCATATATAGATCAGGATGTTTACTTTCATACGGAAACTTTTTTTTACCGCTGCTAGATGAAAAGAAAAAAAGGTGTCTCTGCGATTGAAGCATTTTGGTGAAAGATTCCGAGATGAAGACGTTCCTTTGCAGAGCAATGTATAGAAACAGATTATTCACTTCCTGATGATGTCATCATCCAAAGGATTATGTTTTCTTTCACCCGTGGGTCCCAATGACCCAGAGCTAGTGTTATGTAATATAAAACCATATCCCAAATTTGTTTGGGAAAAGCAGACGACGGCTGGGTATGAAATCTAGTTCCGGAATGGGAATTTAATGTGCTAATCAATCAATCAATCAATCAATCAATCAATCAATCAATCAATCAATCACTCACTCACTCAATGGATTCATTAATACATTCATTCAATCATTCATACAGGTTCTCACAATAAAATAGACAGTTAGCAATGACTCTCCTTTGTTCAAGACTTCACTAAGTGGTCAAATCACACAATAACCTTTCCCTAAATATAACATATGTTTTATTCTGTTGTATTGATCCGAATAAAATACTGACCAACTATCTGATCGCTGGTGGTTGTGCTGGGAGGCTTTGTGAGGAATTTCTCCTTTAATAAGGAGAATAGGAGAGGAAGGTGGTTGATGATGATGAAAGGAGGAGCCAAACCAGGATGGGACTGGTACTCCTGCACCAGGATGTAGTGCTGGAATCTCCAGTAGAGGGCGCTCTTCTCCTCCACCTTGTTGAAGGTGTTGCTGCAGGGAGGGTTGAAGGGACATAAACAACAGACTATTAAATCAAACTACTAAAAAACTAAGATGAACATTAAAGGGTCAGGACACCCCACCTCTTTATTTATTTGATCAGAATTCAGATGTGAAAAGAAATCTAAAATGGAAGCATGGTTATCCTTTGTTGTGGGGGGAGGGGGCGGAGTGGATATCATTATATTCTGAATCTATGCCAGAAAACAGCTGACTGCAGTACTGACTCAGAGGAAAATGTGAATTTTGAGTAAAACAGCTGTTGCAGGTGTAAAATCATAAAGATTTAGCCATTTCATTTACTGCTAAAACGATCCTTTCAAAACAAGCTGTCATTTACAGTATTAGCACCCAGCGTCTAATTCTGCCGTGCTATGACCACTTTCCCCGGACCTCCACTCCGAATTCCCAGAGCAGAGCTCTGGGAGTAGACGGCTGGTGTTGTATCATTTTCTCACTCCTGTCAGAATCTAACTTCTCCTCCACACAAGCACACACACCCAGAGTCCCAGACACCATAGACACACACCCAGAGTCCCAGACACCATAGGCACACACCCAGAGTCCCAGACACCATAGGCACACACCCAGAGTCCCAGACACCATAGGCACACACCCAGAGTCCCAGACAGTAAACTGCCCATTCATTTGACCCCATAGGGGATTTCATTACCAGCCATACAATCGTAACAATTCAATGAACACTTACCAGTAGGCTTGTGGTTGTAAAATGGTTCTATATGAACCAGTTCTAGTTCTAGTAAAACATGTTTTAATTAAGATCGCACGGAGAAGAACTTACAAATATGATGCACTATTTTAAAGATGACGATAAGAGCGTCCACAGAGATGAACATGTCAGGCCATATGCTGGCCTGGATAACTAAACTGAGCGTGATTTATGGGATATATTTCAGGAAATAAGTGTCATTCGCAATGCTTTCTGGGAGTGTAGTTTCTGCAGTTTTGACAAAAATGATGTACACAGTGTTGTAGCCTGCCTTTTTTTCAGCTTTCTAATTAATCGTTGCATGCAAAACATTGTGTTTATTGTCATGATTCCTCACAAGCCGGGGTGGCTTGTGAGGAATCCCTAACCCTAACCCTAACCCTTAATAGACGTTTTAATAAATACTTTATGAAATGTCTATGGATGAAATGCATGGGGAAAACGCTTCCGACACCGGAGTGAGGGAGGGGTGTGGCTTATACTGTGACGCTCTATAGGCAGCAGGTAATCCCAAGTACCCATGCTGTGCTGGGTACTTTTTAAACTTCAGAACAGAGGCCTCAATTCAGCACACGAACACATGTGACAAAATTATAAATACTACAATAAAATATATCCTACTAAAACAATTGTAAATGTAAAAAAGATTACATTTGAAGCAAATACATGAATTGTCCTACTTGTAGTGAAAAATCAAACCTCGGTTCGAAGTGAAGTGGTGAACTTTTATTCTATGTGTTCTAGAGCTATGAACTCTGTGATCTATACATTCTTCCAATTCTGAATGAATGAATGATTTTATCTGGAGGGCCGAATTGTCATGTGAAGCTTGACCAATCCTCAAAGTATGGTCTCATTGGACATTTTTAATCATCCAATCATCAGACCGGGACGGACGTTACACACATATTCTGGACGTACGGGACAGATAAAACCTGTTCATTCTGGACTGGAATGACCATATATGGACATGAACGGGACACACAAAGCCACTCCTTGGAAGCGGCTTTCACCGCTTCAAAAACGATACGAGTGAGTGGTAGAAGTGTTCAGAAATGTAAACCAGAAAACAGGGAGTAGCAGAGACCACGCCCCCTGATCAAATCTATATAAAACAAACATATTAACTAGAAAGATGCAATTGGAAATCGCAAGTGTGGTTGCCTTGAGGTGAGTCACTCTTGCTAACATCTCTGTATCTGTCAGTCCATTTCCCTATTAGAGCGGTGCTAACCATTCTGTCATTGTCCCTTTATGCCCATATATGGAGATCCATGATGTCATCAATATCTTGGAATGCCCATATTTTGACATACACGTGTCAGAATCATGTGTTCTATGATGTAGACTTCTATGATGTCAATCATCTCCATATTTGGAGATGATTTTAATTAAAGTCAATGGTGAAAATGTATTCACAAATAAACGTATATGAATTAAATAATATATATATTAAGGTATCTCTTTGCAAAATGCAAGGAATCGATTCCAGATGAAGCCTGTTAATTTGACAAATGGCCCAAGTGCCACCAAAACTGTGGGAGGAGCAGCACAGGAAAAAACTACGTTTAAACTACGTTTATCTAGGAGGCCCAGGAAGATGGGATGGAAATAGTGTGGTTGCCCTGCAGGGGCAACTACACTACGCCTAAAGTACATCAACTCCAAAAAATGTTTTACACCGAAACTGGAAGTACACAGAAATAGCTACAAAAACAGCAGAAAGCTCTGAATCCACAACGTATATGGGCAAATTGAACCATATCATTGCTCCGTATCACAACTGACTCATTGATATAATATATATTTATAGAAAAGGTGATTTGGGGTTTCATAACCCTTTAAATAGGAGTAAAAGGTAAGATCAGAGATGATGAGAGGAGAGAAGAGCTGAGTTCAGGAAACCAAGAAGAAAGACAGAGAGTAACATTAAAGAGTCTTAGACAGAAGGCTGGTTCTCTACCTGAGGATGGCGATGAGCAGGTTGATGAGCAGGATGTTGGTGACCAGCAGGAAAACCACAAGCAGAACGATCACCAGCCAGTTGTTGAACTCACTCCTGCATGGCTCAGTAACGTCATCTACCAGTGTCATGTTGTTGGTGCAGGATATGTTCCACTCTTGTCCATAGACTGTAAAAAAATATGGACAGTGGAAAGCCATTGGTTTCTATGCTGCGCAAGTGAAGCTTTTTTTGGCCGTTGTATGCGTTGCATCATTGTTTTAATGGTACCAATGCTATTGGCTGCCAATGGTTACATGCAGCCGCAGGGATACATGGGACATTGTCTCGAGCTTGCCGAAAATAATGCACACAAAGAAGAATCATCAAGCCTATGGTCACAAGCTCCTCCAACAGCATACCCTGCTATAACATCAAATATAAACATAAATTGGACCATACTTTCACAAAACGCAAATCATGGTGATTGAAACAAGGCTCTAAAGGAGTAGTTCACCCCCAACATGACTTTTTTTCTATTGATTACTCATGCCATGGAGAGTAGAGTTCAATAATATTTTTTGGTTTTTGTCACATTCCTAAGACAAAAATGTGATAACAATAAATTTTCCCCCATTGATTCCGGATGGTGACCCGTTTCGAAACGGGTCACCATCCGGAATCAATGGGGGAAAATTTACTCAAATCAATTCTTTTTACTCATGGCATGAGTAATCAATAGAAAAAAAGTCATTTTGGGGGTGAACTACTCCTTTAAACTAGCGTCAGGAACCATAAAGTATGTATGACAATGTTTGTTATATAAATTATTAATAAAGTTAAATAAATATGGAATATGGATAAATTCCATAATCAAAATAAGACAGAGACGAGCCAAAGGACTATCAAATAGATTGCTGTATTTGAAGAGAGTCAGACAAGGAGACAAACAGCTGAGCGTACCATCCTAGTGGCAGCTTTGCTAATTCTCTCTCTTCCAAAATGGAAGTTAACATTCAGTATATAAAGAGTACAGTTATGACAGTAAGATCTTCGTGGGACTCATTGATTCGTTCCCAGATCATAACAAGGAAACAGAGACACGTAGTGTTGGTAACTTTCCACTAGTGACATACAGTATAAACCAAAACATGATTTCATAGTCAGGGCAACCAAAGTTACAATGACCTGTAATCTATTAGCCTGAGCTTACAGTATCCGACCAAAATGTGGTCTCCTATACTGTAAGTTCAGTTCATAATATATCCTTATATGGTCATATGAGCCTCATACACAAATCATAGAATTATGTATCATAATTCTACCCTATCAATGTTTATTAAGGTAAGAAAATCCAATCTAAAAGTTGGGGGGAAATGAATGGAATCCTATGGAGAACATGTTGCTTCTGGTGCCAGAACAGCGCAACTAGCGGCAAATCATAGGAACTTTCAGTTCCATGTTTGCTTCATTTTAAATCGGGACAACTACACCTCTGTTCTTGTCCCACTTTGAAACATACAAACAACTAATAAATACAACATCAATAAGAATAAGAAGAAGAAGAAGAATGTCAAGAATTGCAATAATTGTGCCTCCCTAGTTTTCATGCAAACTAAATGGTTAGCCTCATAGCATAATTGCCTAAAGGCTCCCTTACACCAAAGACTTTGGAAAGATTTTTTAAAAGACTACCCTCTCACACTATAAGATTTAAAACACACACACACACACACACACACACACACACACACACACACACACACACACACACACACACACACACACACACACACACACACACACACACACACAAACACACACACACACACACACACACACACACACACACACACACACACACACACACACACACACCATCTATTTCCTCTAGATTCATATCTCCAAAGATGTAGAGGTACGGTCTGTAGATCACTCGACGTAAGATACGAAATGGGTTGGAAACGGATTTATACAGCAGAGCATGAGTGGCTACTCCATATGCCGAAAGCCACACCCCCAGGAAGAAGAGGAAGGAGATGACATCTTTCATCTGAACAGTGAGAAACAAAGACATTTTGTATTCATTATAATATCAGTGACCAATGAGACCTTAACAGCATGATAAAAGAGCATTAATATTTGTCTTATATCTTACCATTCTGCCAACTATGATGATTTTTGGTCCCATCTCTTTGTGAATGGTAGAGATGTGAATGAGACGGATTGTGAAGACCATGTAGTCGATACACAGGACAGCTCGTCCAGACTCGTAGGACGACTCAAACATCCTGAAGCACAAGACAACACATTTTATCTCATGTAATTAATCAAACTATTTGAGGATTATCTCATATCTATTTCTCATATCTCTCTACAAGAATGTCTGTGCACCAACCTGCAGATGAGACCAAGAATGAACAGAATGATGGCAAAGAGGTCACACCAGTTCCATAAATCCTGGCAGTACAGCTTCTTCACAGAGAATGCCTGAAATTAATTAAACACTTCAATCAAACTAAATCAAGCTGATAGATTACAGATTACAATCAGCTCTAAGAGGACAATATTTGGCACATAGCCTACATTGCTGCTGTAATAGCAGGCAGTAAAATTATTGTTTAGGAGCCTCCTCAACAATGTCGAAAAATGAATATTCTTTATAGTCTTTATACTGTGTTATTCGTAGCCATATATATTCAAACATAAACGTAGCAATAATATAACTTTAGAGTATAATTGTGATTAGGTGTCTATTTGTTATATTAATGACACACGATTCAAACTCATTCAACTATTGTACTTATATGTCTTTATTGGATGAATGGGAATGTGCGTTAACACAGGAACTGCAATAAGAGAGAGAGAAACTCCTTCCACTCACCTGTCGGATCTCCTCACATGACAAGGTGAACACCCAGAAGTACAGCACGCATTCACTGATGGACGGCCCACTAGGGGGCGCTGGCTTAAAGTCCACCAACAGCACGTAGGCAAACAGGAAGAGGAAGAGGATGTACATCACTGCATTTCCCACAAAGCTAGTGATGGGAGCGCTCCAGAACTGACCCCACTTCTTCCAGAACTTCTTCCATGTTGAGTCGTCTTTATCACTGTGAGATGGAGCAGTTGAGTCGTCTTCATCACTGTGAGATGGAGCAGTTGAGTCGTCTTCATCACTGTGAGATGGAGCAGTTGAGTCGTCTTCATCACTGTGAGATGGAGCAGTTGAGTCGTCTTTATCACTGTGAGATGGAGCAACATGATTAACCTGCTCAAACTGTACTCTTTTAAACAAATGTTGAATTTCATATATATTTTTGGTAATAACTATACTGTATATACATAATGGTACAACAAGTGTATTATTGTGTTAAACATGGTGCTAACCTGTCCTTGAAGGTGATGAGGTTGGTGCAGAGCAGCAGGGGGCAGAAAAAGGTGAGAAGGAACTTCCACACTGGTGTGTCTTTCTTCATGTCACCCCACCAAACCTGAGACAGCACAGACTGAGAGGCAGAACAGTGTTTTGAGTCTTTCCTCTGTGTCAATGTGACACACAGATGTGTGTGTAGGCCTAATTGAATTACTGTATGTCATTCTTCATATATTTTACTTTCACTACGCAGATATATTTTTATTTTACAGCATGCTCTGCAACAGGCTAGAAGTGGAAGGCAAGACCCGCCTCAGTGGTCTTGTGGTTAGAGTGTCCGCCCTGAGACTGGGAGGTTGGGGTTCGATCTCCAGTCGGGTCATACCAAAGACTAAAAATGGGACCCAGCCTCCCTGCTTGGCACTCAGCATCAAGGGTTGGATTGGGGGGGTTAGATCACCACTACTGATTTCCAGAGCGTGGCACGGCTGCAGCTCACTGCCCCAAGACATGGGTAAAATGCGGAGAACGAATCTTGCATACAGCAACGTATGTGACAAATAGTAGGAATCTTGAATCAAAGGTTTCTGATTGGCTAACCCTGAAATTGCACCCTACGTTAACCAATCATCACTCCTCATGCCTAAACCTAACCCCAGTCAGGAAAATCCGATGTACCATTAGTCCTACTAAGGTTAGGGTTAGAGAGTGTTAGTCAGTGGAGAGTAGGACTAACGCACCGACGGACTAATGGCACATTGGTACAGTCAGTCATTGAAAGAGTAGTCTTGCTTTTGCCACCCTACTGTTCTGCTGTGCTTTGGCCAGGGGTCCAGTTGTCTGGATTTAAAATGAAGCAAACAACTAAAAGTTCCTATGATTGGCTGCTAGTTGCGCTGTTCTGGTACCAGAAGCAACATGTTCTCCATGTCAATAACTCCAATGCAGAGTTCATTTTGTTGACTAATACTAAAAGACTACGATTTTAGTGAACTAAGACAAAACAATTTCAGATGACTAAAATAAGACTAAAACTAAATGGTGTGTTATTCAAAAATCTAAAACTAAAACTAAATCAGAATTTGCCGTCAAAATTAACTTATTCAACTTACTCACAGCTCACAGGAACTAATTTGGCTAGAGACAAAACTAAAATTATGATTTCTTAGCTGAGCTCAAGACCGCTCAGTAAATGTACCAGTAACATAACTCAGACTGTGACCATCTGAACCAGACAGTCTGAGATGGACCAACCTCTAATCCATCATGGTTGAAGAAGAGCCGTGATTCAGCATCCATGGCCATATGGAAGCAGTTTGTTCCCCAGACTGGAGACTCTCTGTTGAGCAGCTCGAGGGATTTATTCTCACTGCTCTGGTAACATGGACCCATCGCATCTGAGGTGAAAAATACCACACAATGAAAGTTGTTACATAAAATGTTGTATATACCTGTATATGTGTGTGTTACGTCCGCTGGGCTTATTGTGGGCTCGCCTATAAGGCGAGCACACTCTAGATATTGTCATTGTGGGCTCGCCTATAGGCGAGCACACTTTAGTTGTGGGCTCGCCTAGAAGGCGAGCACACGTATGTTATCTTCATTATTTATATACTATACTAGTCAGTATCTCCTCAAAACTTTGGCGCGCTTCATCTCTTAAACGCTTACACCTTTCAACACCATTCAAATTTTTATGTGTTCAGCTTACTGAGGACACGTGTGCTTGTACTTTTGGTTTTGAAATGTTTTGTAGTTTAATTATAAAAAAATAAAAATGTTTAACTTTAAGCACCCAATGCATTTCCAATGGGTTTAGTGAGTGGGGAGAGAGTGAGACAGAGGAAAGGGACCCATGTTTATATTAAGTCGCTGTGGCTGCAATATTCACACTTCAGATATGCTATTTATATCAATGCGTTCACACAGGTCTGCTGTCTGATTTGATCCAAATGTCTAAGCTGTGTGATGTATAAAACTATAGTTATAGTTAAAACTATAAATAAATGTCCCTCTCCACTCTACTGATTGACACAGCTGTGATTAAAGGCTTGGCTGTCATTGGCTGTTCTGTGGTGATGTAGCCTTACATAAGTCGGACCTGCAGTGACAATGCGAAAGTCTCGGCAGAGACGTCTTAATGTAAGGCTAGTGGTGCTGCAAAGTAACCAAGTACATTTACTCAAGTATATACAAACAAGTACTTGTACCTACAGTACAATTTTTAGGTACTTTTACTCTAATTTCCATTTTTGTTACTTATACTCTACTATAAATACAGCATTTGACAGCTTCAGTTACTTTTTATTTAGCAGATTTTATTATTAATAATAATAATAATTATTAACACGCACGCACGCACGCACGCACGCACACACGCACACACACACACGCATACACACACACTGACACACAAACAACTGTTACTGTGTTACTCTGGAGACGTTTGCTTGTATTTGTCTTTGACACATGTTTTGTAGTGTTTTAGAAATTTAACTTAAAAAGAATAAGGTTCCCGGGCGATGGGCTTTACAGTATATATCCTAGAACCCGCAGGGGCACTCTGTGTGGTTGTTGTTGGTTGTCAGGGAGATATCACAACCAATGCATTTCCAAATCAGACGATCAACCGAAGTGGACCCACCTGGCAAAACCACACCCCAAACACTTTAAAAGCCATGAATTTCAGCCTGTCTGCATTTGAATCCTAGTATATCCCATATGCATTTGGATCAGCATGTCCCGTACTGTATACCAACTTTTACTTTACACTTTTGTTACTTATACTCCACTGCAATTGCATTTGGCAGCTTTAGTTACTTGTTACTTTGCAGATTTTATTATTAATACAAAACATACGGTAGATGAATCACGTAGAAGCTGATCTACAATGTGACATTGCGACATGTTGTGATCTTGTAGATCTGCTGTTTTTAAAAAGCTTGTCAATATTAGGACCATCTGCGTACTATTACTTTGATGTGGTTTGCTGGTTTGCAAAGTGTAGTTCAGGGACCCCTAGGACAGACACACACACACACACACACACACACACACACACACACACACACACACACACACACACACACACACACACACACACACACACACACACACACACACACACACACAGGTTCCCCATCTTTCTTCCCAGGCTTTAAACAGCCATAACTTCAGTTCCCAACATGCTACTGGTCTCGAACTTTTGTTGTTGGTTACCCGTCCACATTATATTTTAATTTTATTTTGATTTAATTGTCCATACCTTTAAAGGACCAGGTCACCTCTGGGACAACCAGATCTTATTTTATTGTTGTGTGGGACACGATCAACACAATCCTGTAATTTCTTGTGTTCAATCTGTGTTTTTAGATATTTTATTATTTCAGCATGCTACAACTGGTCATATGATGCTTTGTAGCATGATATTGCATCATCTCATGCATCATATGATGCAACATGCATCATATGACCAGTTGTAGCATACTGAAATACTAAAATATCTAAAAACACAGATTGAACACAAAAAATAACTCAACATTGTGTTGATCGTGTCCCCACACAACAATAAAATAAGATCTGGTTGTCCCAAAGGTGACCTGGTCCTTTAAGTTCATGTAATAACACTGCTTGTCTACATTGTATTTGCATTACCATTTTACGTCAGTAAAATGAAAGAGAGCATTGCCTGGGAACTTGACACTTTTACTATTATTGTTTTGGGTTGGAATCGAGCCCACACTGTTTCGAAGGAACAGTATTTCTAGTTATTGTCATTATTTATTTCTATACTAGTGCAAGTATCAAAAAACTTCGGTTCCTTTCTACTCCTACATACTTAGTGAGAAAATGAAAATAAAAACATCAATGTGTTCAGTTTACAGTGGCGAAGTGTGCTATTATTTTCTATAGCAATCGGCCAAATGGTGGCGCTGTAGGAAGCCTTCGAAAGTGCAAACTTTGAACAGGTATAGCTCATGCTGTGTTTGAGGTACAGGCATGAAACCTGTATACACGTATGCGTCTCCTCATGCCGAACAACTTTTACCCTCTAACTTTTGACCTCTGACCTTTAGGTCTCCCACAATTCGGAATTATATGAAAAACAGTAAAAATCTATCTCCTCCTGGGATTTTCGCGATACGCGCATGAAACTTTTTTCACATGAACTTTGGACCAATACGGTCAAACTGTCTTCACGGATTTCTTTTAAAGTGAAATATAATTTTTTAATAATTCAATCAATATTGCGGTTTTATGCAAATTATTCTTCGCCCTCTAAATCATACATGCAAAGTTACACGTTCATGGAATTTGGCAAAGATGTGGAGGGTTAGTCAAAGTATCACTGAAACCAATTTTATTCCAATCGGCCAAAGGGGGGCGCTATACGAAGCGTTTGAAAATTCAAACTTCAAACGGGCATAAGTCATGACTCGTTTCGTTTGAAGACATGCAACTTGTTACACGCGTGCTTTGACTCAAGCGGAAGACATCTGTGTCGTTGTTAAGTAAGCTCCGCCCTTCGATTTTCCGCAATTTTGAGCAGTTTGTAAAACGCGTAAACCCGCTTTTATTCTGGAATTTTCGCGTCACGTGCACAAAACTTTTTTTACGTGAACTTTGGACCGATATCTAAAGATCTGTCAGATCGGATTTCTTTAACATTGAAACATGCTTTTTTAAATAATTCAAACAATATTGCATTTTTATGCAAATTATTCTTCTGCCTCTAAAACATACATGCAAAGTCACATTTTCATGACAAAATAGTGTAGAGGGTTAGTTCAAATATCACTGAAACCAATCTTACCCCAAATGGCCAAAGGGGGGCGCTATATAATTTTGAGCAGTTTGTAAAACGCTTAAACCCGTTTTTATTCTAGGATTTTTTTTTTGCAATTTGCATGAAACATTCTACACGCAATCTAAGGACCTTTATCTAACATGCCTATGAAGTGCACACAAAAAGATTATAAAATAATAATAATAAATATAGCTGCAAGCAGCGATAAAGTGTCCAAAGCCAAACACACCTCAAATCATGAACACAGCCTGGGATGTGCGTGAAATCTTGCAAGCACATTCCCAATAGGTCAAGGAACAGATACCAACCTTCTCACATTGGCCTGTTATAGCGCCACCAGCGGGTCAACTTTTGCACAACACATTTTTGGAACAAAATGGACCAATCTTTGACGTCAGTAACGTCAAAGAGAGCACTGCCTGCGATCTTGACATTTTGTGCTCTTATAGCCATTGTTTTCCGGCTTGAAGCGAGCCCACAATTGTTTCGAAGGAACAATATTTTTCTAGTTATTGTGGGCTCGCCAGTACCTGGCGAGCACACTTTAGATATTGTCATTATTGTGGGCTCGCCAGTACCTGGCGAGCACACTTTAGATATTGTCATTATTTATTTATTTATTTATCTAGTAAGTAGACGGGATTTTCGGTTCCTTTCTACTCCTACATACTTAGTGAGAAAATGAAAATAAAAACATCAATGTGTTCAGTTTACAGTGGCGAAGTGTGCTATTATTTTATATAGCAATCGGCCAAATGGTGGCGCTGTAGGAAGCCTTCGAAAGTGCGATCTTTGAACAGGTATAGCTCATGCTCTGTTATACGTACAGCCATGAAACCTGTATACACTTATGCGTCTCCTCATGCCGAACAACTTTTACCCTCTAACTTTTGACCTCTGACCTTTAGGTCTCCCACAATTCGGAATTATATGAAAAACAGTAAAAATCTATCTCCTCCTGGGATCTTTGCGATACGCGCATGAAACTTTTTTCACATGAACTTTGGAACAATACGGTCAAACTAGTCTCGGCGGATTTCTTTTAAAGTGAAATATATTTTATTAATAATTCAATCAATGTTGCGGTTTTATGCAAATTATTCTTCGGCCTCTAAATCATACATGCAAAGTTACACGTTCATGGCATTTGGCAAAGATGTGGAGGGTTAGTCAAAGTATCACTGAAACCGATTTTATTCCAATCGGCCAAAGGGGGGCGCTATACGAAGCGTTTGAAAATTCAAACTTCAAACGGGCATAAGTCATGACTCGTTTCGTTTGAAGACATGCAACTTGTTACACGCGTGCTTTGACTCGAGCGGAAGACATCTGTGTCGTTGTTAAGTAAGCTCCGCCCCCCGATTTTCCGCCATATTGAGCAGTTTGTAAAACGCGTAAACCCGCTTTTATTCTGGAATTTTCACTCCACGTGCACAAAACTTTTTTTACGTGAACTTTGGACCGATATCTAAAGATCTGTCAGATCGGATTTCTTTAAAATTGAAACATGCTTTTTAAAATAAATTCAATGAATATTGCAGTTTTATGCAAATTATTCTTCTGCCTCTAAATCATACATGCAAAGTAACATGTTCATGGCATTTGGCAAAGATGTAGAGTGTTAGTCCAAATATCACTAAAACCAATCTTACCCCAATTGGCCAAAGGGGGGCGCTATATCATTTTGAGCAGTTTGTGAAACGCTTAAACCCGTTAGGATTTATTTTTGCAATTTGCATGAAACATTCTACACACAATCTAAGGACCTTTATCTAATATGCCTATGAAGTGCACACACACAAAAAAAATCGAACCTCTGTTCGAAGTGGAGCTGTGTGTGTGTGTGTGTGTGTGTGTGTGTGTGTGTGTGTGTGTGTGTGTGTGTGTGCAACAGCGTCCCTCCCTTAACATGTGTGGCCAGAAAAGGTTACTGCAGGCTACATACCCGGAGACAGACAGACAGACAAACAGACAAACAGACAGACAGACAGACAGACCCACACACACGGCCACGTATAGGGAGCTCCACACAGCTCCAAAAATAATAATAATGAATATAGCTGCAAGCAGCGATAAAGTGTCCAAAGCCAAAAACACCTCAAATCATGAACACAGCCTGGGATGTGCGTGAAATCTTGCAAGCACATTCCCAATAGGTCAAGGAACATATACCAACCTTCTCACATTGGCCTGTTATAGCGCCACCAGCGGGTCAACTTTTGCACAACACATTTTTGGAACAAAATGGACCAATCTTTGACGTCAGTAACGTCAAAGAGAGCACTGCCTGCGATCTTGACATTTTGTGCTTTTATAGCCATTGTTTTCTGGCTTGAAGCGAGCCCACAATTGTTTCGAAGGAACAATATTTTTCTAGTGACAATATCTAACCGTCATATCAAGATCTCCTCAAAACTTCGGTTCCTTTCTACTCCTACATACTTAGACAGAAAATGAAAATAAAAACATCAATATGTTCAGCTTACAGTGGCGGAGTGTGCTATTATTTTTTACAGCAATCGGCCAAATGGTGGCGCTGTAGGAAGCCTTCGAAAGTGCGAACTTTGAACAGATAGAGCTCATGCTCTGTTATACGTACAGTCATGAAACCTGTATACACGTATGCGTCTCCTCATGCCGAACAACTTTTACGCTCTGACTTTTGACCTCTGACCTTTAGATGCCCCAGAATTTTGAATAATATAAAATACAGTAAAAATCTATCTCCTCCTGGGATTTTTGCGTTACGCGCACAAAACCTTTTTTACATGAACTTTGGACCAATACGGTCAAACTAGTCTGGTCGGATTTCTTTTAAAGTGAAATATAATTTTTTAATAATTCAATCAATATTGCGGTTTTATGCAAATTATTCTTCGGCCTCTAAATCATACATGCAAAGTTACACGTTCATGGCATTTGGCAAAGATGTAGAGGGTTAGTCAAAGTATCACTGAAACCAATTTTATTCCAATCGGCCAAAGGGGGGCGCTATACGAAGCGTTTGAAAATTCAAACTTTAAACGGGCATAAGTCATGCCTCGTTTCGTTTGAAGACATGCAACTTGCTTACACGCGTGCTTTGACTCAAGCGGAAGACATCTGTGTCTTTGTTGAGTAAGCTCCGCCCATAGATTTTCTGCCATTTTGAGCAGTTTGTAAAACACTTAAACCCACTTTTATTCTGGAATGTTTGCGTCACGTGCACAAAACTTTTTTTACGTGAACTTTGGACCAATATCTAAAGATCTGTCAGATCGGATTTTTTTTAAATTTAAACATGCTTTTTTAAATAATTCAAACAATATTGCATTTTTATGCACATTATTCTTCTGCCTCTAAAACATACAAGCAAAGTCACATTTTCATGACAAAATAGTGTAGAGGGTTAGTTCAAATATCACTGAAACCAATCTTACCCCAAATGGCCAAAGGGGGGCGCTATATAATTTTGAGCAGTTTGTAAAACGCTTAAACCCGTTTTTATTCTAGGATTTTTTTTGCAATTTGCATGAAACATTCTACACGCAATCTAAGGACCTTTATCTAACATGCCTATGAAGTGCACACAAAAAAAATATAAAATAATAATAATAAATATAGCTGCAAGCAGCGATAAAGTGTCCAAAGCCAAAAACACCTCAAATCATGAACACAGCCTGGGATGTGCGTGAAATCTTGCAAGCACATTCCCAATAGGTCAAGGAACAGATACCAACCTTCTCCCATTGGCCTGTTATAGCGCCACCAGCGGGTCAACTTTTGCACAACACATTTTTGGAACAAAATGGACCAATCTTTGACGTCAGTAACGTCAAAGAGAGCACTGCCTGCGATCTTGACATTTTGTGCTTTTATAGCCATTGTTTTCTGGCTTGAAGCGAGCCCACAATTGTTTCGAAGGAACAATATTTTTCTAGTTGTGGGCTCGCCTAAAGGCGAGCACACTTTAGATATTGTCATTATTTATTTATTTATTTATTTATATACTATATCAAGTTCTCCTCAATACTTTGGCACCTTTCTACTCCTACATACTTAGTGAGAAAATGAAAATAAAAACATCAATGTGTTCAGCTTACAGTGGCGACGTGTGCTATTACTTTATACAGCAATCGGCCAAATGGTGGCGCTGTAGGAAGCCTTCGAAAGTGCGATCTTTGAACAGGTATAGCTCATGCTGTATTATACATACAGCCATGAAACCTGTATACACGTATGCGTCTCCTCATGCCGAACAACTTTTACCCTCTAACTTTTGACCTCTGACCTTTAGGTCTCCCACAATTCGGAATTATATGAAAAACAGTAAAAATCTATCTCCTCCTGGGTTTTTTTCGTTACGCGCACGAAACATTTTTCACATGAACTTTGGACCAATACGGTCAGATTTATCTCGGCGGATTTCTTTTAAAGTGAAATATAATTTTTTAATAATTCAATAGATATTGCGGTTTTATGCAAATTATTCTTCTGCCTCTAAATCATACATGCAAAGTTACACGTTCATGGCATTTGGCAAAGATGTAGAGGGTTAGTCAAAGTATCACTGAAACCAATTTTATTCCAATCGGCCAAAGGGGGGCGCTATACGAAGCGTTTGGAAATTCAAACTTCAAACGGGCATAAGTCATGACTCGTTTCGTTTGAAGACATGCAACTTGTTACACGCGTGCTTTGACTCGAGCGGAAGACATCTGTGTCGTTGTTAAGTAAGCTCCGCCCTTCGGTTTTCCGCCATTTTGAGCAGTTTGTAAAACGCGTAAACCCGCTTTTATTCTGGAATTTTCGCTCCACGTGCACAAAACTTTTTTTACGTGAACTTTGGACCGATATCTAAAGATCTGTCAGATCAGATTTCTTTAAAATTGAAACATGCTTTTTTAAATAAATTCAATGAATATTGCAGTTTTATGCAAATTATTCTTCTGCCTCTAAATCATACATGCAAAGTAACATGTTCATGGCATTTGGCAAAGATGTAGAGTGTTAGTCCAAATATCACTAAAACCAATCTTACCCCAATTGGCCAAAGGGGGGCGCTATATCATTTTGAGCAGTTTGTGAAACGCTTAAACCCGTTAGGATTTTTTTTTGCAATTTGCATGAAACATTCTACACACAATCTAAGGACCTTTATCTAATATGCCTATGAAGTGCACACACACAAAAAAAATATAATAATAATGAATATAGCTGCAAGCAGCGATAAAGTGTCCAAAGCCAAAAACACCTCAAATCATGAACACAGCCTGCAATGTGCGTGAAATCTTGCAAACACATTCCCAATAGGTCAAGGAGCAGATACCACCCTTCTCACATTGGCCTGTTATAGCGCCACCAGCGGGTCAACTTTTGCACAACACATTTTTGGAACAAAATGGACCAATCTTTGACGTCAGTAACGTCAAAGAGAGCACTGCCTGCGATCTTGACATTTTGTACATTTATAGCTATTGTTTTCCGGCTTGAAGCGAGCCCACAATTGTTTCGAAGGAACAATATTTTCTAGTTGTGGGCTCGCCAGTACCTGGCGAGCACACTTTAGATATTGTCATTATTTATTTATTTATTTATTTATAAGTAGACGGGATTTTCGGTTCCTTTCTACTCCTACATACTTAGTGAGAAAATGAAAATAAAAACATCAATGTGTTCAGCTTACAGTGGCGACGTGTGCTATTACTTTATACAGCAATCAGCCAAATGGTGGCGCTGTAGGAAGCCTTCGAAAGTGCGATCTTTGAACAGGTATAACTCATGCTGTGTTATACATACAGCCATGAAACCTGTATACACTTATGCGTCTCCTCATGCCGAACAACTTTTACCCTCTAACTTTTGACCTCTGACCTTTAGGTCTCCCACAATTCGGAATTATATGAAAAACAGTAAAAATCTATCTCCTCCTGGGATTTTTTCGATACGCGCACAAAACTTTTTTCACATGAACTTTGGACCAATACGGTCAAACTAATCTCGGCGGATTTCTTTTAAAGTGAAATATAATTTTTTAATAATTCTATCAATATTGCGGTTTTATGCAAATTATTCTTCTGCCTCTAAATCATACATGCAAAGTTACACGTTCATGGCATTTGGCAAAGATGTGGAGGGTTAGTCAAAGTATCACTGAAACCAATTTTATTCCAATCGGCCAAAGGGGGGCGCTATACGAAGCGTCTGAAAATTCAAACTTCAAACGGGCATAAGTCATGACTCGTTTCGTTTGAAGACATGCAACTTGTTACACGCGTGCTTTGACTCAAGCGGAAGACATCTGTGTCGTTGTTAAGTAAGCTCCGCCCTTCGATTTTCCGCCACTTTGAGCAGTTTGTAAAACGCGTAAACCCGCTTTTATTCTGGAATTTTCGCGTCACGTGCACAAAACTTTTTTTACGTGAACTTTGGACCGATATCTAAAGATCTGTCAGATCGGATTTCTTTAACATTGAAACATGCTTTTTTAAATAATTCAAACAATATTGCATTTTTATGCAAATTATTCTTCTGCCTCTAAAACATACAAGCAAAGTCACATTTTCATGACAAAATAGTGTAGAGGGTTAGTTCAAATATCACTGAAACCAATCTTACCCCAAATGGCCAAAGGGGGGCGCTATATAATTTTGAGCAGTTTGTAAAACGCTTAAACCCGTTTTTATTCTAGGATTTTTTTTGCAATTTGCATGAAACATTCTACACGCAATCTAAGGACCTTTATCTAACATGCCTATGAAGTGCACACAAAAAAAATATAAAATAATAATAATAAATATAGCTGCAAGCAGCGATAAAGTGTCCAAAGCCAAAAACACCTCAAATCATGAACACAGCCTGGGATGTGCGTGAAATCTTGCAAGCACATTCCCAATAGGTCAAGGAACAGATACCAACCTTCTCACATTGGCCTGTTATAGCGCCACCAGCGGGTCAACTTTTGCACAACACATTTTTGGAACAAAATGGACCAATCTTTGACGTCAGTAACGTCAAAGAGAGCACTGCCTGCGATCTTGACATTTTGTGCTTTTATAGCCATTGTTTTCTGGCTTGAAGCGAGCCCACAATTGTTTCGAAGGAACAATATTTTTCTAGTGACAATATCTAACCGTCATATCAAGTTCTCCTCAAAACTTCGGTTCCTTTCTACTCCTACATACTTAGTGAGAAAATGAAAATAAAAACATCAATGTGTTCAGCTTACTGTGGCGACGTGTGCTATTACTTTTTACAGCAATCGGCCAAATGGTGGCGCTGTAGGAAGCCTTCGAAAGTGCGAACTTTGAACAGGTATAGCTCATGCTCTGTTATACGTACAGCCATGAAACCTGTATACACGTATGCGTCTCCTCATGCCGAACAATTTTTACGCTCTGACTTTTGACCTCTGATCTTTAGATCCCTCAGAATTTGAAATTATATGAAAAACAGTAAAAATCTATCTCCTCCTGGGATCTTTGCGATACGCGCATGAAACGTTTTTCACATGAACTTTGGACCAATGCGGTCAAACTAGTCTCGGCGGATTTCTTTTAAAGTGAAATAAATTTTATTAATAATTCAATCAATGTTGCGGTTTTATGCAAATTATTCTTCGGCCTCTAAATCATACATGCAAAGTTACACGTTCATGGCATTTGGCAAAGATGTGGAGCGTTAGTCAAAGTATCACTGAAACCAATTTTATTCCAATCGGCCAAAGGGGGGCGCTATACGAAGCGTTTGAAAATTCAAACTTCAAACGGGCATAAGTCATGACTCGTTTCGTTTGAAGACATGCAACTTGTTACACGCGTGCTTTGACTCGAGCGGAAGACATCTGTGTCGTTGTTAAGTAAGCTCCGCCCCCCGATTTTCCGCCATATTGAGCAGTTTGTAAAACGCGTAAACCCGCTTTTATTCTGGAATTTTCACTCCACGTGCACAAAACTTTTTTTACGTGAACTTTGGACCGATATCTAAAGATCTGTCAGATCGGATTTCTTTAAAATTGAAACATGCTTTTTAAAATAAATTCAATGAATATTGCAGTTTTATGCAAATTATTCTTCTGCCTCTAAATCATACATGCAAAGTAACATGTTCATGGCATTTGGCAAAGATGTAGAGTGTTAGTCCAAATATCACTAAAACCAATCTTACCCCAATTGGCCAAAGGGGGGCGCTATATCATTTTGAGCAGTTTGTGAAACGCTTAAACCCGTTAGGATTTATTTTTGCAATTTGCATGAAACATTCTACACACAATCTAAGGACCTTTATCTAAAGTGCACACACAAAAAAAAAATAATAATAATGAATATAGCTGCAAGCAGCGATAAAGTGGCCAAAGCCAAAAACACCTCAAATCATGAACACAGCCTGCAATGTGCGTGAAATCTTGCAAGCACATTCCCAATAGGTCAAGGAGCAGATACCACCCTTCTTACATTGGCCTGTTATAGCGCCACCAGCGGGTCAACTTTTGCACAACACATTTTTGGAACAAAATGGACCAATCTTTGACGTCAGTAACGTCAAAGAGAGCACTGCCTGCGATCTTGACATTTTGTACTTTTATAGCCATTGTTTTCTGGCTTGAAGAGAGCCCACAATTGTTTCGAAGGAACAATATTTTTCTAGTGACAATATCTAACCGTCATATCAAGTTCTCCTCAAAACTTCGGTTCCTTTCTACTCCTACATACTTAGTGAGAAAATGAAAATAAAAACATCAATGTGTTCAGCTTACTGTGGCGACGTGTGCTATTACTTTTTACAGCAATCGGCCAAATGGTGGCGCTGTAGGAAGCCTTCGAAAGTGCGAACTTTGAACAGGTATAGCTCATGCTCTGTTATACGTACAGCCATGAAACCTGTATACACGTATGCGTCTCCTCATGCCGAACAACTTTTACGCTCTGACTTTTGACCTCTGACCTTTAGATCCCTCAGAATTTGGAATTATATGAAAAACAGTAAAAATCTATCTCCTCCTGGGATCTTTGCGATACGCGCATGAAACTTTTTTCACATGAACTTTGGACCAATACGGTCAAACTAGTCTCGGCGGATTTCTTTTAAAGTGAAATATATTTTATTAATAATTCAATCAATGTTGCGGTTTTATGCAAATTATTCTTCGGCCTCTAAATCATACATGCAAAGTTACACGTTCATGGCATTTGGCAAAGATGTGGAGGGTTAGTCAAAGTATCACTGAAACCAATTTTATTCCAATCGGCCAAAGGGGGGCGCTATACGAAGCGTTTGAAAATTCAAACTTCAAACGGGCATAAGTCATGACTCGTTTTGTTTGAAGACATGCAACTTGTTACACGCGTGCTTTGAATCGAGCGGAAGACATCTGTGTCGTTGTTAAGTAAGCTCCGCCCCCCGATTTTCCGCCATATTGAGCAGTTTGTAAAACGCGTAAACCCGCTTTTATTCTGGAATTTTCGCTCCACGTGCACAAAACTTTTTTTACGTGAACTTTGGACCGATATCTAAAGATCTGTCAGATCGGATTTCTTTAAAATTGAAACATGCTTTTTAAAATAAATTCAATGCATATTGCAGTTTTATGCAAATTATTCTTCTGCCTCTAAATCATACATGCAAAGTAACATGTTCATGGCATTTGGCAAAGATGTAGAGTGTTAGTCCAAATATCACTAAAACCAATCTTACCCCAATTGGCCAAAGGGGGGCGCTATATCATTTTGAGCAGTTTGTGAAACGCTTAAACCCGTTAGGATTTATTTTTGCAATTTGCATGAAACATTCTACACACAATCTAAGGACCTTTATCTAATATGCCTATGAAGTGCACACACACAAAAAAAATAATAATAATGAATATAGCTGCAAGCAGCGATAAAGTGGCCAAAGCCAAAAACACCTCAAATCATGAACACAGCCTGCAATGTGCGTGAAATCTTGCAAGCACATTCCCAATAGGTCAAGGAGCAGATACCACCCTTCTTACATTGGCCTGTTATAGCGCCACCAGCGGGTCAACTTTTGCACAACACATTTTTGGAACAAAATGGACCAATCTTTGACGTCAGTAACGTCAAAGAGAGCACTGCCTGCGATCTTGACATTTTGTACTTTTATAGCCATTGTTTTCTGGCTTGAAGCGAGCCCACAATTGTTTCGAAGGAACAATATTTTTCTAGTGACAATATCTAACCGTCATATCAAGTTCTCCTCAAAACTTCGGTTCCTTTCTACTCCTACATACTTAGACAGAAAATGAAAATAAAAACATCAATGTGTTCAGCTTACAGTGGCGAAGTGTGCTATTATTTTTTACAGCAATCGGCCAAATGGTGGCGCTGTAGGAAGCCTTCGAAAGTGCGAACTTTGAACAGATAGAGCTCATGCTCTGTTATACGTACAGTCATGAAACCTGTATACACATATGCGTCTCCTCATGCCGAACAACTTTTACCCTCTAACTTTTGACCTCTGACCTTTAGATCCCCCAGAATTTTGAATTATATAAAAAACAGTAAAAATCTATCTCCTCCTGGGATTTTTGCGTTACGCGCACAAAACTTTTTTCACATGAACTTTGGACCAATACGGTCAAACTAGTCTGGTCGGATTTCTTTTAAAGTGAAATATAATTTTTTAATAATTCAATAAATATTGCGGTTTTATGCAAATTATTCTTCGGCCTCTAAATCATACATGCAAAGTTACACGTTCATGGCATTTGGCAAAGATGTGGAGGGTTAGTCAAAGTATCACTGAAACCAATTTTATTCCAATCGGCCAAAGGGGGGCGCTATACGAAGCGTCTGAAAATTCAAACTTCAAACGGGCATAAGTCATGACTCGTTTTGTTTGAAGACATGCAACTTGTTACACGCGTGCTTTGACTCAAGCGGAAGACATCTGTGTCGTTGTTAAGTAAGCTCCGCCCTTCAATTTTCCGCCATTTTGAGCAGTTTGTAAAACGCGTAAACCCGCTTTTATTCTGGAATTTTCGCGTCACGTGCACAAAACTTTTTTTACGTGAACTTTGGACCGATATCTAAAGATCTGTCAGATCGGATTTCTTTAACATTGAAACATGCTTTTTTTAAATAATTCAAACAATATTGCATTTTTATGCAAATTATTCTTCTGCCTCTAAAACAGTATGCAAAGTCACATTTTCATGACAAAATAGTGTAGAGGGTTAGTTCAAATATCACTGAAACCAATCTTACCCCAAATGGCCAAAGGGGGGCGCTATATCATTTTGAGCAGTTTGTAAAACGCTTAAACCCGTTTTTATTCTAGGATTTTTTTTGCAATTTGCATGAAACATTCTACACGCAATCTAACCACCTTTATCTAACATGCCTATGAAGTGCACACAAAAAAATTATAAAATAATAATAATAAATATAGCTGCAAGCAGCGATAAAGTGGCCAAAGCCAAAAACACCTCAAATCATGAACACAGCCTGGGATGTGCGTGAAATCTTGCAAGCACATTCCCAATAGGTCAAGGAACAGATACCAACCTTCTCACATTGGCCTGTTATAGCGCCACCAGCGGGTCAACTTTTGCACAACACATTTTTGGAACAAAATGGACCAATCTTTGACGTCAGTAACGTCAAAGAGAGCACTGCCTGTGATCTTGACATTTTGTGCTTTTATAGCCATTGTTTTCTGGCTTGAAGCGAGCCCACAATTGTTTCGAAGGAACAATATTTTTCTAGTTTATCTATCAGGCAGGCATATCAAGTATCAAAAAACTTCGGTTCCTTTCTACTCCTACATACTTAGTGAGAAAATGAAAATAAAAACATCAATGTGTTCAGTTTACAGTGGCGAAGTGTGCTATTACTTTTTACAGCAATCGGCCAAATGGTGGCGCTGTAGGAAGCCTTCGAAAGTGCGAACTTTGAACAGGTATAGCTCATGCTGTGTTTGAGGTACAGGCATGAAACCTGTATACACGTATGCGTCTCCTCATGCCGAACAACTTTTAGCCTCTGACTTTTGACCTCTGACCTTTAGATCTCCCACAATTCGGAATTATATGAAAAACAGTAAAAATCTATCTCCTCCTGGGTTTTTTTCGATACGCGCACAAAACTTTTTTCACATGAACTTTGGACCAATACGGTCAAACTAATCTCGGCGGATTTCTTTTAAAGTGAAATATAATTTTTTAATAATTCAATAAATATTGCAGTTTTATGCAAATTATTCTTCGGCCTCTAAATCATACATGCAAAGTTACACGTTCATGGCATTTGGCAAAGATGTAGAGGGTTAGTCAAGGTATCACTGAAACCAATTTTATTCCAATCGGCCAAAGGGGGGCGCTATACGAAGCGTCTGAAAATTCAAACTTCAAACGGGCATAAGTCATGACTCGTTTCGTTTGAAGACATGCAACTTGTTACACGCGTGCTTTGACTCAAGCGGAAGACATCTGTGTCGTTGTTAAGTAAGCTCCGCCCTTCGATTTTCCGCCACTTTGAGCAGTTTGTAAAACGCGTAAACCCGCTTTTATTCTGGAATTTTCGCGTCACGTGCACAAAACTTTTTTTACGTGAACTTTGGACCGATATCTAAAGATCTGTCAGATCGGATTTCTTTAACATTGAAACATGCTTTTTTAAATAATTCAAACAATATTGCATTTTTATGCAAATTATTCTTCTGCCTCTAAAACATACAAGCAAAGTCACATTTTCATGACAAAATAGTGTAGAGGGTTAGTTCAAATATCACTGAAACCAATCTTACCCCAAATGGCCAAAGGGGGGCGCTATATAATTTTGAGCAGTTTGTAAAACGCTTAAACCCGTTTTTATTCTAGGATTTTTTTTGCAATTTGCATGAAACATTCTACACGCAATCTAAGGACCTTTATCTAACATGCCTATGAAGTGCACACAAAAAAATTATAAAATAATAATAATAAATATAGCTGCAAGCAGCGATAAAGTGTCCAAAGCCAAAAACACCTCAAATCATGAACACAGCCTGGGATGTGCGTGAAATCTTGCAAGCACATTCCCAATAGGTCAAGGAACAGATACCAACCTTCTCACATTGGCCTGTTATAGCGCCACCAGCGGGTCAACTTTTGCACAACACATTTTTGGAAAAAAATGGACCAATCTTTGACGTCAGTAACGTCAAAGAGAGCACTGCCTGCGATCTTGACATTTTGTGCTTTTATAGCCATTGTTTTCTGGCTTGAAGCGAGCCCACAATTGTTTCGAAGGAACAATATTTTTCTAGTTGTGGGCTCGCCTATAAGGCGAGCACACTTTAGATATTGTCATTATTTCTATACTAGGCAGGCAGTCAGTGCAAGTATCAAAAAACTTCGGTTCCTTTCTACTCCTACATACTTAGTGAGAAAATGAAAATAAAAACATCAATGTGTTCAGCTTACTGTGGCGACGTGTGCTATTACTTTTTACAGCAATCGGCCAAATGGTGGCGCTGTAGGAAGCCTTCGAAAGTGCGAACTTTGAACAGGTATAGCTCATGCTGTGTTTGAGGTAAAGCCATGAAACCTGTATACACGTATGCGTCTCCTCATGCCGAACAACTTTTACGCTCTGACTTTTGACCTTTGACCTTTAGATCTCCCACAATTTGGAATTATATGAAAAACAGTAAAAATCTATCTCCTCCTGGGTTTTTTTCGTTACGCGCACGAAACTTTTTTCACATGAACTTTGGACCAATACGGTCAAACTAATCTCGGCGGATTTCTTTTAAAGTGAAATATAATTTTTTAATAATTCAATAAATATTGCAGTTTTATGCAAATTATTCTTCGGCCTCTAAATCATACATGCAAAGTTACACGTTCATGGCATTTGGCAAAGATGTAGAGGGTTAGTCAAGGTATCACTGAAACCAATTTTATTCCAATCGGCCAAAGGGGGGCGCTATATGAAGCGTCTGAAAATTCAAACTTCAAACGGGCATAAGTCATGACTCGTTTCGTTTGAAGACATGCAACTTGTTACACGCGTGCTTTGACTCAAGCGGAAGACATCTGTGTCGTTGTTAAGTAAGCTCCGCCCTTCGATTTTCCGCCACTTTGAGCAGTTTGTAAAACGCGTAAACCCGCTTTTATTCTGGAATTTTCGCGTCACGTGCACAAAACTTTTTTTACGTGAACTTTGGACCGATATCTAAAGATCTGTCAGATCGGATTTCTTTAACATTGAAACATGCTTTTTTAAATAATTCAAACAATATTGCATTTTTATGCAAATTATTCTTCTGCCTCTAAAACATACAAGCAAAGTCACATTTTCATGACAAAATAGTGTAGAGGGTTAGTTCAAATATCACTGAAACCAATCTTACCCCAAATGGCCAAAGGGGGGCGCTATATAATTTTGAGCAGTTTGTAAAACGCTTAAACCCGTTTTTATTCTAGGATTTTTTTTGCAATTTGCATGTAACATTCTACACGCA
Source organism: Nannobrachium achirus (assembly GCF_963921795.1). Lineage (NCBI taxonomy): Eukaryota > Metazoa > Chordata > Actinopteri > Myctophiformes > Myctophidae > Nannobrachium > Nannobrachium achirus. Next base: position 6,840,633 of record NC_137823.1, read on the forward strand.
ATCTAAGGACCTTTATCTAACATGCCTATGAAGTGCACACAAAAAAATTATAAAATAATAATAATAAATATAGCTGCAAGCAGCGATAAAGTGTCCAAAGCCAAAAACACCTCAAATCATGAACACAGCCTGGGATGTGCGTGAAATCTTGCAAGCACATTCCCAATAGGTCAAGGAACAGATACCAACCTTCTCACATTGGCCTGTTATAGCGCCACCAGCGGGTCAACTTTTGCACAACACATTTTTGGAACAAAATGGACCAATCTTTGACGTCAGTAACGTCAAAGAGAGCACTGCCTGCGATCTTGACATTTTGTGCTTTTATAGCCATTGTTTTCTGGCTTGAAGCGAGCCCACAATTGTTTCGAAGGAACAATATTTTTCTAGTGACAATATCTAACCGTCATATCAAGTTCTCCTCAAAACTTCGGTTCCTTTCTACTCCTACATACTTAGTGAGAAAATGAAAATAAAAACATCAATGTGTTCAGCTTACTGTGGCGACGTGTGCTATTACTTTTTACAGCAATCGGCCAAATGGTGGCGCTGTAGGAAGCCTTCGAAAGTGCGAACTTTGAACAGGTATAGCTCATGCTCTGTTATACGTACAGCCATGAAACCTGTATACACGTATGCGTCTCCTCATGCCGAACAATTTTTACGCTCTGACTTTTGACCTCTGATCTTTAGATCCCTCAGAATTTGGAATCTTATGAAAAACAGTAAAAATCTATCTCCTCCTGGGATCTTTGCGATACGCGCATGAAACTTTTTTCACATGAACTTTGGACCAATACGGTCAAACTAGTCTCGGCGGATTTCTTTTAAAGTGAAATATATTTTATTAATAATTCAATCAATGTTGCGGTTTTATGCAAATTATTCTTCGGCCTCTAAATCATACATGCAAAGTTACACGTTCATGGCATTTGGCAAAGATGTGGAGGGTTAGTCAAAGTATCACTGAAACCAATTTTATTCCAATCGGCCAAAGGGGGGCGCTATACGAAGCGTTTGAAAATTCAAACTTCAAACGGGCATAAGTCATGACTCGTTTCGTTTGAAGACATGCAACTTGTTACACGCGTGCTTTGACTCGAGCGGAAGACATCTGTGTCGTTGTTAAGTAAGCTCCGCCCCCCAATTTTCCGCCATATTGAGCAGTTTGTAAAATGCGTAAACCCGCTTTTATTCTGGAATTTTCACTCCACGTGCACAAAACTTTTTTTACGTGAACTTTGGACCGATATCTAAAGATCTGTCAGATCGGATTTCTTTAAAATTGAAACATGCTTTTTAAAATAAATTCAATGAATATTGCAGTTTTATGCAAATTATTCTTCTGCCTCTAAATCATACATGCAAAGTAACATGTTCATGGCATTTGGCAAAGATGTAGAGTGTTAGTCCAAATATCACTAAAACCAATCTTACCCCAATTGGCCAAAGGGGGGCGCTATATCATTTTGAGCAGTTTGTGAAATGCTTAAACCCGTTAGGATTTATTTTTGCAATTTGCATGAAACATTCTACACACAATCTAAGGACCTTTATCTAATATGCCTATGAAGTGCACACACACAAAAAAAATAATAATAATGAATATAGCTGCAAGCAGCGATAAAGTGGCCAAAGCCAAAAACACCTCAAATCATGAACACAGCCTGCAATGTGCGTGAAATCTTGCAAGCACATTCCCAATAGGTCAAGGAACAGATACCACCCTTCTTACATTGGCCTGTTATAGCGCCACCAGCGGGTCAACTTTTGCACAACACATTTTTGGAACAAAATGGACCAATCTTTGACGTCAGTAACGTCAAAGAGAGCACTGCCTGCGATCTTGACATTTTGTACTTTTATAGCCATTGTTTTCTGGCTTGAAGCGAGCCCACAATTGTTTCGAAGGAACAATATTTTTCTAGTTTATCTATCAGGCAGGCAGTCATATCAAGTATCAAAAAACTTCGGTTCCTTTCTACTCCTACATACTTAGTGAGAAAATGAAAATAAAAACATCAATGTGTTCAGTTTACAGTGGCGAAGTGTGCTATTACTTTTTACAGCAATCGGCCAAATGGTGGCGCTGTAGGAAGCCTTCGAAAGTGCGAACTTTGAACAGGTATAGCTCATGCTGTGTTTGAGGTACAGGCATGAAACCTGTATACACATATGCGTCTCCTCATGCCCAACAACTTTTAGCCTCTGACTTTTGACCTCTGACCTTTTAGGGCTCCCACAATTCGGAATTATATGAAAAACAGTAAAAATCTATCTCCTCCTGGGTTTTTTTCGATACGCGCACAAAACTTTTTTCACATGAACTTTGGACCAATACGGTCAAACTAATCTCGGCGGATTTCTTTTAAAGTGAAATATAATTTTTTAATAATTCTATCAATATTGCGGTTTTATGCAAATTATTCTTCTGCCTCTAAATCATACATGCAAAGTTACACGTTCATGGCATTTGGCAAAGATGTGGAGGGTTAGTCAAAGTATCACTGAAACCAATTTTATTCCAATCGGCCAAAGGGGGGCGCTATACGAAGCGTTTGAAAATTCAAACTTCAAACGGGCATAAGTCATGACTCGTTCAAACTTCAAACGGGCATAAGTCATGACTCGTTTCGTTTGAAGACATGCAACTTGTTACACGCGTGCTTTGACTCAAGCAGAAGACATCTGTGTCGTTGTTAAGTAAGCTCCGCCCTTCAATTTTCCGCCATTTTGAGCAGTTTGTAAAACGCGTAAACCCGCTTTTATTCTGGAATTTTCGCATCACGTGCACAAAACTTTTTTTACGTGAACTTTGGACCGATATCTAAAGATCTGTCAGATCGGATTTCTTTAACATTGAAACATGCTTTTTTAAATAATTCAAACAATATTGCATTTTTATGCAAATTATTCTTCTGCCTCTAAAACATACATGCAAAGTCACATTTTCATGACAAAATAGTGCAGAGGGTTAGTTCAAATATCACTGAAACCAATCTTACCCCAAATGGCCAAAGGGGGGCGCTATATAATTTTGAGCAGTTTGTAAAACGCTTAAACCCGTTTTTATTCTAGGATTGTTTTTGCAATTTGCATGAAACATTCTACACGCAATCTAAGGACCTTTATCTAACATGCCTATGAAGTGCACACAAAAAAAATATAAAATAATAATAATAAATATAGCTGCAAGCAGCGATAAAGTGTCCAAAGCCAAAAACACCTCAAATCATGAACACAGCCTGGGATGTGCGTGAAATCTTGCAAGCACATTCCCAATAGGTCAAGGAACAGATACCAACCTTCTCACATTGGCCTGTTATAGCGCCACCAGCGGGTCAACTTTTGCACAACACATTTTTGGAACAAAATGGACCAATCTTTGACGTCAGTAACGTCAAAGAGAGCACTGCCTGCGATCTTGACATTTTGTGCTTTTATAGCCATTGTTTTCCGGCTTGAAGCGAGCCCACAATTGTTTCGAAGGAACAATATTTTTCTAGTTTATCTATCAGGCAGGCAATCAACAGTAGACGGGATTTCGGTTCCTTTCTACTCCTACATACTTAGTGAGAAAATGAAAATAAAAACATCAATGTGTTCAGTTTACAGTGGCGAAGTGTGCTATTATTTTTTATAGCAATCGGCCAAATGGTGGCGCTGTAGGAAGCCTTCGAAAGTGCGAACTTTGAACAGGTATAGCTCATGCTGTGTTTGAGGTCCAGCCATGAAACCTGTATACATTTATGCATCTCCTCATGCCGAACAACTTTTACCCTCTAACTTTTGACCTCTGACCTTTAGGTCTCCCAGAATTTTGAATTATATAAAAAACAGTAAAAATCTATCTCCTCCTGGGATTTTTGCGTTACGCGCACAAAACTTTTTTCACATGAACTTTGGACCAATACGGTCAAACTAGTCTCGGCGGATTTCTTTTAAAGTGAAATATATTTTTTTAATAATTCAATCAATATTGCGGTTTTATGCAAATTATTCTTCGGCCTCTAAATCATACATGCAAAGTTACACGTTCATGGCATTTGGCAAAGATGTGGAGGGTTAGTCAAAGTATCACTGAAACCAATTTTATTCCAATCGGCCAAAGGGGGCCGCTATACGAAGCGTTTGAAAATTCAAACTTCAAACGGGCATAAGTCATGACTCGTTTCGTTTGAAGACATGCAACTTGTTACACGCGTGCTTTGACTCAAGCGGAAGACATCTGTGTCATTGTTAAGTAAGCTCCGCCCTTCAATTTTCCGCCATTTTGAGCAGTTTGTAAAACGCGTAAACCCGCTTTTATTCTGGAATTTTCGCTCCACGTGCACAAAACTTTTTTTACGTGAACTTTGGACCGATATCTAAAGATCTGTCAGATCGGATTTCTTTAAAATTGAAACATGCTTTTTTAAATAAATTCAATGAATATTGCAGTTTTATGCAAATTATTCTTCTGCCTCTAAATCATACATGCAAAGTAACATGTTCATGGCATTTGGCAAAGATGTAGAGTGTTAGTCCAAATATCACTAAAACCAATCTTACCCCAATTGGCCAAAGGGGGGCGCTATATAATTTTGAGCAGTTTGTGAAACGCTTAAACCTGTTAGGATTTTTTTTTGCAATTTGCATGAAACATTCTACACACAATCTAAGGACCTTTATCTAATATGCCTATGAAGTGCACACACACACAAAAAAATAATAATAATTAATATAGCTGCAAGCAGCGATAAAGTGTCCAAAGCCAAAAACACCTCAAATCATGAACACAGCCTGGGATGTGCGTGAAATCTTGCAAGCACATTCCCAATAGGTCAAGGAACAGATACCAACCTTCTCACATTGGCCTGTTATAGCGCCACCAGCGGGTCAACTTTTGCACAACACATTTTTGGAACAAAATGGACCAATCTTTGACGTCAGTAACGTCAAAGAGAGCACTGCCTGCGATCTTGACATTTTGTGCTTTTATAGCCATTGTTTTCCGGCTTGAAGCGAGCCCACAATTGTTTCGAAGGAACAATATTTTTCTAGTTTATCTATCAGGCAGGCAATCAACAGTAGACGGGATTTCGGTTCCTTTCTACTCCTACATACTTAGTGAGAAAATGAAAATAAAAACATCAATGTGTTCAGTTTACAGTGGCGAAGTGTGCTATTATTTTTTATAGCAATCGGCCAAATGGTGGCGCTGTAGGAAGCCTTCGAAAGTGCGAACTTTGAACAGGTATAGCTCATGCTGTGTTTGAGGTCCAGCCATGAAACCTGTATACATTTATGCATCTCCTCATGCCGAACAACTTTTACCCTCTAACTTTTGACCTCTGACCTTTAGGTCTCCCAGAATTTTGAATTATATAAAAAACAGTAAAAATCTATCTCCTCCTGGGATTTTTGCGTTACGCGCACAAAACTTTTTTCACATGAACTTTGGACCAATAAGGCCAAACTAGTCTCGGCGGATTTCTTTTAAAGTGAAATATATTTTTTTAATAATTCAATCAATATTGCGGTTTTATGCAAATTATTCTTCGGCCTCTAAATCATACATGCAAAGTTACACGTTCATGGCATTTGGCAAAGATGTGGAGGGTTAGTCAAAGTATCACTGAAACTAATTTTATTCCAATCGGCCAAAGGGGGGCGCTATACGAAGCGTTTGAAAATTCAAACTTCAAACGGGCATAAGTCATGACTCGTTTCGTTTGAAGACATGCAACTTGTTACACGCGTGCTTTGACTCAAGCGGAAGACATCTGTGTCATTGTTAAGTAAGCTCCGCCCTTCAATTTTCCGCCATTTTGAGCAGTTTGTAAAACGCGTAAACCCGCTTTTATTCTGGAATTTTCGCTCCACGTGCACAAAACTTTTTTTACGTGAACTTTGGACCGATATCTAAAGATCTGTCAGATCGGATTTCTTTAAAATTGAAACATGCTTTTTTAAATAAATTCAATGAATATTGCAGTTTTATGCAAATTATTCTTCTGCCTCTAAATCATACATGCAAAGTAACATGTTCATGGCATTTGGCAAAGATGTAGAGTGTTAGTCCAAATATCACTAAAACCAATCTTACCCCAATTGGCCAAAGGGGGGCGCTATATAATTTTGAGCAGTTTGTGAAACGCTTAAACCCGTTAGGATTTTTTTTTGCAATTTGCATGAAACATTCTACACACAATCTAAGGACCTTTATCTAATATGCCTATGAAGTGCACACACACACAAAAAAATAATAATAATGAATATAGCTGCAAGCAGCGATAAAGTGGCCAAAGCCAAAAACACCTCAAAACATGAACACAGCCTGCAATGTGCGTGAAATCTTACAAGCACATTCCCAATAGGTCAAGGAACAGATACCACCCTTCTTACATTGGCCTGTTATAGCGCCACCAGCGGGTCAACTTTTGCACAACACATTTTTGGAACAAAATGGACCAATCTTTGACGTCAGTAACGTCAAAGAGAGCACTGCCTGCGATCTTGACATTTTGTACTTTTATAGCCATTGTTTTCTGGCTTGAAGCGAGCCCACAATTGTTTCGAAGGAACAATATTTTTCTAGTTTAGTATGGTTATTATTATTCTCTTATGTGAATTCTGACATGTGTTTCATCTGACTCTAGATCAGTGGTGGAGGTTGCCGTGGAAACGGGGGCATGGAGATCCGGCCAGGGAGGGGCAGCTGCCTGGGTGGTGATCCACCCACGGATCCTGGCAACGCCCACCAATGATTGCTTGATTGTGTACTGAGAGTATAAAATCCTCAGCTCTAAAAAAAATCCCTGGCTCTGGGAGAGAGCACACCACATTGTTGTCGTGGAGGAGTGGTGTGCTCACACCACATTGTTGTGGAGGGGTGGTGTGCTCTCTCCCTGCTGACTCATTCATTTTGTGTCTTAGACTTTAGTTTGAAACTCCTTCGGAAAGAGTTTGGTTAAGTGTTCCCTTTTGTTTGGGTTTATTTAATAGTCTTTCGTTTGTTGTTTCCTTTTGTTAATAGTTTCCTATCAAAGAATGCCTTGCATTATATATATCCTGAGATCTACCTTCATGTAAGGATCATGATAACATATTAACAAAACCTTGTCTGTGGACATATCCCACAACCTTAATTAGAATTGCCCCGTGTGTATGCTGGCTGGTCCATCTGTAACTCCACGTTCAGCAGTTGTTCAATTGTCTAAAAAACATAATACAAAAATCAATAATGCATGTACCTTGCCCAACATCAACTTTATCACCTTTAGATGTGTCTCTACTTCTCATAATCCCCAAATGTTTAAAATATTTTCCCAAATTTTGGCCTGTAGGCGGCTTTGTCCTGTGATGCGATTTACATCACAAATGGGCGTCGACAAGCAGCGCACTCCCAGTCCGGGGGCACTTCCAGAGAGAGCCACATCACAGTCTGTCTGCTTCACACCAAGGGGGACTAACAGGCACACACACAAAGGGGCCAGGCCCCCGCAGGGGCTGTAGGCTAGTTCTTGTAAATAACGATGCCATGGTTCCAAAATAATTATTGTAAAATACATTTTTTTTGGTAAACTCTGGTGTCCTTTTTACTCCTTTGTTACGGGCTATGCCTCTAGACCGTCATGGTTCGTAACAGTGTGTGTATAGTGCAGTGTATACCAGACTTAAGAGATGGACGCACACACACGCACGCGCACACACACACACACACACACACACACACACACACACACACACACACACACACACACACACACACACACACACACACACACACAATCATAAGACAATATCACACAATAGATTTATAGTTTAAATAAGTTGACTTGCATCCTTTTTCTGGTTTACATTACCTACAGCCAGCGGTGTGTTCTACCATGTAATGCTATATACTGTACGTTGTATATAATTAAGGATTTATAACACCTCAGTTCTCTCCATCCTTCTCTCAAGCACAGTGCCGGTCCCTAGCGACTTATCGCTCCAGGCGAGATTGGCCCGTGCAGGGGGACAAAATCAGGTTTTAGTTGGATGTTGGTGTTTTTTCCCCCGGTTATTTGCCCCCTACACAACGGAATTAACCAGTCTCCCCTTTGTACAGTACCTTATTGTTGCAGTGCCATCATGGCGTGATTGTGCCGTCCAGTCAGGTTACACTTTCCAAATGAAATCTTTTACACCCTGCCGTCGTGGATTTGAAGTTTAACCCACGGGCCAAAGGCACGGACCATGCATCATACATGTGCACGTCGTTCTCTTACAGCTTCCGAATGCTTGAAAAACGGATGCTCCGTTATGTAGTTCCATTAGTAGTTCCACTAGCTCCCATTGTGTTTACACATTGAGAATACGGACCCATTAGAGCGACGGACATCGACATCCGGTTGCCGTGTTAATATGGCGCGCGCTCAAATGGGACAGAAGAAACAGTTTTCTGAGTTTTTAATTCTGGATTTTAGTTCCGCATGATCGCGATAATTCTTTGTATGTATTTTTATTATATCTGTAATTTGTAGCAGGGGCTTCAGAGCGCCCTCAAGACCTGGCGCCCCAGGCAAGAGTCTGTTTCGCCTCTCCCAAAGGGCGGCCCTGCTCTAGCAACCCAGGCTGTCAGAAACCATGGCTTTGACATCAGAGCGCTGAACTCAATAGAGGGGATAAAATGGAAAGGGCAAGCGTCTCCGATGACTTTTTTGTTACCACCGCGCTCTGACTTGACTGGTGCAGTGTCCTCTTAGAATAGATCATAACACATGCATAGGAAATGGATCGCACACAGTGGCAAGAGTTACTTTTCTTTTTAGCTGTTGAGGGAAGCGAACAGCTCAATACACGGCTTCCAAAATCAGTCCTGCAGTCACATGATCAGGAAGCGCTTGAAAATTCAGACTCAACTCCTCAGGCTGGCGGAACTAGGCTCACATCACATTTGTTTGCACTTGCCGGTGCAACTCAGTGATGCAATTCCAGTGCTCTTGTTGTTGTGGGCTTCTGTAGTTGCTTTGTGCCCCGCCTTCTCATGGCAATATTCCAGATCCTCCCTCCTCCCTTCTCCCTGTGTGCACAGTTGAATAGGCTCCAATAACATTTCAGATTTTAGGATTAATATGTTTTGGATGAAATCCAAGTCATGGATGTCTATTTCTCACTGCCTGCATGTGTTTTGCCCCAATCTTTTTACAACACCAACGGCACGACACCTGTGGATGCTGGAGAAGGAAACAGTACTCAAATGTTTTTACCAAGTAAAACTACTCTGTTACAAGTAAAACAAGGTCTGTGTTCGAATGTGTTAACCTACTGTGCTACTGTAAAAGTACCAAGTATTGCCTTCTAAATATACTTACAGTACAAAAAGTAAAAATACACAAATGGTGGAAAATTACATCACAATCATTGCAGTGGTGTAAAAGTACAATATTTGCATTTTGAGTATTTACAAACAGTTATTGTTGGCGTGATATGGCCAGTCATCAGTGGTGTAAAGTAACTAAGTATATTTAAAAGTAGACCTACTAAGTACTTGCATTCCGGGTACTTTATAAACAATAGATGTTTTGTCCTTATGTAAAATTAATGGTATCATAGCCTGCTAATGATCGCCATTTTTGATAGCAATAATAGGCTACTTGACCAAAGTATCAACACTGCAATATAGAAATATATAGAAAACTGTGTCTCATGTTGCCCACAGATTTCGCCAACAGAAATGCTAAACACTCGAGTACATTGGCGTAGCCGAATGTAATATTCTTTGTTATGCTAAAGAAAACAAAAAGCGAAACAGCTTAATATTGAAATATTTAAATTCTAGTTTGCTTTATTGCATATTTAGGATGAGAAACAGACGTTTCGGCTGTCCAGGCTTATTCAGTGAAGATCCATTTCCTATGCATGTTTGAAGATAGTTTCTCCAACATCACACTGCGGGAACGCACCCAAAAGCCCTACAGAATATGAATATTTTACACATGTTTTACTAAGTGTATGTTTATGCGTTTTCATTTGGAGACATTTGCATATATCATATAAAAAGGTCAAAAAAGGGCTAATAGACTGGATTTTTTTTATTTTATTTTTGTATTATTTTAATTTATTTATTATTATTATTATTTAATTTATTTATTTTACTGACAGCCCTAACACTCTTGGTCTGACATTCGGCGCCGCTGCTGCGTATTTACGCACGGCCAGTAGTGCTGTTACGCAGGGTTTTTTGGGTATTGTAGTTCACTTCAGCCAAAATAAAGTAGACACATTTTGTGGAGAATTTCATTGGCTATAAGAAGTGCCAGTCATCAGAACAACCTGCTGCCATTGGCTGAATATATGAGCCAGGAAACAGAGTCATGGACCTCCTCTGAGAACATACTATTGGTTGCTATTGGGCGACTGGGAGACGACTGAGACAGGACTAGAAGCTACAATTGGGTGAAATGAAGTGTCAATCATTGTGTGGAGCTTGGAGGCTATTTAATCAAATGGTTTGCGGATTCGGAATCACAAGAATCTTAGCTTTAAAATGGTATACAGCTTGGCAATGCAAGTAACACAGAGGCTTGTCTAAACGTGGTTGTTTGTCAACAAACGGCCGGCGGGCCCGCCGGCGGGCCCACACCTGTTAAGAGGTTAAAAGTAGACCTACTAAGTACTTGCATTCCGGGTATTTTATAAACAATAGATGTTTTGTCCTTATGTAAAATTAATGGTATCATAGCCTGCTAATGATCGCCATTTTTGATAGCAATAATAGGCTACTTGACCAAAGTATCAACACTGCAATATAGAAATATATAGAAAACTGTGTCTCATGTTGCCCACAGATTTCGCCAACAGAAATGCTAAACTGTCCAGGCTTATTCAGTGAAGATCCATTTCCTATGCATGTTTGAAGATAGTTTCTCCAACATCACACTGCGGGAACGCACCCAAAAGCCCCAACGCATGGCTGCGTGGCCCCCGCCGCTGAGCAAGAGACCTGATGATGATGATGATGATGATGATGAGCAGTCCTTTAGTACCGCAGGCTACAGTATATTAGTTTGTGTCCGGTCCTAATCTGATCCTTGGGACAGATGCACGCAGCGCAAAACAAAACGCAACGTATAGCAATCCTCTTCACCGGGTAGATCGGCAGCTTTTACGTTTACCAAATAAATAAACAAACAAACAAATATACTCTCCCCAAAACAAGAGTAGGCTGCAGAGGTCAATGCGTGGTAGTCACAACAAACAGTGTTGTTACAGCAGGAATGTCCAGATTGCAGAGAATCGTTTTAGGTTCCAATAAATAGGGTGCAAGGTCTGATGTGTGATTAACGACCACTACACGAGCTACGATCACACTTCTTCACAGACTAAACAAACGGCAAAAACACTGTGAATACAGAGGATCTGACTCCCTCATTCCACTCACACACCAGGTGCAATCACCGGGGCATTTAAAGACAACAGGATGACAGCAGAGTGATTGATGACAGGGGCTCGGCGACTACTTTGGGTCATCACAATGTGTGTGTGTGCATACACACGCGCATGTCCTGCATGTGCAGGGAATAATTATGGTATACTCTCCCCAAAAAAATAGAACAAACCACTGCCTATAGCACTACCATACCCACAATGCAATGCTCAAACAGCCAGAGCAGAGTGGAGCTGACCTAACTTCTGATAAAAGGCTGAAATGTTTTTTTTAGACATCAGGGTAAAAATGGGTTCATTGTGGTTACGGTAAGTGATCGGTCTAAACAAAATTGTCTATTGCCCATTTATCTATCTTAGCATGCCATTTGACCCAACTGAGTCCTGCCTGATAGCGATGTCTAATCTTTGTGCAGCGGGTGGGCTTTCTGGAAGCCATTGTTTTGACCATTTTCATATAAGATTTGAGATTTTAAATGGATATCATATCCATGTATTAATTATCTTCTTTTCTTGGTCTTGTTCACGAATGAGAGAAAGGGGAAGACAGAGAAGGAGATCAGCCGGCGAATCGGAGCAGCAGGAGCGGTTTTGCAATCGCTAAATCGTACTGTGGTGAAGAAAAAAAGAGTTGAGCCGGAAGGCAAAGCTCTCTGTCTACCGAACAATCTTCGTTCCTACTCTCACCTATGGTCATGAAGTGTGGGTCATGACTGAAAGTATAAGGTCGCGGGTGCAATCGGCCGCAATGGGTTTCCTCAGACGGGTGGCTGGTATCTCCCTTAGAGATAGGGTGAGAAGTTCAGTCACCCGAGAGAGACTTGGAGTAGAACCGCTGCTCCTTCACTTGGAAAGGAGTCAGCTTAGGTGGTTCGGGCATCTGGTACGGATGCCCCCCGAGCGCCTTCCTAGGAAGGTCCTCGATGCGCGTCCCACTGGGAGGAGACCCCGTGGCAGACCAAAGACCAGATGGAGGGATTATATCTCCAAACTGGCTTGGGAACGCCTCGGTATACTCCCTGAGGGAGTGGAGGAAGTTGCTCAGGATAAGGAAATCTGGAGGTCTCAGTTGGAACTGTTACCCCCGTGACCCGATTCCGGATAAGTGGTTAAAGATGGATGGGTGGATGGATGGAATTATCTTCTTTTCTTACAGTAAGAGTATGAATGAATGAAATGTATTTATATAGCACATCTTCACAGCACGAATGCATGAGTGCTTTACAGATACACAATACTCAATAAAACAGTAAGCTCTACAGTTGCAGAGATACAAAGATAAAAATAAGATCTACAGTTGCAGAGAAAACACCAATAAATTAAAAACTACCACAGTAACAGAGAATACAAAAGAACAGTAAAAACAGGGATGCCTATAAGTGACCAAAGGCCTGTCTGAACATGTGTGTTTTCAGATGCCTCTTAAAGGAGGCCTCTGAGGGGGCCGTTTTTAGGTCCAGTGGTAGGGCGTTCCAGAGCTTTGGGGCTATGGCCTCAAAGGCTCGGTCGCCCTTGGTTACAAGATTTGTCCAAGGGACATCAAGGAGGTGTTTATCTGCGGATCTGAGTGAGCGAGTGGGAGGGGTGGGACGGATAATTTCTGAGATGTACGTAGGGGCTTGGCCATGAATTGCTCTGTAGGTAAACGTGAGGACTTTGAAGTGGATCCTGTAGTGTACCGGGTGCCAGTGCAGAGAGGCTAGAATGGGAGTGATGTGATATGACTTTTTTGATCTAGTGAGTAACCTGGCAGCAGCGTTATGAACCAGCTGCAATTTGTCAACGGATGTTTTGTTGAGACAGGTAAAAAGTGAGTTACAGTAATCTAGCCTGGATGAGATGAAAGCATGTACGGCCATTTCAACTTCAGAGTGGGATATGATGGTCCAGAGTTTTGCAATATTTCTGAGGTGAAAGAAACAGGTGCGTGTGAGTGATTTGACATGATTGTCCAAGTGCATGGATTGGTCAAACACCACGCCCAGATTTCTCAAATGGGGGCGTACGTTACCCCTGAGGGCCCCCAGGTGTGTAGCTATTTTGGCGGCGTTATTCTCAGCCGGGGGGGAATAGGGATCTGGGAGAGCAGTTAGCAAATGAGATTTGGTGACATCAGATTCCTAGATTGTGAGGATGTAAACGCTGGATATCAGTTCAGGAACCACAACCTAAAAACTTCAGTTTGATGATTTATTTAAGGTCTCACCATTTGCCAGGTTCTCAAACTTCAGTGACAGCTCTTCTATAGAACGCTTGGTCTCCGTCTCATATGCCATCTTTGACATCTCTTTAAGCATCTTACAGGCACTCAGAGCATTCAGCACTGGTTCCTCTGTCTGGGAGATGGACAGAAAGACAGATGGACAGAGAGACAGATGGACAGAGATACAGAGGCGCAAAGAGACAGTGTGGCAGAGAAACAGAGACAGATGGACACAGAGGGACAGATGGACAGAGAGACACATAGACAGAGGGACACAGAGACAGAGGACTGGTTACAGACAGGCTAAACATCATATACATGCAAACGTAAATTAAAATTTTATATTCCTCAGCCTTCTCTGAACATCAGGTGTTTTACCATTTCCCAGAAGAAGACAGCCCAGTCACTGCGGTTCTGTAGGACAGCCCAGATAAACAGATCAAACCAGGGGGATTCACAGGTCTTCTTCCAGTATTCTCTATCCAGCCCCAGCTCTAGCTCTTTGACATGCTGAGGAGAGAAGAACAGAACTATGAAGAGGAAATGGGACATTTGCATAAAAGGCCCAATGAAGGATTATTTTGAACAGATAAATCAGGCTTATGTTTGTAAAGAGTTTGATTTGAAATTGGAAAAATATGCTATTTGTGAATATCTTACACCATCTTAATTCAAAATACTATTTATGATTTACTCCAATGTTTACTAATACTACTGTAGGCTTCTAATGTGCTGTGTTACTGATTGCTATCGAGCCTGGCTCTTTAGTAGACTGCAACGTACGCACCTTGTTCGTACATTACACTACCAACATCAAAAGAATACAGTAAACACATATCAAATCATTGTTGTTTATAGTGTTAGTAATTTTATCTTATCGAGAATACGAATATTTACAGGGCTATTTGTTAAACTTTATATTAATGATCAGGCCTTATCAAGCTACAGTGATTGGTAAGAAAAAACCTTGACACTGTCGCCAGTAGGGGGGCCCTTGGGTTTATAAAACCCATCAACCCTAAACAAATTACTACTGCTAGGCACCTATTTTCCTGCACACTAAATATCTCCACCAAATAGCAATCTACCAGCTCACAACACACCACAAACACTGCGCGTTGTGAGCTTGTAGATCTGCTATCTTCACCAAGTGTTCAACCCCAGAATAGGGACTCTAGGGTTCATGTTTAAAGAGTGGATGAAACAACATAACAGTATTATATGTTCAGAAGAATACCTCCAGAGCCTTCTTGACAGAGGTGAAGTCTTCTAGACCCAGAACAGGGAAGTAGAACAGCTTCTCTTCACCCAGGAACTTCTTCAAGACACCTGACACCTGGAGAGACAGAGAAGAGACAGAAAGAGGACATGAGACAATCCTGTCACAAGGACACATTTCCTGTCCGATTTCTGCTTCTTTCTTTCTTTCTTTCTTTCTTTCTTTCTTTCTTTCTTTATTTCTTTCTTTCTTTCTTTCTTTCTTTCTTTCTTTGCCTCAGAACCACTGATCAATGATTATAATATGTGTAACCCTAAACTCACCTCCAACAGGCTGATCCCTTTCAGAGGGTCAGAGGGTTCCCATGAGGTTCCCAGTCTCTCCTTCAGGTTCTCCAGTAGCAGCTTGTAGATCAGTGTGTCTTTCTTCACTCCGCTGTAGAGTTTCTCCAGGTGGCCAAAAGTAAGGATGTTAACGATCAGTTCTACAAACTGTGGAACAAGGTGGAAATAATATGTAGACAATAATGAGATTTCTGTGTCAGAGAGAGAGAGAGAGAGAGAGAGAGAGAGAGAGAGAGAGACAGTGACAGAGACAGACAGACAGACATCCGGGATCTCCACAATAAATGGGCATATAGGGGACAGATACAGAGATCTCCAAATATGGGCATAAGAGGGACACACACAGACAGACAGACAGAATGGGATTTTCATCTTGCATCATTCATGTTGCAGGACTGTACTGTGTATGATAGGCTATGTGTGTGTGCGTGCGTGCGTGCGTGCGTGCGTGCGTGTTGAGTACAAGGTTCTTTGTAATGTTTGTTAAATGTGTTACAGAATCTGCCACCTGACAGCATGTGGGTGTAACAATTCTATTGGATAGTATGAGCCTCATAGGACCCCCCCCCCCCTTCTTCTCATCATTCAGTATGTTGTGATGTTGTTTCTCACCATCTGGTTGATTTCAATGTCACGTTTGAAGAGCTGACTTCTGGCAAAGTCCACTCTCTCCCATCTCCATGCTAGATACAGCTCCCTACTGTAAGGGAAGGTTTTACATGATGCACGGCGCTTACTGGCTGTAACACACACACACACACACACACACACACACACACACACACACACACACACACACACACACACACACACACACACACACACACACACACACACACACACACACACACACACATTAAATCAACGTGCAGCCTTACAGTAGCTTTACAAAACTTGCAGCTCATGTCCGTCTGTCTGTCTGTCACGCTTCATGCTCCATATATGGCCAAGACCTCCATATTTGGGAAAATATGGTCACATTTAGTCCAACTTAAACAACCAACCAGCTCTGTGCATGTTTGTAGTCAAAGTTGATCCCATGTCAAAGCACCAGCGCTCTCCCAGCAGTCTGCTGTTACCCAGACGGATGTGTGCACGTGGCCATGTGCACGTGGCCATGTGCACAGGCGGCGGGTAATGAAGGCTAGAGCCAAATGCTATATATATCATAAATTATATATCATATATGTGCGTAACATTATTGCGACCGAAGGTCGCATTTACCCTGAAAAACCCTGTCGCTTGAGTGACCTTCCTTCCTTCCTTCCGTAACCTCTGTGATGTCAGTGTGATGTCAGCGAGTTGTGACATCACTTCCTGTACGGGGTGGCTACACAAGACTAAGAAATAAAATAAAAAAAGAGAAGGATACACAAGACTAAGAAAGACAAACAAAGAGAAGAATAAAAAAGAAAAAAAGGAGGAGGAGGATAAAGATACCAAAAGGAGAGAGAAGAAAGGGTGGGTGAGGTACAATGTGCAGTCGGCAGTCTCAGAAAAGAAAATGTAAATAGGAGGTGGCAACGGGCGTTAGATAAAGTTATTAGGCCTGCATCCGACTTTAAGTCGACGCACAGGATTCCAAAAGTGTAGCGCTTATTCGCTCTTGTATCAAACCGGTCAAGACTGGCCAAGAACTGCTCAGTCTGCAGTGATCAGCAGTCTCTCTGTCTGGAAGAGGCAATGCTTTGTCTATCATTGAGTGGACATTTTCCTATATAGATAGAGTATAATCACTGCATTCCATATTATTCTGTGTTAAACATACTACATAAGTCCCTTCTGTCAACTGATCCTGAGATGCATTGAATTAACACTGAACAGTGTCCAAACCAGTGCCGTTACCATGACGCGCATGACACACTGTGCGTCGGGCATAACACTGCCGAAGGGCACTAATAAATACAGGATCTCATTTGGAAAACAACTATGGAACTTTGGCAGTGCTGTTATGGTGCTGTGCTGTTAGATATCTGTTTTATGTTGTTATGTTATGGCTCATGGTTGCTGTTACAGCGTCGGTCCAAACTCAGCCTCAGACCAGGACTACTTCTCAGTTCATGAGTAAATAGTATTTGCACAAAAATCCCAGGAGGAGATAGATTTTAACTGTGAATCATAAAATTCAAAATGGTGGGAGATCTAAAGGTCAGAGGTCATTGGTTGACATGTATTGAAGTTTTATCATGAGCTATGCCTGTTCAAAGTTTGGATTTTTCAATTGAATGCTATAGCGCCACCCTTTGGCTAATGTTTGTGAATTTCATTTCTTGGACGTTTTGCATGACCCTCTACCATTAACGACTGCACGATTCTACCAGAAAGATGAAATAAAATATGATTATATAATTGACAATAGTGGGAGTTCTAAAGGTCAGAGGTCAAAAGTCAAAACATGAAAGCTGTTCGGCATGAGGAGACGCAGATGTGTATCAAAGTTTCATGGCTGTAGGTCAAACAGGACATGAGTTTTTTATACCTGTTCAAACTTGTACATTCAATTGATCGCTACAGCGCCACCCTTTGGCCACTGGTCGTGAGTTTTGTGGATTCACCATTTGTCATATAGTTCTCTACCATATTGCCCAGTGTAATTTAAAAAAGAAAAGGTTGAAATAACACTGCGATTATGCGAAACACATCAGAAGATGGTCTAGGAATACAATAGGGCTTAGCCCTTGGGGCTTGGCCCGTATTTACTGTTCCATATTGTACCTGGCATCAGGGCTTTGATAATGGCTTTATCAAAGTCTTCTGGTCTCTCCTTCTCTTCATAGTAGATTGTTAACAGCTCCCTGTGAACGTAGATGGTCCTAGCCTGAGGGTCAAGGTCAGAGAGAGAGAGAGAGAGAGAGAGAGAGAGAGAGAGAGAGAGAGAGAGAGAGAGAGAGAGAGAGAGAGACACAGCCAGAGGTTATTTCATGTAGCAGTAGTCTACAGGCGTTCATCACTGTATCCCATTGTCCAGTCCAACGGACCCTTTGCTTTGTGAAAGCCCCTTCTCCTCCTTTTTTTCATATTTACTTTTGCAGATTCAACAAACAACAACAAAGTTTTTCCTATGGAAAAGATTCGCCATTTTTACCCCCTTCGCATTTTTGGTCTTCTGCAAAAACGTTTTCATTGCTTCTAATCCATAAGTAGCCAGGTAATCCTCAGACTCCCTGCTCTCCCACCCCCCAGCTTCACCACCGTCTGGAATTGAATTAAATCACCTCTCTGACTGTCACCTGTTTCCTCTGCCACCTTTTTTGGTTGTGAACCACCTGCATGTTTTTTTTGCCTTCCTTTTATATATCTGGTCACATTTACCCATTTAGGCCTAACCTATAGTTAGGCCTAAATCAGAAATTAGCCTACAAAAACAAATATGTTGCTTACATACTGTACATGTACTGTAAGCCCCTCCCATACACTAAAATGTGTTCCCGGCCTGAATGGGTTAAACTATCCTCTTCTGCTCTCATGTTTACCTCTGTTACAAGCTGTCCTACTCCAGCCCCTCCCCCTTCCACTTGGCTGGCACTGGGGTCGCTGTCCTGTTGTTTATTCAAAACCTTCAAGTTCACCATCCTCCTCCCCTCCACCATTCTCACCTTCAGTTTTATCCTCCTGTCCAACAACCTCCCCCTCTTCATTCACCTGTCCTGTCTCCCCTGCAGTAGCAGGACGTCCCCCTCCCCCCTTTACCAACACCACTGGTCCCTGCCCCAGACCGAGTGGACTGCTGTTCTGGGCATGACCTGATCAGATGCCCCTCTTCCCCACAGCCAAAACATTTCATGTTCTCCGTGGTGGCAAACAGCGTGTATTCAAAGCCATCCACAGTTAACTTAAAATAAATGTTCAACTCTCGGGTCCTGTCATTCAGTATCATATACAGCAGTCTCCTGTGTGACACAACATGTCTTAGTTCCGGTAATTTACACCCCGATGCCAACCTTTTGACACAACCTTCCCAAACCTTGACAACCTTGGCAAACGTGTCATTTATAACCACAGCAACTATAGCGTTTGCCTTCTCCACCTCGTCAACGAAGATAACAACACCACCGTTCATCCTGGCAGCGACTTTACACTCACAGCACCCAATGCTTTTGCAACAGCTTTGCTGCATTCTTCAACTGAACAAGGAAAGCACGGCGAGATCTTAATAGTACAGGAAATCTAGGCAAAAATGGGGGTCAACCTCCCACTAATTACAACAAAACCAAACTCTGCTGATTTTGTATCTTCAATATGTCCTGAATAACATACAAAAAGTCCTAAGGAATCCTATGAAGCAAAAGTTTGAAAATGGCCTATAAGTATGACCCCATCAAAGACGTTTGTTGGCCCTTTCGGCTAGATTATATTTTTGTTCCTTGTATCAAAACAAGGATAAAGAATTGCAACAAAACCAAACTCTGCAGATTTTGTATCCTCAACATGTCCTGAATAACAGAAAAAAAGTCCCCAGGAATTCTATGAAGGGAAAGTTTTGAAAATGGCCTGCAAGTATGACCCCAACGTTTTTCTTTCTTTCTTTTTTATTTTTTTTGCCCTTTCTGCTAGATTATACGTTTAGTATTTGTTCCTTGTATCAAAACAAGGATACAGAATATCAGTGACAAGACTGCATTATGACCACATAATCACACAACTGATCAAGTACTAATCAAACAACTAAATTACACTACGTGGAAACTATATGACACTACAACATGTCATCTTCATCCTCGTCACAGTGCATCTGCATTGATTTAGTGCAGCTAAATCCTCTGCAGTGTCCATATGCTGGAGTGCACTCCATATTGTTCTTTTTGTATGTGCATCAGTTGCAATTGATGACCCACAAAAGCCTTTCTGGAGCAGGGGGTAGGGTTGTCTGAATTGGCACAAACCCCTCATCACATTTCTGCCATCCCCATTCCGTTAGATCAGGTCCATTTGTAGATCCCTTCCATTCTTGCACTTGTAAGTAAACACGTAGGCTGTGATACTTTGCTGCTACTGACGTTGATGCCACCTTCTCACAGAAACGATTATATCGGAGGGTGTCCAGGGTGTCTGTTGATTCTCCATTGTAGGGAATCACCATTGCTTTCTCTCCAGCTTCTGCCACATCATCTGTAGAATGTGCATAGAACACCTCGGCTTTCTCTCAGAATATGTAACTTTCTTTGAATTTCTTGAAGGCGAGATGTAGTGTCGCATCCAGGATTGCATGTAGAACAAGATGTGTTTACATATGTCTGGGCCAAGTAGTTGTTTTGTAGCCTAGATGTTCCAAATGAGTCTTCTTTGTGCTTTTCCTTGAATAAAAAAAAAAAAAAAAAAAAAAAAGGACATGGGAGTCTAGGCTAGCATGGTAGCAGAGAAGGACTAACAGGTAATGGGAGTCTAGGCAAGCATGGTAGCAGAGAAGGACTAAGAGGTCTGTGTCATCTCATATTAGTACAGTGCTGTTGGAGGAAGCACACTGACTGCACAGACCTCTGCACAATCATCAGGTCAGCATCTCCTGAGCCATGGTGTGTTGCACAGTTGGATTTCATCAGTTCTTCAATTAACATTGAAATAAATTGCTGCTTGTGTTCTGCTTGTTAGCAAAGAACTGTTCCTTCTGCATTGTGACAATAAATGTCACAGTGGTGCCGAGCTTCCCCTTTGACTGTCTTTGGTGTGACATGTCCTTTGTGTTACTACTTTCATATCCATCAAACACCACTACAGCTTTGCCAAATGTCTTCCGTACTGCTCTGTGTACTGGTGGCATATGTCTTTATAAGTAGATCCACAAGACCATGGGATGCATTGAAGAAGTGCTCCCACATCCAAGACATGACTGCCATCCTGTACATTATCGGCTGGAACATGAGGCCCAGATGGCATCGGCAAGGGCTGGCTTCTTTGCTTGTGGATGCAGTAGGGCAGAATCAAATAGGGCTGGGGGCTTTCTGCTTGAAGGTGTACTCAGCAGGAGTTAGTCCATGCATAGATGTATGTATCAAGGTGCAAACTCACTGTACTGTATCAACGTTGACAGTAGAATGAGCATGCTCCCCAGTGGAAATGTTCTGCAATCTAGGGTCATTGCTGACTGGATTTCTCTCCTGTAGGTAACAGAGAACTGTCAGTCCTTCCAGTCTCCTGTAGGTAACAGAACTGTCAGTCCTTCCAGTCTCCTGTAGATAACAGAACTGTCAGTCCTTCCAGTCTCCTGTAGATAACAGAGAACTTTCAGTCCTTCCAGTCTCCTGTAGGTAACAGAACTGTCAGTCCTTCCAGTCTCCTGTAGGTAACAGAACTGCCAGTCCTTCCAGTCCGAACTGTCAGTCCTTCCAGTCTCCTGTAGGTAACAGAACTGTCAGTCCTTCCAGTCTCCTGTAGATAACAGAGAACTGTCAGTCCTTCCAGTCTCCTGTAGGTAAGAGAACTGCCAGTCCTTCCAGTCTCCTGTAGATAACAGAGAACTGTCAGTCCTTCCAGTCTCCTGTAGATAACAGAGAACTGTCAGTCCTTCCAGTCTCCTGTAGGTAACGGAACTGTCAGTCCTTCCAGTCTCAGAACTGTCATTCCTTCCAGTCTCCTGTAGGTAACAGAACTGTCAGTCCTTCCAGTCTCCTTCAGGTAACAGAACTGTCAGTCCTTCCAGTCTCCTGTAGGTAACAGAGAACTGTCAGTCCTTCCAGTCTCCTGTAGGTAACAGAACTGTCAGTCCTTCCAGTCTCCTGTAGGTAACAGAACTTTTAGTCCTTCCAGTCTCCTGTAGGTAACAGAGAACTGTCAGTCCTTCCAGTCTCCTGTAGGTAACAGAACTGTCAGTCCTTCCAGTCTCCTGTAGGTAACAGAACTTTCAGTCCTTCCAGTCTCCTGTAGGTAACAGAGAACTGTCAGTCCTTCCAGTCTCCTGTAGGTAACAGAACTGTCAGTATGTCCTTCCAGTCTCCTGTAGATAACAGAACTGTCAGTCCTTCCAGTCTCCTGTAGGTAACAGAACTGTCAGTCCTTCCAGTCTCCTGTAGGTAACAGAGAACTGTCAGTCCTTCCAGTCTCCTGTAGATAACAGAGAACTGTCAGTCCTTCCAGTCTCCTGTAGATAACAGAACTGTCAGTCCTTCCAGTCTCCTGTAGATAACAGAGAACTGTCAGTCATTCCAGTCTCCTGTAGATAACAGAGAACTGTCAGTGTGTCCTTCCAGTCTCCTGTGGATAACAGAGAACTGCCAGTCCTTCCAGTCTCCTGTAGATAACAGAGAACTGTCAGTCCTTCCAGTCTCCTGTAGATAACAGAGAACTGTCAGTCCTTCCAGTCTCCTGTAGGTAACAGAACTGTCAGTCCTTCCAGTCTCCTGTAGATAACAGAGAACTGTCAGTCCTTCCAGTCTCCTGTAGGTAAGAGAACTGTCAGTCCTTCCAGTCTCCTGTAGGTAACAGAGAACTGTCAGTCCTTCCAGTCTCCTGTAGGTAACAGAACTGTCAGTCCTTCCAGTCTCCTGTAGAAAACAGAGAACTGTCAGTCCTTCCAGTCTCCTGTAGATAACAGAACTGTCAGTCCTTCCAGTCTCCTGTAGATAACAGAGAACTGTCAGTCCTTCCAGTCTCCTGTAGGTAACAGAGAACTGTCAGTGTGTCCTTCCAGTCTCCTGTAGATAACAGAGAACTGTCAGTCCTTCCAGTCTCCTGTAGATAACAGAGAACTGTCAGTCCTTCCAGTCTTCTGTAGGTAACAGAACTGTCAGTCCTTCCAGTCTCCTGTAGGTAACAGAGAACTGTCAGTGTGTCCTTCCAGTCTCCTGTAGATAACAGAGAACTGTCAGTCCTTCCAGTCTTCTGTAGGTAACAGAACTGTCATTCCTTCCAGTCTCCTGTAGATAACAGAGAACTGTCAGTCATTCCAGTCTCCTGTAGATAACAGAGAACTGTCAGTGTGTCCTTCCAGTCTCCTGTAGATAACAGAGAACTACCAGTCCTTCCAGTCTCCTGTAGATAACAGAGAACTGTCAGTCCTTCCAGTCTCCTGTAGATAACAGAGAACTGTCAGTCCTTCCAGTCTCCTGTAGATAACAGAGAACTGTCAGTCCTTCCAGTCTCCTGTAGGTAACAGAACTGTCAGTCCTTCCAGTCTCCTGTAGATAACAGAGAACTGTCAGTCCTTCCAGTCTCCTGTAGATAACAGAACTGTCAGTCCTTCCAGTCTCCTGTAGATAACAGAGAACTGTCAGTCATTCCAGTCTCCTGTAGATAACAGAGAACTGTCAGTGTGTCCTTCCAGTCTCCTGTGGATAACAGAGAACTGCCAGTCCTTCCAGTCTCCTGTAGATAACAGAGAACTGTCAGTCCTTCCAGTCTCCTGTAGATAACAGAGAACTGTCAGTCCTTCCAGTCTCCTGTAGGTAACAGAACTGTCAGTCCTTCCAGTCTCCTGTAGATAACAGAGAACTGTCAGTCCTTCCAGTCTCCTGTAGGTAAGAGAACTGTCAGTCCTTCCAGTCTCCTGTAGGTAACAGAGAACTGTCAGTCCTTCCAGTCTCCTGTAGGTAACAGAACTGTCAGTCCTTCCAGTCTCCTGTAGAAAACAGAGAACTGTCAGTCCTTCCAGTCTCCTGTAGATAACAGAACTGTCAGTCCTTCCAGTCTCCTGTAGATAACAGAGAACTGTCAGTCCTTCCAGTCTCCTGTAGGTAACAGAGAACTGTCAGTGTGTCCTTCCAGTCTCCTGTAGATAACAGAGAACTGTCAGTCCTTCCAGTCTCCTGTAGATAACAGAGAACTGTCAGTCCTTCCAGTCTTCTGTAGGTAACAGAACTGTCAGTCCTTCCAGTCTCCTGTAGGTAACAGAGAACTGTCAGTGTGTCCTTCCAGTCTCCTGTAGATAACAGAGAACTGTCAGTCCTTCCAGTCTTCTGTAGGTAACAGAACTGTCATTCCTTCCAGTCTCCTGTAGATAACAGAGAACTGTCAGTCATTCCAGTCTCCTGTAGATAACAGAGAACTGTCAGTGTGTCCTTCCAGTCTCCTGTAGATAACA
Source organism: Nannobrachium achirus (assembly GCF_963921795.1). Classification (NCBI taxonomy): domain Eukaryota; kingdom Metazoa; phylum Chordata; class Actinopteri; order Myctophiformes; family Myctophidae; genus Nannobrachium; species Nannobrachium achirus. Next base: position 6,864,827 of record NC_137823.1, read on the forward strand.
GAGAACTACCAGTCCTTCCAGTCTCCTGTAGATAACAGAGAACTGTCAGTCCTTCCAGTCTCCTGTAGATAACAGAGAACTGTCAGTCCTTCCAGTCTCCTGTAGATAACAGAGAACTGTCAGTCCTTCCAGTCTCCTGTAGGTAACAGAACTGTCAGTCCTTCCAGTCTCCTGTAGGTAACAGAACTGTCAGTCCTTCCAGTCTCCTGTAGGTAACAGAACTGTCAGTCCTTACAGTCTCCTGTAGGTAACAGAGCTGTCAGTCCTTCCAGTCTCCTGTAGATAACAGAGAACTGTCAGTCCTTCCAGTCTCCTGTAGATAACAGAGAACTGTCAGTCCTTCCAGTCTCCTGTAGGTAACAGAACTGTCAGTCCTTCCAGTCTCCTGTAGATAACAGAGAACTGTCAGTCCTTCCAGTCTCCTGTAGGTAACAGAACTGTCAGTCCTTCCAGTCTCCTGTAGATAACAGAGAACTGTCGGTCCTTCCAGTCTCCTGTAGATAACAGAGCACTGTCAGTCCTTCCAGTCTCCTGTAGATAACAGAGAACTGTCAGTCCTTCCAGTCTCCTGTAGATAACAGAGATCTGTCAGTCCTTCCAGTCTCCTGTAGGTAACAGAGAACTGTCAGTCCTTCCAGTCTCCTGTAGATAACAGAGAACTGTTAGTCCTTCCAGTCTCCTGTTTATAACAGAACTGTCAGTCCTTCCAGTCTCCTGTAGATAACAGAGAACTGTCAGTCCTTCCAGTCTCCTGTAGGTAACAGAGAACTGTCAGTGTGTCCTTCCAGTCTCCTGTAGATAACAGAGAACTGTCAGTCCTTCCAGTCTCCTGTAGATAACAGAGAACTGTCAGTCCTTCCAGTCTTCTGTAGGTAACAGAACTGTCAGTCCTTCCAGTCTCCTGTAGGTAACAGAGAACTGTCAGTGTGTCCTTCCAGTCTCCTGTAGATAACAGAGAACTGTCAGTCCTTCCAGTCTTCTGTAGGTAACAGAACTGTCATTCCTTCCAGTCTCCTGTAGATAACAGAGAACTGTCAGTCATTCCAGTCTCCTGTAGATAACAGAGAACTGTCAGTGTGTCCTTCCAGTCTCCTGTAGATAACAGAGAACTACCAGTCCTTCCAGTCTCCTGTAGATAACAGAGAACTGTCAGTCCTTCCAGTCTCCTGTAGATAACAGAGAACTGTCAGTCCTTCCAGTCTCCTGTAGATAACAGAGAACTGTCAGTCCTTCCAGTCTCCTGTAGGTAACAGAACTGTCAGTCCTTCCAGTCTCCTGTAGGTAACAGAACTGTCAGTCCTTCCAGTCTCCTGTAGGTAACAGAACTGTCAGTCCTTACAGTCTCCTGTAGGTAACAGAGCTGTCAGTCCTTCCAGTCTCCTGTAGATAACAGAGAACTGTCAGTCCTTCCAGTCTCCTGTAGATAACAGAGAACTGTCAGTCCTTCCAGTCTCCTGTAGGTAACAGAACTGTCAGTCCTTCCAGTCTCCTGTAGATAACAGAGAACTGTCAGTCCTTCCAGTCTCCTGTAGGTAACAGAACTGTCAGTCCTTCCAGTCTCCTGTAGATAACAGAGAACTGTCGGTCCTTCCAGTCTCCTGTAGATAACAGAGCACTGTCAGTCCTTCCAGTCTCCTGTAGATAACAGAGAACTGTCAGTCCTTCCAGTCTCCTGTAGATAACAGAGATCTGTCAGTCCTTCCAGTCTCCTGTAGGTAACAGAGAACTGTCAGTCCTTCCAGTCTCCTGTAGATAACAGAGAACTGTTAGTCCTTCCAGTCTCCTGTTTATAACAGAACTGTCAGTCCTTCCAGTCTCCTGTAGATAACAGAGAACTGTCAGTCCTTCCAGTCTCCTGTAGGTAACAGAGAACTGTCAGTGTGTCCTTCCAGTCTCCTGTAGATAACAGAGAACTGTCAGTCCTTCCAGTCTCCTGTAGATAACAGAGAACTGTCAGTCCTTCCAGTCTTCTGTAGGTAACAGAACTGTCAGTCCTTCCAGTCTCCTGTAGGTAACAGAGAACTGTCAGTGTGTCCTTCCAGTCTCCTGTAGATAACAGAGAACTGTCAGTCCTTCCAGTCTTCTGTAGGTAACAGAACTGTCATTCCTTCCAGTCTCCTGTAGATAACAGAGAACTGTCAGTCATTCCAGTCTCCTGTAGATAACAGAGAACTGTCAGTGTGTCCTTCCAGTCTCCTGTAGATAACAGAGAACTACCAGTCCTTCCAGTCTCCTGTAGATAACAGAGAACTGTCAGTCCTTCCAGTCTCCTGTAGATAACAGAGAACTGTCAGTCCTTCCAGTCTCCTGTAGATAACAGAGAACTGTCAGTCCTTCCAGTCTCCTGTAGGTAACAGAACTGTCAGTCCTTCCAGTCTCCTGTAGGTAACAGAACTGTCAGTCCTTCCAGTCTCCTGTAGGTAACAGAACTGTCAGTCCTTACAGTCTCCTGTAGGTAACAGAGCTGTCAGTCCTTCCAGTCTCCTGTAGATAACAGAGAACTGTCAGTCCTTCCAGTCTCCTGTAGATAACAGAGAACTGTCAGTCCTTCCAGTCTCCTGTAGGTAACAGAACTGTCAGTCCTTCCAGTCTCCTGTAGATAACAGAGAACTGTCAGTCCTTCCAGTCTCCTGTAGGTAACAGAACTGTCAGTCCTTCCAGTCTCCTGTAGATAACAGAGAACTGTCGGTCCTTCCAGTCTCCTGTAGATAACAGAGCACTGTCAGTCCTTCCAGTCTCCTGTAGATAACAGAGAACTGTCAGTCCTTCCAGTCTCCTGTAGATAACAGAGAACTGTCAGTCCTTCCAGTCTCCTGTAGGTAACAGAGAACTGTCAGTCCTTCCAGTCTCCTGTTTATAACAGAACTGTCAGTCCTTCCAGTCTCCTGTAGATAACAGAGAACTGTCAGTCCTTCCAGTCTCCTCTAGGTAACAGAGAACTGTCAATGTGTCCTTCCAGTCTCCTGTAGATAACAGAGAACTGTCAGTCCTTCCAGTCTCCTGTAGATAACAGAGAACTGTCAGTCCTTCCAGTCTCCTGTAGGTAACAGAACTGTCAGTCCTTCCAGTCTCCTGTAGGTAACAGAACTGTCAGTCCTTCCAGTCTCCTGTAGGTAACATAACTGTCAGTCCTTCCAGTCTCCTGTAGGTAACAGAACTGTCAGTGTGTCCTTCCAGTCTCCTGTAGATAACAGAGCTGTCAGTTCTTCCAGTCTCCTGTAGATAACAGAGAACTGTCAGTCCTTCCAGTCTCCTGTAGATAACAGAGAACTGTCAGTCCTTCCAGTCTCCTGTAGGTAACAGAACTGTCAGTCCTTCCAGTCTCCTGTAGATAACAGAGAACTGTCAGTCCTTCCAGTCTCCTGTAGGTAAGAGAACTGTCAGTCCTTCCAGTCTCCTGTAGGTAACAGAGAACTGTCAGTCCTTCCAGTCTCCTGTAGGTAACAGAACTGTCAGTCCTTCCAGTCTCCTGTAGAAAACAGAGAACTGTCAGTCCTTCCAGTCTCCTGTAGATAACAGAACTGTCAGTCCTTCCAGTCTCCTGTAGATAACAGAGAACTGTCAGTCCTTCCAGTCTCCTGTAGGTAACAGAACTGTCAGTCCTTCCAGTCTCCTGTAGATAACAGAGAACTGTTAGTCCTTCCAGTCTCCTGTTTATAACAGAACTGTCAGTCCTTCCAGTCTCCTGTAGATAACAGAGAACTGTCAGTCCTTCCAGTCTCCTGTAGGTAACAGAGAACTGTCAGTGTGTCCTTCCAGTCTCCTGTAGATAACAGAGAACTGTCAGTCCTTCCAGTCTCCTGTAGATAACAGAGAACTGTCAGTCCTTCCAGTCTTCTGTAGGTAACAGAACTGTCAGTCCTTCCAGTCTCCTGTAGGTAACAGAGAACTGTCAGTGTGTCCTTCCAGTCTCCTGTAGATAACAGAGAACTGTCAGTCCTTCCAGTCTTCTGTAGGTAACAGAACTGTCATTCCTTCCAGTCTCCTGTAGATAACAGAGAACTGTCAGTCATTCCAGTCTCCTGTAGATAACAGAGAACTGTCAGTGTGTCCTTCCAGTCTCCTGTAGATAACAGAGAACTACCAGTCCTTCCAGTCTCCTGTAGATAACAGAGAACTGTCAGTCCTTCCAGTCTCCTGTAGATAACAGAGAACTGTCAGTCCTTCCAGTCTCCTGTAGATAACAGAGAACTGTCAGTCCTTCCAGTCTCCTGTAGGTAACAGAACTGTCAGTCCTTCCAGTCTCCTGTAGGTAACAGAACTGTCAGTCCTTCCAGTCTCCTGTAGGTAACAGAACTGTCAGTCCTTACAGTCTCCTGTAGGTAACAGAGCTGTCAGTCCTTCCAGTCTCCTGTAGATAACAGAGAACTGTCAGTCCTTCCAGTCTCCTGTAGATAACAGAGAACTGTCAGTCCTTCCAGTCTCCTGTAGGTAACAGAACTGTCAGTCCTTCCAGTCTCCTGTAGATAACAGAGAACTGTCAGTCCTTCCAGTCTCCTGTAGGTAACAGAACTGTCAGTCCTTCCAGTCTCCTGTAGATAACAGAGAACTGTCGGTCCTTCCAGTCTCCTGTAGATAACAGAGCACTGTCAGTCCTTCCAGTCTCCTGTAGATAACAGAGAACTGTCAGTCCTTCCAGTCTCCTGTAGATAACAGAGAACTGTCAGTCCTTCCAGTCTCCTGTAGGTAACAGAGAACTGTCAGTCCTTCCAGTCTCCTGTTTATAACAGAACTGTCAGTCCTTCCAGTCTCCTGTAGATAACAGAGAACTGTCAGTCCTTCCAGTCTCCTCTAGGTAACAGAGAACTGTCAATGTGTCCTTCCAGTCTCCTGTAGATAACAGAGAACTGTCAGTCCTTCCAGTCTCCTGTAGATAACAGAGAACTGTCAGTCCTTCCAGTCTCCTGTAGGTAACAGAACTGTCAGTCCTTCCAGTCTCCTGTAGGTAACAGAACTGTCAGTCCTTCCAGTCTCCTGTAGGTAACATAACTGTCAGTCCTTCCAGTCTCCTGTAGGTAACAGAACTGTCAGTGTGTCCTTCCAGTCTCCTGTAGATAACAGAGCTGTCAGTTCTTCCAGTCTCCTGTAGATAACAGAGAACTGTCAGTCCTTCCAGTCTCCTGTAGATAACAGAGAACTGTCAGTCCTTCCAGTCTCCTGTAGGTAACAGAACTGTCAGTCCTTCCAGTCTCCTGTAGATAACAGAGAACTGTCAGTCCTTCCAGTCTCCTGTAGGTAAGAGAACTGTCAGTCCTTCCAGTCTCCTGTAGGTAACAGAGAACTGTCAGTCCTTCCAGTCTCCTGTAGGTAACAGAACTGTCAGTCCTTCCAGTCTCCTGTAGAAAACAGAGAACTGTCAGTCCTTCCAGTCTCCTGTAGATAACAGAACTGTCAGTCCTTCCAGTCTCCTGTAGATAACAGAGAACTGTCAGTCCTTCCAGTCTCCTGTAGGTAACAGAGAACTGTCAGTGTGTCCTTCCAGTCTCCTGTAGATAACAGAGAACTGTCAGTCCTTCCAGTCTCCTGTAGATAACAGAGAACTGTCAGTCCTTCCAGTCTTCTGTAGGTAACAGAACTGTCAGTCCTTCCAGTCTCCTGTAGGTAACAGAGAACTGTCAGTGTGTCCTTCCAGTCTCCTGTAGATAACAGAGAACTGTCAGTCCTTCCAGTCTTCTGTAGGTAACAGAACTGTCATTCCTTCCAGTCTCCTGTAGATAACAGAGAACTGTCAGTCATTCCAGTCTCCTGTAGATAACAGAGAACTGTCAGTGTGTCCTTCCAGTCTCCTGTAGATAACAGAGAACTACCAGTCCTTCCAGTCTCCTGTAGATAACAGAGAACTGTCAGTCCTTCCAGTCTCCTGTAGATAACAGAGAACTGTCAGTCCTTCCAGTCTCCTGTAGATAACAGAGAACTGTCAGTCCTTCCAGTCTCCTGTAGGTAACAGAACTGTCAGTCCTTCCAGTCTCCTGTAGGTAACAGAACTGTCAGTCCTTCCAGTCTCCTGTAGGTAACAGAACTGTCAGTCCTTACAGTCTCCTGTAGGTAACAGAGCTGTCAGTCCTTCCAGTCTCCTGTAGATAACAGAGAACTGTCAGTCCTTCCAGTCTCCTGTAGATAACAGAGAACTGTCAGTCCTTCCAGTCTCCTGTAGGTAACAGAACTGTCAGTCCTTCCAGTCTCCTGTAGATAACAGAGAACTGTCAGTCCTTCCAGTCTCCTGTAGGTAACAGAACTGTCAGTCCTTCCAGTCTCCTGTAGATAACAGAGAACTGTCGGTCCTTCCAGTCTCCTGTAGATAACAGAGCACTGTCAGTCCTTCCAGTCTCCTGTAGATAACAGAGAACTGTCAGTCCTTCCAGTCTCCTGTAGATAACAGAGATCTGTCAGTCCTTCCAGTCTCCTGTAGGTAACAGAGAACTGTCAGTCCTTCCAGTCTCCTGTAGATAACAGAGAACTGTTAGTCCTTCCAGTCTCCTGTTTATAACAGAACTGTCAGTCCTTCCAGTCTCCTGTAGATAACAGAGAACTGTCAGTCCTTCCAGTCTCCTGTAGGTAACAGAGAACTGTCAGTGTGTCCTTCCAGTCTCCTGTAGATAACAGAGAACTGTCAGTCCTTCCAGTCTCCTGTAGATAACAGAGAACTGTCAGTCCTTCCAGTCTTCTGTAGGTAACAGAACTGTCAGTCCTTCCAGTCTCCTGTAGGTAACAGAGAACTGTCAGTGTGTCCTTCCAGTCTCCTGTAGATAACAGAGAACTGTCAGTCCTTCCAGTCTTCTGTAGGTAACAGAACTGTCATTCCTTCCAGTCTCCTGTAGATAACAGAGAACTGTCAGTCATTCCAGTCTCCTGTAGATAACAGAGAACTGTCAGTGTGTCCTTCCAGTCTCCTGTAGATAACAGAGAACTACCAGTCCTTCCAGTCTCCTGTAGATAACAGAGAACTGTCAGTCCTTCCAGTCTCCTGTAGATAACAGAGAACTGTCAGTCCTTCCAGTCTCCTGTAGATAACAGAGAACTGTCAGTCCTTCCAGTCTCCTGTAGGTAACAGAACTGTCAGTCCTTCCAGTCTCCTGTAGGTAACAGAACTGTCAGTCCTTCCAGTCTCCTGTAGGTAACAGAACTGTCAGTCCTTACAGTCTCCTGTAGGTAACAGAGCTGTCAGTCCTTCCAGTCTCCTGTAGATAACAGAGAACTGTCAGTCCTTCCAGTCTCCTGTAGATAACAGAGAACTGTCAGTCCTTCCAGTCTCCTGTAGGTAACAGAACTGTCAGTCCTTCCAGTCTCCTGTAGATAACAGAGAACTGTCAGTCCTTCCAGTCTCCTGTAGGTAACAGAACTGTCAGTCCTTCCAGTCTCCTGTAGATAACAGAGAACTGTCGGTCCTTCCAGTCTCCTGTAGATAACAGAGCACTGTCAGTCCTTCCAGTCTCCTGTAGATAACAGAGAACTGTCAGTCCTTCCAGTCTCCTGTAGATAACAGAGATCTGTCAGTCCTTCCAGTCTCCTGTAGGTAACAGAGAACTGTCAGTCCTTCCAGTCTCCTGTAGATAACAGAGAACTGTTAGTCCTTCCAGTCTCCTGTTTATAACAGAACTGTCAGTCCTTCCAGTCTCCTGTAGATAACAGAGAACTGTCAGTCCTTCCAGTCTCCTGTAGGTAACAGAGAACTGTCAGTGTGTCCTTCCAGTCTCCTGTAGATAACAGAGAACTGTCAGTCCTTCCAGTCTCCTGTAGATAACAGAGAACTGTCAGTCCTTCCAGTCTTCTGTAGGTAACAGAACTGTCAGTCCTTCCAGTCTCCTGTAGGTAACAGAGAACTGTCAGTGTGTCCTTCCAGTCTCCTGTAGATAACAGAGAACTGTCAGTCCTTCCAGTCTTCTGTAGGTAACAGAACTGTCATTCCTTCCAGTCTCCTGTAGATAACAGAGAACTGTCAGTCATTCCAGTCTCCTGTAGATAACAGAGAACTGTCAGTGTGTCCTTCCAGTCTCCTGTAGATAACAGAGAACTACCAGTCCTTCCAGTCTCCTGTAGATAACAGAGAACTGTCAGTCCTTCCAGTCTCCTGTAGATAACAGAGAACTGTCAGTCCTTCCAGTCTCCTGTAGATAACAGAGAACTGTCAGTCCTTCCAGTCTCCTGTAGGTAACAGAACTGTCAGTCCTTCCAGTCTCCTGTAGGTAACAGAACTGTCAGTCCTTCCAGTCTCCTGTAGGTAACAGAACTGTCAGTCCTTACAGTCTCCTGTAGGTAACAGAGCTGTCAGTCCTTCCAGTCTCCTGTAGATAACAGAGAACTGTCAGTCCTTCCAGTCTCCTGTAGATAACAGAGAACTGTCAGTCCTTCCAGTCTCCTGTAGGTAACAGAACTGTCAGTCCTTCCAGTCTCCTGTAGATAACAGAGAACTGTCAGTCCTTCCAGTCTCCTGTAGGTAACAGAACTGTCAGTCCTTCCAGTCTCCTGTAGATAACAGAGAACTGTCGGTCCTTCCAGTCTCCTGTAGATAACAGAGCACTGTCAGTCCTTCCAGTCTCCTGTAGATAACAGAGAACTGTCAGTCCTTCCAGTCTCCTGTAGATAACAGAGAACTGTCAGTCCTTCCAGTCTCCTGTAGGTAACAGAGAACTGTCAGTCCTTCCAGTCTCCTGTTTATAACAGAACTGTCAGTCCTTCCAGTCTCCTGTAGATAACAGAGAACTGTCAGTCCTTCCAGTCTCCTCTAGGTAACAGAGAACTGTCAATGTGTCCTTCCAGTCTCCTGTAGATAACAGAGAACTGTCAGTCCTTCCAGTCTCCTGTAGATAACAGAGAACTGTCAGTCCTTCCAGTCTCCTGTAGGTAACAGAACTGTCAGTCCTTCCAGTCTCCTGTAGGTAACAGAACTGTCAGTCCTTCCAGTCTCCTGTAGGTAACATAACTGTCAGTCCTTCCAGTCTCCTGTAGGTAACAGAACTGTCAGTGTGTCCTTCCAGTCTCCTGTAGATAACAGAGCTGTCAGTTCTTCCAGTCTCCTGTAGATAACAGAGAACTGTCAGTCCTTCCAGTCTCCTGTAGATAAAAGAGAACTGTCAGTCCTTCCAGTCTCCTGTAGGTAACAGAACTGTCAGTCCTTCCAGTCTCCTGTAGATAACAGAGAACTGCCAGTCCTTCCAGTCTCCTGTAGATAACAGAGAACTGTCAGTCCTTCCAGTCTCCTGTAGATAACAGAGAACTGTCAGTCCTTCCAGTCTCCTGTAGGTAACAGAACTGTCAGTCCTTCCAGTCTCCTGTAGATAACAGAGAACTGTCAGTCCTTCCAGTCTCCTGTAGATAACATAACTGTCAGTCCTTCCAGTCTCCTGTAGGTAACAGAACTGTCAGTCCTTCCAGTCTCCTGTAGATAACAGAGAACTGTCAGTGTGTCCTTCCAGTCTCCTGTAGATAACAGAGAACTGTCAGTCCTTCCAGTCTCCTGTAGATAACAGAGAACTGTCAGTCCTTCCAGTCTCCTGTAGATAACAGAGAACTGTCAGTCCTTCCAGTCTCCTGTAGATAACAGAACTGTCAGTCCTTCCAGTCTCCTGTAGGTAACATAACTGTCAGTCCTTCCAGTCTCCTGTAGATAACAGAGAACTGTCAGTCCTTCCAGTCTCCTGTAGATAACAGAACTGTCAGTCCTTCCAGTCTCCTGTAGGTAACAGAACTGTCAGTCCTTCCAGTCTCCTGTAGATAACAGAGAACTGTCAGTCCTTCCAGTCTCCTGTAGATAACAGAGAACTGTCAGTCCTTCCAGTCTCCTGTAGATAACAGAGAACTGTCAGTCCTTCCAGTCTCCTGTAGATAACAGAGAACTGTCAGTCCTTCCAGTCTCCTGTAGGTAACAGAGAACTGTCAGTCCTTCCAGTCTCCTGTAGGTAACAGAGAACTGTCAGTCCTTCCAGTCTCCTGTAGATAACAGAGAACTGTCAGTCCTTCCAGTCTCCTGTAGGTAACAGAGAACTGTCAGTCCTTCCAGTCACCAGTTTGTCTAGCATTGGTCATGTCTTTGTTCTGCTCTCCAGTATTGTAGTTGACCCCATCATGAGTCCCTCCATTGCCTTGTTTACTTCTGCACAGGCAGGCATTGATAGCAGCCTAGTTCACCCCCAAAATGACCTTTACTATTGATTATTCACACCATGGAGACTTGAGTTCAATAATATTTTTTTGCAATTGTCGCATTCCTAAGACAAAAATGTATTATAATAAATTGCATGGCCCTGGATGGGGACCCAAATGCAAGGCCCTGGATGGGGACCATCCAGAATCAATGGGGTAAATTTAGGGTCAAGGGTCAAGTAAGTTTTACCCCCATTGATTCTGACTCTGCGACAAATCCAGGGCCTTGCATGTGGGTCCCCAATAACCTATAAACCACATTTTTGTCTTAGGAATGCGACAAAAACAAAAAAACGTATATACTGTATATATATATATATATATATATATATATATATATGTCAATTTTTTTTTAGTTTAGTCCACGACAACGACAACGAGACAACGTAGCGTCGGCAGGATAGCGCCTCACCCCACGGAGGTTAGGGTTAGGGTTAGGCATAGTTTTACTGAGGTCAAGGTTAGGGTTAGGGTTAGATTTAGAGTTAGGCATAATAAGCTAATGGCTAAACCATAGAGGGCTAAACACAAACAAAGGAAGAAAGGTAAGCATAGACGCATACGAGTGACGTCACTGACACAGTGAATGCTTTGTTGTCGCCATCATGGGACGATTATGCAGAATACACCATGGAATACACAGGTGCGTTGATAGTGACTATCAATGTGAATTCATCAGGTGGTGGCACCTGGGGGGGTGTGTTGAAATACAAAACGAGCGCTCTTACCCCAATCTAACTGAGTTACCCAAACTAACTGTAAGATATATATATATATATATATATATATATATATATATATATGTTAGTTTGGGTAACTCAGTTAGATCGTGGTAAGAGTGCTCGTTTTGTAGTTCACCACACACCCCTACCACCACCTGGATCAATTCACTTTGATAGTCTCTTATCACCGCACCTGTGTAATTCTGCGTAGTCAACATGAGATGGCGACAACAGCCATTCACTTGTGTAGTGGCTGACGTCTCTCTTCTGCGACCCTTCTCTGTTGTTTACTAGCAGCCTAGCTCAGCTGTAGTTAGTCATTAGCTTACTATGCCTAACTCTAACCCTAACCTTAACCTCAGTAAAACTATGCCTAACCCTAACCCTAACCTCCGTGGGGTGAGGCGCTATCATTCCTGTCGACGCTACGTTGTTGTGGATCAAAGCGACCGCAATTGTTCCGCCCCGCGCCGCACGACGAGCGCTCTGTTTCTCGATCTAACCGTTTCTCGATCTAACCGTGACATATATATATATATATGTAACAGAGGTGATCCGAACCTCCCCACCCGGCTTCGAACCCGGGTCTCCCGCGTGAAAGTCCAATATCTTAACCAAAGGGATATCCCTAAGGAACGAGGGCAGATACTAGAATTCTGAGGCTTCAGGCTGGGGCTGCGATTCTCTCCGCCACACTAATATATATATATATATATATATATATATATATATATATATATGAACTCAAGTCTCCATGGTGATGTAATCAATAGAAAAAAGTCATTTTGGGGGTGGACTACTCCTTTAATTGCAGTTTTCTTGAGAACCACTCATCCAAACAAGTTCAAACTTGATACAGCATTTCCCTGGGTCCCCAGTAACACACATGCCAAATGTTGACTTCATACTATGTTCGGATTTCAAGATATATTATTGTATATGTAATAATAGTGTAATAATGCAACCATTTTGAATTTCTGGATTTTCCATTCATGCAATTCCTTAATAGTCCACTTGCCAGAATCTGAACCCTGGCATATTGAGTACACAAAGGTTTTATGTTAGAAATGTTGAGTATGGGTCCCCAGCATGTAGAAACTGCCGGATGCTAACTTGCATATGTTGAGCAATTTTCATAATTTGCATAATTCGATTTATTTAGCATAATCCCCCATAATAATGGATAATATGTCAGAAACTGATTGGCCGATTTGAACAATATTGGAGTGGTTTTGGGGGTTATTGAGTATGCTGAATCCATTTCTGACATTTTCTAAATTCAAAAATGCCGTTTTAAACCGGAAATGGCCATATACCAACTGGAAAATCAACAAAAAAGTATAAAAATCACCCCACTTTAAGTTGGTATAAGGCCATTTCCGGTTTAAAACGGCCATTTTGAATTTAGAAAATGGATTCAGCATCCTCAATAACCCCCAAAACCACTCTAATATTGTTCAAATCGGCCAATCAGTTTTTGACATATTATCCGTTATTATGGGGGATTATGCTAAATAAATCGAATTATGCAAATTATGAAAATTGCTCAACATATGCAAGTTAGCATCCGGTAGTTTCTACATGCTGGGGACCCATACTCAACATTTCTAACATAAAACATTGGTGTACTGTACTCAATATGTCCGGGTTCACAATGGGGCTCTATGGGCTGGCAAGTAGACTATAAGACTTTTCTCCACTCATTCAGGACATATTTAGGACACAAAATCAGTTGTGTTTGTTTTTGTTGCAATTAGTGAGAGGTCAAGTGATATTTTTACTGGACTATAAAGCTGTCTTTCAGGGGCGTTTCATTCAGGGGCGTCGCACCAAATCCTGGGCCCTGGGTAAAAGGATTCACTGCGGGCCCCCATGAATGTTCTTCATAGGGGGAGGGGGTTTAACCCATTTAGACTGGGAACGCATTATTAAGCATTATTTTGTGCTTTAACTATTGAAAAATAGCAGATATACAAGCTCACAGTGCGGCACCGAGTGCCGCACTGCGAGCTTGTAGATCTGCTATTTTTGAAGTCTTTGAATATTTCAGTGGTGCTCAAACCTTTACATGTGAAGGACACCCAAAATGATTTGGCCATGGACCCCCATCTCAAAACATTTAGTTCCAGGGAACCCCCAGAAGCAAAATTTGAGTTTGCAAATACAAATTCAAAGATTTGCACAAATTTAAAAAAATAGCAGCCAGCGCGGCACTTGGTGCCATGCTGTGAGCTTGCATATCTGCTATTTTTCAATAGCTAAAGTATAAAATAATTAAGTCCCACCCCCATCATACTTCCCCTACAGACTGCAGTGACATGTTACATTAAATGTGAAAGTTCATCCACTTCAAATGTTATCCATAATTTGATTGATGTCTTATCTAGACCACTTCTCTATTGATTGATTGATTGAAGAATTTATTAGAAGTTTGCAATAGAAAAAAGTACAGTTTCATGACAGTACAAATCACTGGTACAAGGTCAACTAAAAGGAGATCCTAGAAAGCAGAGGCTTATTTCCACAGGAACCACACTTTAAGTATCTCATATAACATTGAAAGACAGACGTATAGAACATAGTACTATATCTAGGATAATATCAGTTTCAAAAGCATAACATCAAATACAAAGGCAGAAAAAGAAAAAGAAAAGGGGGGGGGGGGGGAAGCATGGGGGCTTAGTCTATTTACAAGTCACGGGTAGCAGCTGTCTGAATGTGACTTTTCATACCAATTTTGAAGGAGGCTAGGGATTTGCTCTCCTTTAAGGCTTGTGGAAGGGCGTTCCACATGTTGATGGTATAGCAGGAGAACGAGTTAGCGCCCTGTTTAGTGTTAAATCTACGTTGATGATGATTAGTGGAGCTGCCTCTGGTGTTGTGATCGTGAACATCCTTGACCTTTAAGAAGTAGTTTGCCAGGTACATGGGTATCTTGGAGGTGTAGTGAATCTTGTACACCAGGCCCATTGCAAGATGCTGTACTCTGTAAGCTACTTTGAGCCACCCCACGCTTTCGTGGTGATAATCGGTAAGGTGGGTCTGAGGTGGAAGACCAAGCACAACCCTAATTAGTTTGTTCTGGGCTGTTTGGAGCTTTAACTTTAAGGCAGCTGGGGCGTTGCGATACCAGGCAAGGACTCCATAATCAATGAGGGGCCCAATAAGAGCACCTCCTAGTGTCTTTCGAGATTTAATATTGATCAGCGGGGCAACCCTTTGCAAGAAACAAATTTGTTGGTTGACTTTTTTGATTACCTTGGTAGTCATTTTTTCACTGGATAGGTTAGCCTCCAGGATGCAACCCAGGTAGCAGATGTGTTTTTTTTCTTTCTATCACAGTGTCACCTACTTTAATTGTGAAGTTCTCAACTAGGCTAAGTTTCTGACTAGATCCAAAGAGGATACATTCAGTTATACTGTGTAAGTCTTTTCACTTACACCGTGAGCATACACCGTCAACTTTTGTACAGAAATGTTTCTTGTCACAGACAGTGGTAAACCACTTATTACCAATCACTGCTCTTACCTGTTCTTTCTGGGCATCAGAGCGGTCAGGGAAGTGTTTCATGAACACTCCATCAGCATCATCAACACCAGAGGCAGTTGAGATGTCACTCAAGAATTCAGCCATGGCTCCTGAACCTGCCATCACCAACCAGGGGGTGTTGTTCTTCAGAGATGCAGACACCCTCTGATGGAGAGAGAGAGAGAGAGAGAGAGAGAGAGAGAGAGAGAGAGAGAGAGAGAGAGAGAGAGAGAGAGAGAGAGAGAGAGAGAGAGAGAGAGAGAGAGAGACAGAGAGAGAGAGAGAGAGAGAGAGAAAGAGTCACCAGCTCCACTGACAGAGAGGAGATTAATCCTGCAAACAGATTCAGGTTGATGGAAGAGAGAGATTGTAAGGCTAAAGTTTAACAGCGGCTCTTAGCAGCTATAAAAATCACACCCGTGTGAACTGAGCGGTGGTCGTGGAGGCTGCGCTACAGCATATATATATATATATATATATATATATATATATATATATATATATAATAAATATTTAAAAAATATTTAAAAAATATATTTAAAATAATAATAATAATAAAATAAAAAATATGGGGGGGGGTGCTTGCTTGCGTGCGAGAGAGAGAGAGAGAGAGAGAGAGAGAGAGAGAGAGAGAGAGAGAGAGAGAGAGAGAGAGAGAGTGCCATCCATCCATCCATGCATGCCACTCAGGGCAGACTAGACTCAACAGCACCTCTCTGGTCACCCAGGGGTACTTAGGCTACATACAGACACACACACCCACCCACATACACGGATACATACACGGATACATACACGGATACACACACGGCCACGCTATGGAGACGGTGTGACCACCGCTCAAAAATATATTGAAGGGTAAAATCCTTACTGTGGAGCACTGGGGGTTCACTTCAGGCTCATAAAAGTCAGTTATACTGTATATAATTATTGTAATGTTAATGATATGGATTAATATGGTTTTCTCAACCAAATGGTAGAGCACATTTTAAGTCCATATTTCTCATTGAAAACAATGGTGAAATGAACTCAACCTCATTAAGCCATCTCTACCATTTGGTTGAGGTGTTTGATGGCCAATAATATCCACCTGAGGGTGCAGTGGACTTCACACACCATGCTTTCCAAGTCATGTGACACAGAGGAAATCTGACACAAGAAAAACACTCCTGACAGATGAGCTCTCTCCTGCAGGAATTTCAAAGCTAGGATGATTCTTTTGACATATTATCATCTCAGAGATGTTACTGAACATATTATGTAACAAAGTGCAATAAAAATAAATGTAATAATGGTCAAATCATTTTTTGAAAACATGCTTTACCAAACGGTAGATGTGTCCGTTGATGGTAATATAAAGGTAGTGCAAGTAAAACTAAAGTATTAAAAACATACTATTTACTATGAATAATTACAACTTACAAAAATTACTAATTCATTGTTGTTATTATGATACATTGAATGTTTTTTCATTATAATATATCCTGAAATAGTTCTATAAGTACGATTTTATTCTTGTTTAAAAAATATGCTCTACCAAACGGTTGAGATGTATGTTAGTGGTAAAAGAGTAGTGTCCGAGGGGCACGGTGGTGCAGTGGTTAGCACTTCGCCAGCTAGAAGGTCCTGGGTTCGATTCCCGCTGGGGGAAGCTGTGGGCGCTGGGGGCGTGTTCCTCCACCCGCGTCATCAGCACCCACACCCTAGGTGGGGTTGGCGATAGGGCCTTTCTGTGGTGAGTTTGCATGTTCTCCCCGTGTCTCCTTGGGCATAGGCCCTCACACAAAAACATGCAGTAGTCCTGGTTTCTATACTACCTCCCCCTTGCCAGCCGGGTGCTCCCCAATGTCCCCTGGCACGGCAGGGGGAGAGCGGAAACCATTACTACAGGTTAGGTAGTCACTGGGTGAGAAAAATGGGTTGCAAAAACCGTGGGATAAAAAACATAAAAAAAAAAAAAAAGAGTAGTGTCCAATTAACATACACAGTACACCTGTTCACCTATTCAACCCTAATTATCAAAGTTCAACATATTATCTAAAGTTCATCATCTGATATTTGTTTTGTCACTATTATGTCAAGAAAATTAAACAATATTTTTGAATTTGCCATTATCCAATCTTCAGATATATGCCCCCAAAATACATGAAAATTAGGCATTTTTTCCGCATAATGCATAATTTGCATATTTAAAAATAAAGTTTCAGAAAACTTGTAATACATTTTTTGTTTGTTTTAATGTAAGTAATCAACTGGAGAAGTTTCATTGTTCTAGCTATCAGTTAAAGTTTTTTCTATCAAATGCACCCTGAACAATAACGTACATCTCTACTGTTTGGTAGAGGCTTATATTTTAAAAACTGGTGGGTGTATTGTAAAAAAAACTATTGATTGTTGTTATTAATGCCTAAAGGGAATAGAAAATGCAAAGATCTTTTTTTTTTTGACAGCTTCTTTCTTGGTGCGAACTTCAAAGGGTTAAGAAGCAGTGATTGTACCTCCAGCATGGATAACTCTCCTGATGCGAGCACACAGAGGACAGGAATGGTAATGCTGGTCCCTGTAAGAAAATACATGTGAATATTATTAAATCATTAAAACTCAACTGGGAAATGATCTAATTTCTCATTGCTCTATTTACAGTTCATTTATAGCACAAGCACACTGATGTATCATATTTCTACATCTCTCAACGTGAATAGTACTGGAATATTTCCAAATTTCTTCTCTCTAGTTAGGAAGCACAGTTTGGAAGATTTCTGTGTTTATGTTTCTGATGTGTTACAAATGTTTGTATAGCCTATATGTTTTGAATACATGGCTGCTGTGTCGTAAGACAAATTTCAGTGTGAACTGACAATAAAGTACTATATCAAATCATATATCATATCATGTGTGCATACCAAAATGTGTGTGAGCGTGTGTGTGTGTGTGTGTGTGTGTGTGTGTGTGTGTGTGTGTGTGTGTGTGTGTGTGTGTGTGCGTGTGCGTGCGTGCGGTTCTATCCAATGAGACGTGTCGCTGGGCGTGGTCTGGGAGAGAGGAACGGGCAGCGGGGTTGATCTACGTGAAGCAAGGCGAGAAAGATGGGTTCACTCTATGAGCTTGTAGATCTGCTATAGTCAGTTACAATCCAATCATTCTAAAAATGTCTGTGATTCTCAGTGTTGGGTATCGTTACTTTTTGAAGTAATTAGTTAAGTTACATTGCTATTGCCATTAACATCCGGAAGCAAGATGGTCCGTCCGCTATTCCGGTCGTTAGCTTTCTGTGTAAACAACACCGCATACAAAAAGACAAACGCTGGACAGATTTTAAAGATTTCAAAAGATTTTCGAAGCTGATGAATAACCACACACGCACGATGTCCATCCGTGTCCGATCACGCACGATGGAAACTCTAGTGCCAACGTTAAACGGTAAGAGAAGACAGGCAGTGAAAGACAGAGATATTTTCGGATTGCTCGGCTGGTACGATCAATGAGTTAAAAAGTAACTTGTTACGTTACTCCGTTGCCAAATAAGAAAAGTAACTTGTTAGGTTACTTTTTCCGTTACCGACAATTAAAACCCACCTGCGAGGAAGTTTGGTAAACATAAAATAGAGTGCAGCCTAGAGCTTAAAAGTTCAGCCCGAGCCCGACGGGACCCGACGGGTCGGCGTGGCGCGGGCTGGGCCGGGCTCAATTTGTCATGTATATGTGGGGCTTCGGGCTGGGTTGGGCTTTTATAATCCGGTAGGCAAGCGCAGCGCGCTATCATGATGTCTCTGTGACTGTGTAAACTGCACGCTCATTACTATCGCTGCACTGCTCCGCTGCTGCACAACTTTACACAGTTGAGCATGTGTGACTGTATGTGCGCTGCTGCGCAAGTTTCAGACAGTTGAGCGTGTGAGTGTGCTCCCGTGTGACTGTGTGTGTGGCGGTGGCAGAGCAGAGCGGAGGAGATCGTTGAAACCATTCACAGTGACTTTTGTATATCCTAATAATATTATAGACGTAGTGTGAATGTTGTAGCTATAACAGCATACGCCTGCTTCCTGATTTAGCGGCGGCCGTCAGCTGTCTTCTCCAGCGAGGCTCCGATGTTTATTTGTTCCATAATTAGGATGGTGCTGCTACAAAGTATTTTATAAAGACAGTTGGAAAGTGGTAGAATGACTCTGTTCTTAACAAATCACCAATATTGTATTTGTATGTAGAAAAAAAGGCTGCTGCCGTCTGCATCAACTAAGCTTGTTTAGAATGTGAGTCTTCGGGCTGGGCCGGTCTCCAATTGTCAATTATGTATCGGGCTTTGGGTCGGTCCGGGCTGAAATTCTGTAGGGCTGGGTTGGGCCGGGCTCACTTTTTTAGGCCCGATTTAAGCTCTAGTGCAGCCTACCGGAGTGCTGTGGCAGCTGTGCGTGGCTGCCTGCAGCTTCAACGTCAACGTGGATAATGTAATGACGTTGATCTATCCTTTCACCAGTAAATCCAAAAATAGTGTGAATCCTTCCACAGCCTTACTAAGGGGTTTCTCTCAAGCCCTGCCATGTCGTGTGCGACTAATTAATGTAAACAAGACGAGCACAAATAAGTTCTCCTAATTTCGCCACCCGGTGTTACACCAAATTTCATAACCTGTCGTAAACTGTAGAGCAACCACCACAGACTGCAACACATTTCTTAAAAAATGCAGGCCATGCATGCATGCCTCCTCAGGCTCCTCTAACAGAGAGAGAAAAGCTCATTCATTCAGGAAACAGCACAAATGTGTCAGATGGATTATTTTCCCTTTGTGGCAACAGAAAGAACAGGGAATTATAGGTTTTAAATGTAAATTATTAACGCTGTTATTTTTCGGAAAATATAACTGGTAACGATCCTACTAAATTGCTAAAGTAACTTGTAGCACCGTTAGTTATAACGCTGCTACACCCAACACTGGTGATTCTAATTAACTATAATCAGCAGACGTGAGAGTTTCAATCCCTTGTGTAAGTTGTAATGTAATGTAAATCTAATTTAACTCTAATTGTGTAAGTTGTGTTTACCATTAAGATGTTAGTCTGTTTAAATAGAATGATTTGAGCGCCTCAGCACAGCCGAAGAGTTCATGTGTAACTCAGTCACATGAATGAATAATTTAGATTGTGGTTGTCATTACATTCTCTGATCAGTAACATGTGGCTGATACTTACAGTATGTGTATCAAACATAGTTTTATTTATGCAAGCATTGGGATTGTGACCATATGATTATGGCCATGCATGCACTTGGACATTTCTCCACCCCTTAAAGCACTCAATAGCATTGCGTCTTGCGCTGAATCTAAAGGGAATGACAGCCGCTGCGCTGATGGGTTTGATTAAATTAACGCCCAAACACGCCTATGACTAATTCTGGGACTTTTACGCATAACGCCTTTGTGTACCGCACTCATAATAGCAAAATGGCAAATGGTCACGCCTCCACCTCAATCTTCTTAAGAGCTGTTGTTATTAAGAGCTTTTTAATAGGGCCCAAACTCATCTTTTAGACAGCATGATAGGTGTTTTTATGAATTAGGCTATGGTTCAACTTTTTTGATTAATTAATGTTTTCTTAATCCAGAATGTCATAGATGGAATAATCACTAAGAAAAGAATCAATAGTTTTTGCCTAGTTTCTTGTAGCAGTTCAACACCAAAACAACCACAGTTTACCTATTATAGTTTCTGCTATTTGTACTACTTTTAAGTCACCTTTTGACCTGGGCGTGGCAAATAATACCACGCTTAAGTTAATTCCACTAAAAGACAAATCATCAACGTCCAACATCTCTTACCCTTGATGTGTTGTTTGGGGATGTGTTCCTCGAACAACTTGACCCTGAAGTTCTTCTCTCCTCCTCTGTGCCCTTCTTTCCCATCATCCACCAGCAGGAAGCCAGTATGGTTCTTCTCCAGACAACAGGAGGCACTGGTTTTGTTCTCAACAGAGTAGCGAACATCTCCACCCTGAGATGGAAGAAAACAGGAATTACATCTACTAATGTATGTATGTATGTAATAGTAGACATTAGTAGTAGTACTGTTGTTATCCAGGCGCTTCTGAGTCTAAGATGTGTGTGTGTGTGTGTGTGTGTGTGTGTGTGTGTGTGTGTGTGTGTGTGTGTGTGTGTGTGTGTGTGTGTGTGTGTGTGTGTGTGTGTGTGTGTGTGTGAGTTTGTCTAGCTATACTTATGGGGACTAAATGCATGTTCACACAGTCACCTGCAGGGGACCTCTGACAGTGTGGGGACAAAATAGTAGGTCCCCACAACGGTTAGGGTTAGGTTTAGGGTTAGGGCTCCTCATTCTCTCTGTCAAAGGAGACATGCACTGGTCCGTCCCACTCGCCACTGACAGTTAAAAAGGTGACCGACCAGAAATGTGTTGCAGTCTGTGGTGGTTGTGTAGTCAGTCTACAGTTTTATATAGGTTGCCAGTTCTGGTGTAACACAGGGTGGCCAGCAGCAGCTCTGTGAAGTGAGCAGGAAGAGTGGCATGCTCTTGTCTTGTTTACATATAATTTACAGTCGTGCATGGCAGGGCTTGAGTTGACTCAGTATCGATCCAAGACAGGAAGTCGTGAGTATATTTAATTTAAAAAAGGTCCATATTTATTACTAAACTAGATTCTAATTCACATTGTGAAAAACAATGATATCACATAGCAGCACATTTATTATATCATTATTAGACAGTGGCAGTAACATAATAAACAGGACATTCAGTACAGTATGGTACAGTATGTGATGTAAATATAGTAGAGTTACTGTAGCAATAATGATCATTTTATGAAGATGATTAATACGATGGAGGAAAACACTATGTGTAAACAGTGTTAATGTGTGTTAATACCTGGTTGACTAACTGCTGTTGGTTGTATACAACACCCCAGGGAGAGATGCCAAACACAGGGACACTGGGGATGCCCCTGTTGACTTCCCTCCCCGCCTCTCCTACACATCTCCCTACGCCTTCATCAAAGCCTTCTGTCAGGATCCAGCCTCCTCCTGTGTGTGTGTGTGTGTGTGTGTGTGTGTGTGTGTGTGTGTGTGTGTGTGTGTGTGTGTGTGTGTGTGTGTGTGTGTGTGTGTGTGTGTGTGTTTGCGTGCATGCACGTGTGAGCGAGGGGGGGGGGGGGGGGGGGGGGACAGACAATTGTTCAGTAACAGTGTTATACAGTGTTGTATAAAGTACTGGAAACCCATACTTAAGTAAAAGTACCGATATTCCACTTGAAAGTTAATCAAGTAAAAGTAAAAGTCACCGATAATATTATTACAGTACTTAAGTAAAAGTATGAAAGTTGCTCTCATTAAATGTACTTAAAGCTATACTGTGTAAGATGCTCAACTAGACTACACGTCAAACTCACTTCTCCCTCCAGAGGTGGTTATTTCTCTGGATGCGGAGAAGGCGTTCGACCGTGTAGAGTGGCCATACCTTT
Source organism: Nannobrachium achirus (assembly GCF_963921795.1). NCBI lineage: Eukaryota > Metazoa > Chordata > Actinopteri > Myctophiformes > Myctophidae > Nannobrachium > Nannobrachium achirus. Next base: position 6,886,679 of record NC_137823.1, read on the forward strand.
TCTCCGTGATGCGAAGATTTGGTTTTGGGGAAACCTTTATGTCATGGATCCAGCTGTTGTACTCAAATCCACTTGCAAGTGTAAATACAAATGCATTGCACTCTTCCTTCTTTCGTTTAGCTAGAGGGACACGTCAAGGTTGTCCGCTATCTGGATTACTTTTCGCTATTGCGATTCAACCATTAGCCATTGCTCTAAAAGAATCTCAAACAATTCAAGGAATTACTCGATTTGGGAAAGAATACAAGACCTCTTTATACGCGGACGACCTCCTACTTTATATCAAAAATCCAATACAATCAATCCCTGCCGCTGAAAAGATATTAAAAGAATTTGGCTCATTCTCTGGTTATAAAGTGAATCTTAAAAAGAGTATATGTTTCCCTATTAATACCGCGGACCAACAAATTCAACAGAAAGACACCACTTTTCAATTATCATACTCTGGCTTCACATATTTAGGAATCAACATCACATCAAAACTCTCCCTTCTCTTTGAAGCAAACTTCCTACCCCTGATAACAAATATAAAAGATGACTTTCAACGTTGGAGCAATTTACCTCTATCCTTAGCGGGAAGAGTGCAATGTGTAAAGATGACTACCTTTCCAAAGTTTTTATACTTGGTTCAATGCCTCCCAATTTTTCTACCTAAATCATTCTTTAAAACTATAGATCAACTTGTAACTAGCTTTATCTGGGACAACAAAACTCCCAGAATTAGTAAAACCATTTTGCAGAGTAAAAAGGTTGACGGAGGTCTAGCTTTACCAAATTTTCTAAATTACTATTGGGGAGCTAATATTCAGAAGATAAACTATTGGCTACACGCACCTGACACAGACTGGTGCTCCTTGGAGCTTCAATCGTGTCACTCATCCTCCCTACCAGCCCTAGTATACTCCTCTCTTCCTTTATCTCCCTCCCGATACTCACTGAACCCAATAGTATTATCAACATTAAAAATTTGGATCCAATTCCGACGACACTTCAAATTTATCTCACCATCTATATACTCGCCCATTAAAATGAATCACTTATTTACTCCTTCTACCATAGACCTGTCATTTGATAGGTGGCATGAGTTAGGAATTAGGTGTTTTAAGGATCTCTACAAGGATAACATATTCCATAGTTTTCCCTCTCTTTGTGCAGAATTTAACCTCTCTACCGATAACTTGTTTAGATTTTTCCAAATTCGCAATTTTGTAAAACATACTTTTGGTGCATTTCCACATCTTCCTAATAGTCAGAAGTGGGAAAAACTGCTCTTACTATCACCAACAGAGAATGGATTTATTTCAAATAGTTACACATTCATATTATCCCTTACTGGTGCCAAAACACAACAAGTAAAAAATAAATGGGAGAGAGAACTGAATATAGAACTGTCAGACGAGTGGTGGGCACACACCTTACACAGAGTCAACTCAACTACTTCATGCGCCGCCTCAGTTTGATTCAACTCAAAGTTGTACACAGAGCCCATCTTAGTAAAGCTAGGGTAGCTGAAATGTACCCTGAGGCTGACTCAAGGTGTGATCGTTGTGCTCAGCCACAAGCACACCTGACACACATGTACTGGTCATGCCCGCATTTGCAGCGATTTTGGTCGTTGGTGTTTGGCACACTGTCTGAAATTCTTGAAACCACGTTACAACCATGTCCATTGATGGCCATATTCGGCACACCACTAAACTCTCTACAAGTTACAAATCAAAAAATGGAAATGATCGCTTTTGCAATGCTACTAGCTAAAAGAAGAATTTTGCTAGACTGGAAGTCTCCAATACCTCCTTCTCACTCAATTTGGCTCAATGATGTGATATACTTTTTAAGTCTGGAGAAAATCTCTCTAAGAGGAACTACTGAGGGCTTTTATGAAGCATGGAGACCCTTTATTGAACACTTTAATTCATTAGAAGAATAGGTAAACATTTCTCAGGTGCATTTGCACACAATGAACATGATTGGTGGCCGTAGCGGACAGTATCTCTTTCACTGATGACGGACTGTGACCCATGATGTGACCCACATTTCTGTTTTGTCTGGTTTTGTTTTGTTTTGTCCTGTTTTGTTTTGGTTTGTCTTGTTTTGTTTTTAAGTTGTTATTGTATGTTATGTTGTTGCCATGTTTTGTTCTGCTGAGTGGCGATTGCTCATCCCGTGCAATGTGCTTTTAAAAAAAGAAAAAGAAAAAAGGATTACATAACATTACAATAAAAATTATATAAAAAAAAAAAAAAAGATGTTCAACTAGAGGTCAGTAGCCCTATAGCAAACCGCGGTCGCGTCCGCGTCTTTCGGCCGTTTTTCGTACCTTCACACCCCCGCGTCTGCCTCCACCTCGCCGAGATCTATCTTTGGAGGGGTCCCTGGTTCCTGTGCGTTCAGGCATTCCGGAGAAACGGACTACTTCACCCTGCCTGGTAGGCAAGATTACCTTTTGAGTATAGAGACACACGGGCGACTACAAATATGGCCGCCATAGCGACCCCACTTCAAGATGCGCTGTGATTGGCCGGCAGTGTATAACCCTCGCTGTGATTGGCCGGTAGTGTGATGACGTAATTTTGCCGCGAAATCCGGTCCCCGGTCAGAATCATAGAAAACATATTTACAGAAGGCTTTAGGGGATGAAATTAACGGAGTTGGTGTTCTAAAACTTTAGCGATTTAACAGTTAGGACAATTTTATGATTTGTTTTATAAAAAAAGTTACATGGTATAACTTTAAGTATCAAAAGTACATAGTGTTAAAATGTACTTAAGTATAAAAGTAAAAGTAAAAAGTACAAGTACAAGTACAAGTACAAGTAAAAGTACAAAAAATATTTTCAAAATGCCTACAAAAAATTTAGACCAAAAATTGACAATTCTCAAAGTGTTTTATTATTAATAGGTTGGAACATTCAGTGACCCCTCACCCCTGGATACCAGGGGCACAAGCACACACCTACAGTAAGAACAAAACATTTTGATCCTACGATGCAAAGGTTCAAATAGCACTGGGGCACCAAGTTCCCCAAAGCTATTTGAGATGTTTATAGATTAGAATCTTTACACACCTGCTTCCGAATAATTAATTATATAATTCCAGTTGCGCATATTATGTAGGTGACAGGTCATTTCAATTAAGCTCTCACTCCAGTCTGCGCTTTTCTGAAAAGAGTCAAGCAGCTCCCTAAAGTTTAAACTAGGCTATAAAATGACACAATAGGCTATAGAATGGATCTTCAGACAAGAAGTTAATTGTGAATGAAAACGTAGGCCTGTGCTTTCTTATTGTCACCTCAAAGTAAACGCTGGATTATTATTTCTTCAAATTGACTGGATTCAACCTGGATCACACAAGTAATGAGGTAACATCCAGCATATGCGTGTGAGCCATACTTTATATGCGTTGGCGCATGCTTAAAAAGAACAGATCTAACTAGAAATACTGTTCCTTCGAAACAGTGTGGGCTCGCTTCCACCCAAAACATAATAGTAAAAGGTGTCAAGGTCCCAGGCAATGCTCTCTTTCATTTTACTGACGGGCCCAGGCAGTGCTCTCTTTCATTTTACTGACGGGCCCAGTCCGGCCTGTTCGAAGTGGAGCGGTGAACCTGAGCTGCTATACCCTGTGTATGTATGTATGTACAGTACTGTACCTTACTGTACCTTACTGTACTGTACTTCGCTGTACTCTACTGTACCTTACTGTACTGTACTTGACTGTACACTACTGTACCTTACTGTACTGTATCTTACTGTACTGTACTCTACTGCACTTTACTGTACTTTACTGTACACTACTGTACCTTATTGTAATGTACTGTACTTTACTGTACCTTACTGTACTGTACTGTACTTTACTGTACCTTACTGTACTGTACTGTACTTTACTGTACCTTACTGTACTGTACTTTACTGTACTCTGCTGTACCTTACTGTACTGTACTCTGCTGTACCATACTGTACTGTATTGTACTTTACTGTACCTTACTGTACTGTACTTTAATGTACTCTACTGTACCTTACTATACCTTACTGTACTGTACTTTAATGTACTCTACTGTACCTTACTGTACTTTAATGTACTCTACTGTACCTTACTGTACTGTACTCTGCTGTACCGTACTGTACTTTAATGTACTCTACTGTACCTTACTATACCTTACTGTACTGTATATTAATGTACTCTACTGTACCTTACTGTACTGTACTTTAATGTACTCTACTGTACCTTACTGTACTTTAATGTACTCTACTGTACCTTACTGTACTGTACTTTAATGTACTCTACTGTACCTTACTGTACTTTAATGTACTCTACTGTACCTTACTGTACTGTACTCTGCTGTACCGTACTGTACTGTATTGTACTTTACTGTACTGTACTTTAATGTACTCTACTGTACCTTACTATACCTTACTGTACTGTACTTTAATGCACTCTACTGTACCTTACTGTACTGTACTTTAATGTACTCTACTGTACCTTACTGTACTGTACTTTAATGTACTCTACTGTACCTTACTATACCTTACTGTACTGTACTCTACTGTACCTGACTACCTTACTGTACCTTACTGTACTGTACTTTTATGTACTCTACTGTACTCGACTGTACCTTATTGAAAAGCCTGTCAACTGATCTCCCTGACAACCAACAACCACCAACACAATAGCTGACTGTCCCCTCAGGCCACTGGGACCTACAGTAAAGTCCTTAAATTCTATAGCCTGAAGGGACAGTCCGCCATTCTACTGGTTGCCGCCGGTTGCCAGGGACATATCACAACCAATCAGGATCCTAAAACTTTCTTCTTTTCTAGGTTAAATTTCTCTAAAACTACAAAACATTTCAAAAAGAAAAATACAAGCACACGTGTCCTCAGTAAGCTGAACACATAACCATTTGAATGGTGTTGAAAGGTGTAAGCGTGTAGGAGATGAATCGCGCCAAAGTTTTGAGGAGATACTGACTGACTGATAGATAAATAAACTAGAAATACTGTTCCTTCGAAACAGTGTGGGCTCGCTTCCAACCAAAAAAATAATAGTAAAAAGTGTCAAGGTCCCAGGCAATGCTCTCTTTCATTTTACTGACGTAAAATGGTAATGGAAATACAATGTAGACAAGCAGTGTTATTACATGAACTTAACGTTATGGACAATTAAATAAAAATAAAAATAAAACATAATGTGGACGGTACCTTATGGTACTTTACCTTACTGTACTGTACTGTACTGTACTGTACTGTATCATACCTTACTGTACCATACCGTATTGTACCGTACCGTATTGTACCGTACCTTACTGTACTTTACCTTACGGTACTTTACTGTACTGTACCTTACTGTCCCGTACTGTACATTACTGTACTTTACTGAAACGTTCTGTACCTTACTGTACTGTACTGTACTGCACCTTACTGTAATGTACTGTACCTTACTGTACTGTACTTTACTGTACACTACTGTATCTTGCTGTACCTTACTCTGCTGTACGTTACTGTACTTTACTGTACACTACTGTACTGTACTGTACCTTACAGTACTGTACTTTACTGTACTCTGCTGTACCTTACTGTACTTTACTGTACTCTACTGTAACTTACTGTACCTTACTGTACTGTACTTTACTCTACTCTACTGTACTGTACCTTACTGTACCTTACTGTACTGTACTTTACTCTACTCTACTGTACTGTACCTTACTGTACTTTACTGTACTCTACTGTACCTTACTGTACTGTACCTTACTGTACTGTACTTTACTGTACTCTACTGTACCTTACTGTACTATACTGTACTGTACTCTACTGTGCCGTACTGTAACTTACTGTACTGTACTCTACTGTACCTTACTATACTGTACTTTACTGTACTCTACTGTACCTTACTGTACTGTATTGTACTTTACTGTACCTTACTGTACTGTACTTTACTGTACACTACTGTATCTTGCTGTACCTTACTGTGCTGTACGTTACTGTACTTTACTGTACACTACTGTACTGTACTGTACCTTACAGTACTGTACTTTACTGTACTCTGCTGTACCTTACTGTACTTTACTGTACTCTACTGTACCTTACTGTACTGTACCTTACTGTACTGTACTTTACTGTACTCTACTGTACCTTACTGTACTATACTGTACTGTACTCTACTGTGCCGTACTGTAACTTACTGTACTGTACTCTACTGTACCTTACTATACTGTACTTTACTGTACTCTACTGTACCTTACTGTACTCTACTGTACTTTACTGTACTCTACTGTACCTTACTGTACTGTATTGTACTTTACTGTACCTTACTGTACTGTACTTTACTGTACACTACTGTATCTTGCTGTACCTTACTGTGCTGTACGTTACTGTACTTTACTGTACACTACTGTACTGTACTGTACCTTACAGTACTGTACTTTACTGTACTCTGCTGTACCTTACTGTACTTTACTGTACTCTACTGTAACTTACTGTACCTTACTGTACTGTACTTTACTCTACTCTACTGTACTGTACCTTACTGTACTTTACTGTACTCTACTGTACCTTACTGTACTCTACCTTACTGTACTGTACTTTACTGTACTCTACTGTACCTTACTGTACTATACTGTACTGTACTCTACTGTGCCGTACTGTACCTTACTGTACTGTACTCTACTGTACCTTACTATACTGTACTTTACTGTACTCTACTGTACCTTACTGTACTCTACTGTACTTTACTGTACTCTACTGTACCTTACTGTACTGTATTGTACTTTACTGTACCTTACTGTACTGTACTCTACTGTACCTTTCTGTACTGTACCTTTCTGTACCTTACTGTACTTTACTGTACTCTACTGAACCTTACTGTACTTTTACTGTACTCTACTGAACCTTACTGTACTGTACATATTCTATGTGTTCTAGATCTACATTTTTGATTCTGTGTTTGGGAACCAGCAACTGTCAAATGGACTCCAACTGTAGTGGAGTATATTGAGTGCATATACTGTAGGCTAACAATCCCAGATCACATCTGTCCTCCACTATGTCTATAACCAAGGCGTTCTTCTATGTGGCCACTCCAGACTGAGGAGTGGAGCATGGCTTTTATTGTGTTTGTGGATCTGACTTGGAAATGCATTGGTTTTGATATCTCCCTGACAACCAACAACAACCACTAATATGGCTGACTGTCCCTGCGGGCTCTAGGATATATGGCTATGGGATTTACATCCCATCGCCCGGACTTGATTCTTGATCACAGCTGTGTAATCAGTAGAGTGGAGAGGGACATTTATTTATAGTTTTAACTATAACTATAGTTTTATACATCACACAGCTTAGATATTTGGATCAAATCAGAGAGCAGACCTGTGTGAACGCATTGATATAAATAGCATATCTGAAGTGTGAATATTGCAGCCACAGCGCCTTAATATAAACATGGGTCCCTTTCCTCTGTCTCACGCTGTCCCCACTCACTAAACCCATTGGAAATGCATTGGGTGCTTAAAGTTAAACATTTTTATTTTTTTATAATTATACTACAAAACATTTCAAAAAGAAAAATACACGCACACTTGTCCTCAGTAAGCTGAACACATAAAAATTTGAATGGTGTTGAAAGGTGTAAGCGTTTAGGAGATGAATCGCGCCAAAGTTTTGAGGAGATACTGACTGACTGACTGATAGATAAATAAACTAGAAATACTGTTCCTTCGAAACAGTGTGGGCTCGCTTCCAACCCAACAAATAGGATACTTTAAGGTACTGTAAGGTACAGTACCTTACAGTATTGTACTGTACCTTACTATACTGTACTGCACCTTACTGTACTGTACTGTACTGTACTGTACTGTAACTTACTGTACTTTACTGTACTCTACTGTACTGTACCTTACTGTACTTTACTGTACTCTACTGTAACTTACTGTACTTTACTGTACTCTACTGTACCTTACTGTACTGTACCTTACTGTACTGTACTTTACTGTACTCTACTGTACCTTACTGTACTATACTATACTGTACTCTACTGTACCGTACTGTACCTTACTGTACTGTACTCTACTGTACCTTACTATACTGTACTTTACTGTACTCTACTGTACTTTACTGTACTCTACTGTACTTTACTGTACTCCACTGTACCTTACTGTACTTTATTGTACTTTACTGTACTTTATTGTACTTTACTGTAATCTACTGTACTTTACTGTACTCTACTGTACCTTACTGTATTGTTTTGTACTTTACTGTACCTTACTGTACTTTACTGTACTCTACTGTAACTTACTGTACTTTACTGTACTCTACTGTACTGTACCTTACTGTACTTTACTGTACTCTACTGTACCTTACTGTACTGTACCTTACTGTACTGTACTTTACTGTACTCTACTGTACCTTACTGTACTGTACTGTACTGTACCTTACTGTACTATACTATACTGTACTCTACTGTACCGTACTGTACCTTACTGTACTGTACTCTACTGTAACTTACTATACTGTACTTTACTGTACTCTACTGTACTTTACTGTACTCCACTGTACTTTACTGTACTCCACTGTACCTTACTGTACTTTATTGTACTTTACTGTAATTTATTGTACTTTACTGTACCTTACTGTACTTTACTGTACTCTACTGAACCTTACTGTACTCTACTGAACCTTACTGTACATATTCTATGTGTTCTAGAGGTGTATATTGAGTGCATATACTGTAGGTTAACAATCCCAGATCACATCTGTCCTCCACTATGTCTATAACCAAGGCGTTCTTCTATGTGGCCACTCCAGACTGAGGAGTGGAGCATGACTTTTATTGTGTTTGTGGATCTGATTTGAAAATGCATTGGTTGTGATATCTCCCTGAAAACCAACAACCACCACTAATACGGCTGATTGTCCCTGCGGGTTCTAGGATATATACTGTAAATCCCATTGCCCGGGATCCTAAAACCTTTTTCTTTTTAAGTAAAATTTCTAAAACACTACAAAACATGTCTCAAAGACAAATACAAGCAAACGTCTCCACAGTAACACAGTAACAGTTGTTTGTGTGTGTGTGTGTGTGTGTGTGTGTGTGTGCGTGCGTGCGTGCGTGCGTGTGTGCGTGCGTGCGTGCGTGCGTGCGTGCGTGCGTGCGTGCGTGCATGTGTGCACATTGTAGATCAACTTCATAGCAGTATTAAGTGGTCCATCTATGTTTTTTATTAATAATAAAATCTGCAAAGTAACAAGTAACTGAGGCTGTCAAACGCTGTATTTATAGTAGAGTATATGTAACAAAAATGGAAAGTAGAGTAAAAGTACCTCAAAATTGTACTGTAGGTACAAGTACTTGTATATACTTGAGTAAATGTACTTGGTTACTTTGCAGCACCACAGAACAGCCAATGACAGACAGGCCTTTAATCACAGCTGTCTCAATCAGTAGAGTGGAGAGGGACATTTATAGATATTTGTAGTTTTAACTCAGAATATATACATCACACAGCTTAGATATTTGGATCAAATCAGAGAGCAGACCTGTGTGAACGCAATGATATAAATAGCATATCTGAAGTGTGAACACTGCAGCCACAGCGCCTTAACATAAACATGGGTCTATTATCCTTCTCTCCACTCTGTCCCCACTCACTAAACCCATTGGAAATGCATTGGGTGCTTAAAGTTAAACATTTTTATTTTTTTATATTTATACTACAAAACATTTCAAAACCAAAAATACAAGCACACGTGTCCTCAGTAAGCTGAACATATAAAAATTTGAATGGTGTTGAAAGGTGTAAGCGTTTAAGAGATGAATCGCGCCAAAGTTTTGAGGAGATACACATATATAAATAAACAAATAAATAATGAAGATAACATACGTGTGCTCGCCTTCCAGGCGAGCCCACAATAATGAAGATAACATACGTGTGCTCGCCTTCCAGGCGAGCCCACAATAATGAAGATAACATACGTGTGCTCGCCTTCCAGGCGAGCCCACAACTAACAGGATGCTATAGCTTGCAGATCTGTTCTTTTTAACCATGAGTTCTGCACCGCACACAATGACATCTTACTGCCGTCCCAAAAACAACGTGAAGAGTTTGACTAATGCATGCACGCCTGTCCTCAGAGGGAACAGCAAGAGAGCGAAAAGAGAGAGAGAAAAACATCCTAGTCCTTGAAAGAAAAGCCAAGACATTTCTGTGTTGTGGTCGTTTGGATGGAAGATGTGCGCGCAGTTCTCTCATTCTCCTCCCGTGTTATACACAAGATGGTGACCTTACTTTTATTTGTGACAGTATTTGTGTCAAAACAAACAATGATCACCATGTTCGGAGAGCGACCCCTGGAGTCACCGCACAAGATGGGTCACCAGTTTCCATGTAGCTTACAAGACCCGCAGCGCCGGCTCACAGGGAGAAGAAATGATACAGTATGAGACAGACTGCTATGATATTAAGATTTTCGATTTGTAGCGAGTAACGAGGTGTCCAATTTTAATGTAGTGGAGTAAAAGTACGATTTTTTCCTTTTAAATGTAACGGAGTAAAAGTTCAGGGTTGAAAAAATATAAATAAAAGTACAAATTCTCAAAATTTGTACTTAAGTACAGTAACGAAGTACTTGTACTTGTACTTTGTTACTTTACAACACTGGTTAAATAGCTCTATATTGTGACAGTAATCATTGCTATAGAGTGTGTGTTCAGTAACAGTGTTAAACAGCTCTATATTGTGACAGTAATCATTGCTATAGAGTGTTTGTTCAGTAACAGTGTTAAATAGCTCTATATTGTGACAGTAATCATTGCTATAGAGCAGGGGTCTTCTACAGGGGGTCCTGGACACCTAGGGGGTCCTCAGAGTTACTACAGGGGGTCCTCCAAATCTTTGTGTAATAGAAAATGTTTTCTCCTTTTTTATATAAACCACTTGAACCCCTATAGTATCCATATTCTGAGAACTTTAGCCAAAAATAGCAGATCGACAAGCTCACAACGCCTCGATCGGCTATTTCTGGCAAAGAGGTTTGGTGTAGAGGGGAAAAAGAGCAGACTAAGTACAGAGTGAAAGGTCAAGTTTATTAAGTATTGACGGTTCAAGTGGTTAAATATCTGAAAACACAAATTGACATGAATCCAAAATACACTGATGATTGTGCTGTCAAACAATGAAACAATATGGAATCTATGAACAGGTTGTGGGGGTCCCTGCTACATCTCTCTCTCGACTAAGGGGTCCTTGGCCTGAAAACGTTGAAGACTCCTGCTATAGAGTATGAGTATCTAATGCAGGGGATCCCAAACTTTTTTGTCTCAGGGCACCCCATAAATATGTTTTTCATCCGAGGCACCCCTACATTATAATTTTCACTCCGTCGTTGTCGGGTGGAAACCTTGTATGTCCAAAACTGTTTGTTTTGTATTTATCATATATAAAATGTACTAAACTAGTGAAAACAGTAGATCTGCTGTTTTCACTAGTTTTGTGTGACAGTCTTGACTTGTATGATGAAGCAGGGCTTTGCTTTACCAAAAGACGTACACATTTGAAACTTGGAGATACGAGGTTTCTGCCTGACAGTGACGATATTTTAGTGATTGTTGCGAGGAAAACTTTGAGATAATAGCTATTTTGGTTAGAACTGACTGAAAATAACTTTGTACTTCAAGTTTAAAATGATACTAAATATTTTTTCAAGATAATTTTATCAAATTATCTCGCGGCACCCCTGGACTGCCATCGCGGCACCCCAGGGTGCCCCGTCACCCACTTTGAAAACCCCTAATGTATAGTGGTGGAAAGAAATGTGCTATTAAAAATTAAAAAGTACTTGAGTAAAAGTACAAAGTATTGGCATCAAAATGTACTTAAGCAACCAAAAGTAAAAAGTACAAATGTTTGAAAATAGCAGATCTACAAGCTCACAACGCGTCCCTGGGCGACGCGTTGTGAGCTTGTAGATCAGCAATTTTCAAACAGCCTACAGTAGGTATAAAATAGGGCTAAAGTGGTTTTGTATGTATAATTTATAATATTATAATTTATAGAGAGCCAACGCACACACCATATAGCCTACAACAGTAAGTTATAATAATGTTTTAAATGTATAATAATCGTTTGAAAATAGCAGATCTATAAGCTCACAACATGTCTACAAGCTTACAACGCTTTGCGTCGTGACATGTTGCGAGCTTGTATATCAGCTATTTTCAACTAGCCGACGTTTAAATAGGACTGAAGTGGTGTGGTGATATTATAAGAATATAAATCTACAAAGTGACAGTAATAAAGTTTTAAAACTGTTGTAAAAGTACAATATTTGCCTTTGAGATGTCGTGGAGCAGAAGTAAATGAGTTGGTTGGTGCAAGCTTGCCACCATTGGTGTGTGAATGTGGGAAGTGAGGACGCTGGCGTCGAATGTTCGCCGCTTCACTTCCCAATGTGTGTATGAATGAACCATTGTAAAGCGCTTTGAGCACTTGGAAAAGCGCTATAAAAATGCAATTCATTAAAAGTGTAGAAAATCAAACTAATGTGCTTGAACTGCACCTACTGTACATAGAATATACTGTGAGGTTGAATATACTGATCTGTTGCATATAGAATATACTGTCAAGTTGTTTACACATAGTTTACACAAAACAATGGTGTTGGTGTATACTGTACATACTATATACCACACTGGGGAAAAAGTCAATTTCATGATGGTCTTTTTATTCTCTCTTTGCTATTGCTTTGCACTCTCTTTCTTTTCCTTAAATCTGTCTATGTTATTTTATTCTGCTGTTATTATGGTCCATGCTGCTGCATTGTCTGAAGGAAGCCAAACCAAAACCAGTTTTACTCTCATGTACACAAGATGTAACAATAAACAATAAACAATGTAACAATAAAGTTCAACCTTGAACCTTGGAAGTAATGAAACAAAGAGGTTCAGGATAGAGAATCCTTTTATCAGATTACATTTTATAGTGTTCACATTTTTCTGCTCACTGCTTAGTCTTATCACTTTAATTTTGACTTGTTTCAAACACACACACACACGCACACACACACACACACACACACACACACACACACACACACACACACACACACACACACCTTTAGCCAAGGCTTTGACCAGTCCCTCTCTGATGACCTCCTGGACCCAGGGTTTGACCTCTGCACTTCCTCCCTCCACAGACACCACCAAGGAGGGTGGGATCCCATGTAAACTCCACCCATCATCATCATCTCTTCTCCTAGTCATCAGGTCGTAGACATGGGAGGGTTCAGTGTCTGATGACAGACGCAGGAACTACAGGTGATCAAAGAGACAAATCAGAAGATGACAGTGATGGACATGATCAACCTAAATACACTCTCAACTGTCATATCAAGAGGGGCGGGGCTTATATTACACACTGTGTGTGTGTGTGTGTGTGTGTGTGTGTGTGTGTGTGTGTGTGCGTGTGCGTGCGTGCGTGCATGCGTGCGTGCGTAATCGGCCCATGTAGACCTGAAAATAACAGATATAAAAGCTTGCTGTGTGTCACTTCATGCCACACTGTGAGCTTGTACATCTGCTATCTTTGAAAACATTTGGAACAATGTTTCTCAACAATGTTTGGGAAGTGTTGAATAATTGTATTTATTCACTGATAAGACAGTAGACTGACAGGAAATGGGGGGAGAGATGGGGAACGACACGCGGCAAAGGCCAGTAGGCCACCGGGCGACACAGTGTGGAATAATTTAAGCGTGTCATGTTTAATTTTTTTCCTCTGAGGGGTGTGAGGGGTGGGGGGTACAAATATGTATCATTTTGGGGGTCCTTGATAAAAACTCAATGACAGATGCTTTCCTAGATTGAAGGTGTAAGAACGTAGGCTGTCCAGGTCTGAATGGGTTAAAGCAACAACAACCTCCTCTTGACTGAATCATGTTAAACAGATGATGGAAGACAGAGTATCATGAACCACAGAGAACATTGATCACATTGTCAGTCACACACTTACATGTTTGGGCCTTCTCTCTCCCTCAAACTTCAACTCTCCATAAGCATCAGTGGGCTGTTCAGAGGAGTGCAGCTCAGTGGTCCACTCAGTGTCCTCAGCTGTCATGACGTCTGGTGGATGTTTGTCTCTGGGACGTCCACACTGACACCGTCCATCCCTGATGACACAACAGGACAACACATCAATATACTGCTTCTCAAAGTGGGGTCTGTTCCTTTAAACTGTTCCTCATTTAGCTGGGGACCCCCTGGTTCCCCTTTGAGGACCCCTGGGGGTCCCGAGCAAAATGAGGAACATTTTAAAACAACTCTATTTTATCTTGCAGAAAAAAAAAAAAAAAAAAAAAACAGCCGATCTACAAGCTCATCACAATGTGACACATTATTTTCAAATAATGACAAATGTTGCAAGTCTTAAGGCTCTTTTCCACCGGCAGCGATAACGATGACGATAAAAGTGGGTTTTCAATTGAAGTGGATCGGCAGCATCCACCAAAGTCAGGAACGGAGCTCAAGCTCACTGTGTGTGAGACCATGAGTGTGTGTGTTTGTCTGGAAGCTGGGTTGAATGAATGATGAGAAACACAGTGGAAGTTCGCTAACAGTTAGCTAGCTCCAGCCTCCAGATAGCCAGGACTACTGTCTGTAGTAGGGTACAGTATGTTAGCGGCAGCCCCCAGCTGAACACTGTAGGAACGAAATGGTGTGTGTGTGTGTGTGTGTGTGTGTGTGTGTGTGTGTGTGTGTGCGTGTGTGTGTGTGTGTGTGTGTGTGTGTGTGTGTGTGTGTGTGTGTGTGTGTGTGTGTGTGTGTTATTTAGACAGCATATGAGCCACAGACCACCATTTGTTTAGATGTATTCTCCCAGACCCCAAAAATAAGAGTTAAAGATCTATAAGGGTCCATTTGGTTTACCAACTCTCCATCATTTAGCTGCAGTGGTGGAAAAAGTACTCACATATTTTACTTAAGTAAAACCAATACTACAATGTAGAGATACTCTGTTTCAATTATAAAAGCCCAGAATTCAAAATGTACTTGAGTAAAAGTATGAAAGTGTTGAAAAGTAACTAAAGTTTTCAAATAAATGTAGTGGAGTAAAAGTGCAATATTTCGATTTGAGATGTAGTGGAGTAGAAGTAAAAGTATTAGTGCGGTATGTTATGTCCAAAAAACAGCTCCCGTAGGAGTTTTGTGCTAAAATTGATTTTTTTGCAGATCTTGGTTCTATAGGGTCCAAACTATCAGAAAATGACGGGGTCAAATTTTCAGACCCCTCCCTCATTTCCTGGGGGCGGGTCACTTCAGTTTGGGCCCTATTCGGCTATGTATCCCCAATTTTCCATATATTTTTTTGCTAATATTGATTTGTTTGCTGTTTTGGCTTCTATAGGGACCAACCTATCAGAAAATGTCGGGGGTCAAATTTTCAGACCCCTCCCTCATTTCCTGGGGGCGGGTCACTTCAGTTTTGGCCCTATTCGGCTATGTATTCACAATTTCCCCATAGGATATTTTTTGCTAAAATTGATTTGTTTGCTGTTTTGGCTTCTATAGGGACCAAACTATCAGAAAATAATGGGGTTCACATTTTCAAACCCCTCCCTCATTTCCTGGGGGCGGGTCACTTCAGTTTTGGCCCTATTCGCCTATGTATTCCCATAGGATCTTTTTGCTAAAATAGATATTTTTTGGCTGATTGGCTTCTATGGGGACCAAACTATCAGAAAATGACAGGGTTCACATTTTCAGACCCCTGTTGGAAGATCTTCCAGGTGTCCAGGATCTGATGGAGGAAGATTATTCCGTCAAAGTTCTTATAGTTGATGCCATGGGTGTTCTTCAGAACATGAAAAAGACACCAAGCATGCTGAAGCTGTCAGATCTTCAAGATGCATTCAACAAAAGCATCATAACGATGATGGCTTGCTATGTTGAGGGTCGAGTTGTCTTTGATAGGTATATGGATCAGTCATTAAAAAATAAGACTCGGCAGAAGAGGGCAACTAAATCTGTAGAATACAAAGTCTTCATCTAGAGATGAAGCTCACTATGTCCATTAAGGAACTCTTGACTGCTTGATCAACCAAGGAGAAGTTGACCTGTGTGTTAGGCCAGAGACTACTTGATTATTTCTCAAGGGACAGTTCTTTCATGCTCGTTTTTTGAGGAGGTGCACACATGAAGAGGCTAATACTCTGATTCCTAATCAGGTCCTTGCCTCTGCTGTTAATGGTGCCTTGCGAGACATAATGTGTTTGGTCACCTGACACAGATGTCCAATTGCCATGAGCCCTGAGCTTCCACCAATTGAAGAGAATTGATGGAATTCAGAGAGAGGAGGGTAAGTTCCAGTCAGGAGTCTTGCCCTACCTGTTCTAAAGGCAGTACTTGAGCTCACCATGTGTCTGCAAAGCAGGTTACAAGGGACAGTGCAGCTGCTCAACAATCACCTGTCTTGCACTCCTCTCTGCAAGTGTTATGTTATGGCACTGGAGACTGTGTGTGCCAACAGTATAAGGGAGAGCATAGAAACAGTGATGATGAATAGATCCTGTATTTGACAAGAATAAAAACAGGCCAGAGGTAAATGCTACCCCATCCATCCAGGACATCAGTCTTAAAATTTAAACCCTGTCATTTTCTGATAGTTTAGTCCCTATAGAAGCCAAAAGAAATCAATTTGAGCAAAATAATCCCATGGGAATACATAGCTGAATATGGCCAAAACTGAAGTGAAATGATGAAGGGGTCTGATCATTTGAACCCCATCATTTTGTGATGGTTTGTTACAGCCAAAACAGAAACAAAATCAATTTTAGCCAAATAAAATCCTATATAGGGATACATATCCAAATAGGGCCAAAACTGAAGTGACCCCCCCAGGAAATGAAGGAGGGGTATGAAAATGTTAACCCTGTCATTTCTGATAGTTTGGTCCCCATAGAAGCCAAAAAAGCCAAAAATATCTATTTTAGCAAAAAGATCCTATGGGAATACATAGCCAAATAGGGCCAAAACTGAAGTGACCCACCCCCAGTAAATGAGGGAGGGTCTGAAAATTTGAACCCCGTTATTTTCTGATAGTTTGGTTCCTAAAGAAGCCGAAACAGCAAACAAATCAATATTAGCAAACAAACCTATGGAAAATTGGGAATACATAGCCGAATAGGGCCAAAACTGAAGTGACAAGCCCCCAGGAAATTTGAACCCCGTCATTTTCTGATAGTTTGGTCCCTATAGAAGCCAAAACAGCCAAAAAATATCTATTTTAGCAAAAAGATCCTATAGCCGAATATGGCCAAAACTGAAGTGCCCCGCCCCCAGGAAATGGGGGAGGGGTCTGAAAATGTGAACCCCATTATTTTCTGATAGTGTGGTCCCTATAGAAGCCAAAACAGAAAACAAATCAATTTTAGCAAAAAGATCCTATGGGGAAATTGGGAATACATAGCTGAATAGGGCCACAACTGAAGTGACCCGGGGTCTGAAAATTTGAACCCCAACATTTTCTGATAGTTTGGTCCCTAAAGAAGCCAAAACAGCAAACAAATCAATATGATCAAACAAACCTATGGAAAATTGGGGATACATAGCCGAATAGGGCCAAAACTGAAGTGACCCACCCCCAGGAAATGAGGGAGGGGTCTGAAAATTTGACCCCCATCATTTTCTGATAGTTTGGTCCCTATAGAAGCCAAAACAGCAAAAAAATCAATTTTAGCAAAAAAAATCCTACGGGAATACATAGCATACCGCACTATATTGGAAAATTGGAAATACTCAAGTAAAGTACAAATACTTCAAAATGGTACTTAAGTAAATGTACTTAGTTACTTTACACCACTGTTTAGCTGGAACCCCCTCAAGGACCACTGGTTGAAAACCACCACTGCCTTAAATTATGTAGTGCAGAGGGGTTATAATTTATAATATAATGAAATAAATAACATTGAGTTTATAATGTATTGGATACATAATAAAAGTATAGTATAATTATAAAAAATACATTTATTTGGATGTATCCTGCACCAAATATACAACATATTATGCAAGTTTGAGCCAATAATAAATATATTTTTATTATGCGATTAATAGCGCGATTAACTACAGAAATCATGCGATTAATCGCGATTAAAAAATGTAATCGTTGGCCAGCACTAAATAAAACATTATAAAGTCATGCTGTACAAACAAAAACGTGTTTCTAGTTTGTTCTACTATGATATATATACAGTATAACATATTCATCAGAGCATGTGAGCGGAGCGGAGCGGGGAGCGGGCCGTTTTTGACGTGAGCGAGAGCGAGTGACTTTTGAAATGGGTCTGAGCGGCTTTGGAGCGAGGATTTTCCTCCGCTCTGTGGAGCGCGGACCTCCTCCGCTCCAAGCCGACCCTGTTGGGGCCACGCGCCGCATGTTTCCAACAAAACAGAGCCGTGCAGGCAGTGAAGCCATGTCTGCACCGCGGAGAGGAGAACAGACAGAGAATTCCCTTTATCACGATTTCACTCAAGTCAAATGTATTTATATCATCCACACACGTAGGCTATGTTTATAATAAATAGCCTACCTTGTGTCAGTTAAGTTATATATCACCAGCTAGTCAACGGTTACGATTGAAAATCAAGTGAGACTGATTTGGCTGAATGAAAAGCACAGCCACGAGTCGCCTCCCTCTCTCGGTTGTGGTGATTAATCAATAACCAACTGGATTTAATATTGCCCGTCTTATTAAAAAATACAATGTCTT
The DNA here is from genome assembly GCF_963921795.1 of Nannobrachium achirus. Classification (NCBI taxonomy): domain Eukaryota; kingdom Metazoa; phylum Chordata; class Actinopteri; order Myctophiformes; family Myctophidae; genus Nannobrachium; species Nannobrachium achirus. The sequence goes on from NC_137823.1 coordinate 6,905,434, forward strand.
AGATTAGATGGCGTCTTTTATAACAGTGAAGGCAGGTCTCCATCAAGCCGAGGCTCACGTTACCGCAGGAGAAAGTGTTTCGCATATGGTAGCAAAATACTTTTTTTATTTTGGCTGCTGACTCTGATTGACGATCCTGAGCGGCGCGTGGAGCGAGCGCGGAGCGAGAAATGCGAAAATCAAGTTGAGCGGCGGAGCGGCGGGGAGCGGAGCGGCCCGGTGGCCGACCAGAGCGACGAGCGAGCGGGACAAGAGCCATCTGGAGCGCGGAGCGGCTCTCGTTCCTGCTCCACTCCGCTCACATGCTCTGATATTCATTTAGAATTTCAGGGTGCACGTGTGAATGCATGTATGCGTATGCATGCGCACACGCACACACGTGCGCGTGCGACCGTACATGTTTATATGCGCGTGCTGCAACATTTGTTACAGTAATGTTTTCAGAATGGTACTATGTGCACGTGTGCGTGGCTTGTGTACGTGTCCACGTGCGCCTAACAATCATTCAGATTTTAATTCATGAAAAAAAACGAATCTTGAAAATTCATTATAATTACAGCAAAACCAAAATCATTATAATTACAACAAAACCAAAATCATTATAATTACAACAAAACCAAAATCATTATAATTACAACAAATAAAGTACCAATATAGAGACACATCATCACAAAAAGAGGGGGTAAAACCCCACTCTCTGCTGCTTATTTCTCATTACAGAATCTGTTCTGGAGAGATAATAGGCACTTTATGCTCCGACGGCTACGGCAACCTGAAATGGATCAGTGCTCGATAGATAAACCTGCTTTCCGTCACAGACGTCTCTACTACGTCAGAAGCTTCCTTTCTGAGTAGTGGATATAATGTCTGCTGCATAGACGCGTCGCCATGGGAACCAAAGAAGTTCAGTAAAAGGGGTGTGACCCCGTCGCTGACGGCTTAATGATTTTGACTGCAGGGCGATTGCGTCATAGCAGCCGTACTCCGCCTGGTGTTGCCGTCCTATAAATGTCACCGTGTAAGGAAGGTCTCTGTTCCACACCACTGTGCTAAAGCCTGGTTTATACTTTGTTGCACGATGGTGTCACAAGGCAAAGCTTATACGAGATACAAGACCACAAACTGTGTACATGTGACACATTGTGAGCTTGTAGATCGTCTCTGCTAGTAGCTGCAATACACCGTGGTACGGTGAAGTATAACATGTGTGTATTAGCACAGGAACAGAATGCAGCTGGCTGTCGGAAGACAACGTTTGCTCATAAGAAATGTAATTATAATGTTCTGTTAATTTATTTAAAGCCTGAAAGGCGAGCACACTCTAGATATTGTCATTATTGTGGGCTACTTTAGATATTGTCAATATTTATCTATCAGTCAGTCAGTCAACAGTAGACAAAACTTCGGTTCCTTTCTACTCCTACATACTTAGACAGAAAATGAAAATAAAAACATCAATGTGTTCAGCTAACAGTGGTGAAGTGTGCTATTATTTTTTAGAGCAATCGGCCAAATGGTGGCGCTGTAGGAACCCTTCGAAAGTGCGAACTTTGAACAGGTAGAGCTCATGCTCTGTTTGAGGTACAGCCATGAAACCCGTATACACTTATGCATCTCCTCATGCCGAACAACTTTTATGCTCTGACTTTTAACTCTGACCTTTAGATCCCCCAGAATTTTGAATTATATGAAAAACAGTAAAAAATCTATCTCCTCCTGGGATTTTTGCATTACGCGCACAAAACTTTTTTCACATGAAATTTGAACCTATATCTACACAGGCTATGTGGTGAGAAGTTTGTACGTTAAATAAAGATTTTTAATAATTCAATGTAAATTGCGGTTTTATGCAAATTATTCTTCGGCCTCTAAATCATACATGCAAAGTTACACGATCATGGCATTTGGCAAAGATGTAGAGGGTTAGTCAAAATATCACTGAAACCAATCTTATTCCAATCGCTATACGAAGCGTTTGGAAATTCAAACTTCAAACGGGCATAAGTCATGACTCGTTTCATTTGAAGTCATGCAACTTGCTTACACGCGTGCTTTGACTCGAGCGGAAGACATCTGTGTCTTTGTTAAGTAAGCTCCGCCCTTAGATTTTCCGCCATTTTGAGCAGTTTGTAAAACACTTAAACCCACTTTTATTCTGGAATTTTCGCGTCACGTGCACAAAACTTTTTTTACGTGAACTTTGGACCAATATCTAAAGATCTGTCAGATCGGATTTCTTTTAAATTGAAACATGCTTTTTTAATAAATTCAATGAATATTGCAGTTTTACGCAAATTATTCTTCTGCCTCTAAATCATACATGCAAAGTAACATATGAAATTATTCTTCGGCCTCTAAATCATACATGCAAAGTTACACGATCATGGCATTTGGCAAAGATGTAGAGGGTTAGTCAAAATATCACTGAAACCAATCTTATTCCAATCGCTATACGAAGCGTTTGGAAATTCAAACTTCAAACGGGCATAAGTCATGACTCGTTTCATTTGAAGTCATGCAACTTGCTTACACGCGTGCTTTGACTCGAGCGGAAGACATCTGTGTCTTTGTTAAGTAAGCTCCGCCCTTAGATTTTCCGCCATTTTGAGCAGTTTGTAAAACACTTAAACCCACTTTTATTCTGGAATTTTCGCGTCACGTGCACAAAACTTTTTTTACGTGAACTTTGGACTAGAGGTCTTCGGACCTGCCCGAGATCCGAAATTACCCGCGATCCGAACCGAACCGAGCCGGGTAACGGGGCCGTTTTCGAGCTTTTACCGCGGGGCGGGCCGGGGCCGGGGCCGTCTGCCCCGGTTCCCCGGGTATCTCCTGTTACCCGAGTGGAGCCGAGATTGAAGTGAAAGTGAACGCAACAACTGCACCAAATAGATAACGCCACACGATGGCACTAAAGATGCAGCATGTAATCTGTTGCATTGGTTGTGAGAACTGAGAAGTAGAACTCACTCAGTCACAAGACTCACAACAACACTGACTGTATCAGTTGGATTGTTATTATTATCAAAGATATTAACGTAACGTTTTGGTTAACGGTTTACAATGGAGTTGTCATTGCGTGTTGTCATGCTCTGCAGAGCAAAATGGACACTCAAAGCAGAAAGATATAATGAACAACACATGCGACAGAAAACGATAGCATTAGCATTGGCTAGCCAAAGTAGAAGGAATAAAAACATGGATTTATTTGTATTTACAAACTGTCCGCATTGACTTACTGGTCTGGGAAAAGATCATCTTTTGGCGAGAGCGAGAGGCACAGCGCCGCTGACAGCAACAGCAGCACCGTGGCGACGTTAGGTAAGAAATATGTCTGATACAACTCTTAATATAATAACGTTGGCATTCTTTCATTTCGGGGCGACAGGTTCGGGTCTCGGATCTCTCGTTCTGCTCGGGTATCGGATCCAATTTTTCTAATAACAGGCGGGGCCGTTCGGATCGGATCCATCACGTCTCGGGGCTGATCGGGTAACGGTTCTCAAATTCCAAATGATAGACGGGGCCATATGGGTCCGGGTCCATTTCCCCCGGGTCCTTTTGGGTTCGGGTAGTTCAAATTGGACCCGTGAAGACCTCTACTTTGGACCAATATCTAAAGATCTGTCAGATCGGATTTCTTTTAAATTGAAACATGCTTTTTTAATAAATTCAATGAATATTGCAGTTTTACGCAAATTATTCTTCTGCCTCTAAATCATACATGCAAAGTAACATATTCATGGCATTTGGCAAAGATGTAGAGGGTTAGTCCAAATATCATTAAAACCAATCTTTCCCCAAATGGCCAAAGGGGGGCGCTATATCATTTTGAGCAGTTTGTGAAATGCATAAAACCGTTTTTATTCTGGGATCTTTTTGCAATTTGCATGAAACATTCTACACACAATCTAAGGACCTTTATCTAACATGCTGATGAAGTGCACACAACAAAAATATAAAATAATAATAATAAATATAGCTGCAAGCAGCGATAAAGTGGCCAAAAACACCTCAAATCATGAACACAGCCTGCGATGTGCGTGAAATCTTGCAAGCACATTCCCACTAAGTCAAGGAACAGATACCACCCATCTCACATTGACCTGTTATAGCGCCACCAGCGGGTCAACTTTTGCATAACACATTTTTGGAACAAAATGCCTCAAATCATGCATGCAGCGTCCAATTGCGTCAGTAACATCAAAGAGAGCACTGGCTGCGGTCTTGACATTTTGTACTTTTATAGCCATTGTTTTTTGGCTTGAAGCGAGCCCACAATTGTTTCGAAGGAACAATATTTTCTAGTTATAAAATGCAATTGTAAAAGTGTGGTTGCCATGACACGAGTCACACTTGCAAATACATTTTGTCTTACCATTTATTTTGTTCCTGTTCAAATAAATTAATGGCCATATTTGGAGATCTGTGTTGTCAGTCCTTGTCCCTGATGTCATCAATAAGTCAATGTAGTAAATTAATTCATGAATACATGTATATAAATTAAACTATATAACGAATCTCTTAGCAAAATGAAAACAGACCTGTCTGATTTTAAATCATTGAATCGTATCACAACGCCATGAATGTATCACATTGTCAACCATGCATCGTGTTGTGTATCGTACCGCTGTTAAAATGTATCAATACACAGCTAGTTGTCATGTTACCTTATATGGTAATGATGTGTTGTCATGGTTACCTTATTTCCATGGTCACCGTCTGTTCAGCGTTCTTCAGAGTGGCTCTTGCTTGCTCAAGGGTCACATGTCTGAGATCTGAACCATTGACCTGTAACACACACACACACACACACACACACACACACACACACACACACACACACACACACACACACACACACACATGCAATAATAATAAGCAGAGTTTTACGTCATACTGAAACTGAAAACTGAACACTTTATAATGGTGTCTATTAGGTGTGTATATCATGTGTGTATATTGTATAATGGGTGTCTATTAGGTGTGTATATCATGTGTGTATACAGTATTGTCTAATAATGGGTGTCTATTAGGTGTGTAGTAATAGTTACACTAAGGATCTGGTCTCCTTTAAAAAGTTGTCCAGTCAGATCTGCAGGACTTCCTGGATGGATGGAGGTGATGAAGATTCTTCTTCTTCTTCCTATGATTTCGAAGCCCAGCTTACCTGAAGAGTCTTCATGCACACACACCTCCCTACACTCCCCGACGATGTCCCTACTAGAAAGAAAGTCAGAAAAGTTCTATAGTCTGGTTGAACCAGACTAATTATAACAATAACAACTAGAAAGGTGCAATTTTGGAAAATTGGGGTGCACCGATCGAGTCGTGGGTTACGCCACAAGACCAGAATGAATTGCCGCGACTGATGGAACTTTTGGGAGGAATACCGTCTGAGGCCATGTGATGTGCGTCAAAATGGTGCTGACCGGATCCTGCGTTCTTCATGTAATCGGAGTAAATGTAATCCATGTGTGTCCTGTTTATCACAATAATGTTTACTTTCAGTCAGGACCGTTTTTGAGAGGTGGTCACACCGTCTCCTATACGTGGCCATGTGTGTGGGTATGCGTGTTTGTATGTAGCCTGAGTCTGTATGTAGCCTGCAATACCTTTGCTGACCACACATGTTAAAGGAGGGGCGCTGTTGTTCAGGCCAGGCACACACACACGCACGCACGCACGCAGACACGCACACGCACGCACACACACACACACACACACACACACACACACACACACACACACACACACACACACACACACACACACACACACACACACACACACACACACACACACACACAGCCTCCACCGCTCAGTTCACATAAGTGTGATTTTTTTTTAAACAATCGCAGACCACAGAGCTTTTGTAACGGCCGGTAGAAAAGGCCACGTTTTAAACATGAAGGTGATTTAAAAGCTAGATTAGGAGGAATCTGCATGTTTGTGCAGCAGTGTTACAGGGAAGTGAACGAGTGAGACAGACTTCCTGGTCACGTGATCTTGCGCTGCATTTTGGGAAATGGAGTGTTTTTTGTCACAGCTAGCTACAGTACAGTATATTTTACTGTACAACGAATCAAACGCGTCAATGGGCACATCGGACGATCAAAGAGATTGCGTTAGTACGTTGTGGACCTCTAATGAGTTAATATTGGATTCATTTCAAACAGACCACCAGGGGGCAAGCCCAACTTGTTTGCGATGGTTTTTGAAAACCTTATGACCATACCTAACACAAAAATCTAAAACGTGTCACCAAGTGCACGATTGTTATGATTTGTTATATTAAAGGAGCTATTGTCAACTCTTCCTTGAAAAACGGATGCTAAAATAAAAATAATGTTTCGAAAATATTTTATAAAAAAATGAGCTTCATATATATGTTTCTATTAAAAAATGACAACAAAAAGCGTAAAATAATTAAAGCTGCAAGCAGCAATGACCGGGCCCTCGGAGCTCTACCCACGTCACAAGGGGTAGCAGCCAATTAGCATTAGAATTTTAGAATCAGCATTAGCATTTGTTAGCATTAGCATGTGTTAGCATTAGCATTAGCATTTTTTAGCATTAGCATTTGTTAGCATTAGCATGTGTTAGCATTAGTATTAGCATTTGTTAGCATTAGCATGTGTTAGCATTAGCATTAGCATTTGTTAGCATTAGCATGTGTTGGCATTAATATTAGCATGTGTTAGCATTAACATTAGCATGTGTTAGCATTAGCATGTTAGCATTAGCATGTGTTAGCATTAGCATTAGCATGTGTTAGCATTAGCATGTGTTAGCATTAGCATGTGTTAGCGTTAGCATTAGCATTTCTTAGCATTAGCATGTGTTAGCATTAGCATTATCATGTTAGCATTAGCATGTGCTAACATAAGCATTAGCATGTTAGCATTAGCATTTGTTAACATTAGCATGTGTTAGCATTAGCATTTGTTAGCATTAGCATTAGCATGTGTTAGCATTAGCATGTTAGCATTAGCATTTGTTAACATTAGCATGTGTTAGCATTAGCATTTGTTAGCATTAGCATTAGCATGTTAGCATTAGCATTTGTTAACATTAGCATGTGTTAGCATTAGCATTAGCATGTTAGCATTAGCATGTGTTAGCATTAGCATGTTTTAGCATTAGCATTAGCATGTGTTAGCATTAGCATGTTAGCATTAGCATTTGTTAGCATTAGCATGTGTTAGCATTAGCATGTGTTAGCATTAGCATTAGCATTTTAGCATTAGCATGTGTTAACATTAGCATTAGCATGTGTTAGCATTAGCATTAGCATTTGAGATAACAACATGAGATATAGAGGCACTTCCTGTTTGGTGAAGGACACTTCCTGTTTGGCGAAGGAAGTGCCAATTATGGTTAAGGACTCTTAATCAAGTCATATGACATAAGCCACGAGTCTGTACGACAAACGGTTCATGAGTTATAGAGGCACTTCCTGTTTGGTGAAGGGCACTTCCTGTTTGGCGAAGGAAGCACCAATTAAGGTTAAGGACTCTTAATCAAGTCATATGACATCAGCCACGAGTCTGTACGACAAACGGTTCATGAGTTGTAGAGGCACTTCCTGTTTGGTGAAGGGCACTTCCTGTTTGGCGAAGGAAGCGTCAATTAAGGTTAAGGACTCTTAATCAAGTCATATGATACCAGCCACAACTCTGTACGATAAACGGTTGATGAGTAACAGCCAAAAAAGGAACAATCAAGTTTCGGCAAATCAGAAGAGGGGGCGGGGCTTAGTTAAACCAATTAAGGTGAAGGACACTTAGTCAAGTATGGACCAATCAGAAGAGGGGGCACTTCCTGTTTGGTGAAGGAAGTTTGACCCTTCGCCACAGGCACGCCGTTTTACGAAAACTCACGATTCGCACAACTTTTCATCGTTAAGGTGTCTTGAGTATGCCGAGCGAACTTGAAGTTGATCCGATTAACCCCCTAGGAGGAGTTCGTTAAAGTGCAACACGTGAAAGCGGCCAAAAATACACCAAAACGCCACTAATTAGTCAAAATGGCTGACTTCCTGTTTGGTTTCGGAAGTGGCGCCAAGAGACTTTTTTGTGAGTCCGGACATGATACAGGTGTGTAGTGATTTTCGTACGTGTAGGTGAAACCGTATGGTGGGGCTTGAGGCACGAAGTTGTGTAGGGCGCTATTGAGCCATTAGGCCACGCCCCCTTTTGATTTTTTTTTAATACGAAATTTTCCGCCACTTGTGATGTGTGTGCAAAGTTGCGCAACTTTTGGAGTACGTTTTGCGGCTCAAAAACACGATTCATTCGGCGGAAGAATAATAATCTTTGCAAATACAATAGGGTCCTCACACACTGTGTGTGCTCGGGCCCTAATGATAAAATAATCATTTTGGCCATTGTCAGACCGACACTTTGTTTACATTCTAGTCTATAGACTAGGATGTAGACAAAGTGTCGGCCCTACAATGAAAAAGTTGACTATAGCTCCTTTAAATACCAGAATTTTACGCTCCCGGCAGCCATTTTGGATGTCATCTTGAAAATGATGCCTTTCCAGAAGTTATTATTTCCTACATTTGTTGTATGTTATTCAACATACCCAATAAAACATTGAAAAATGTCTTCCATCAATTAATTGGGGCTTCATACTGACCTATTTAATATTGGATTCATTGCAAACAGACCACTAGGGGGGCAAGCCCAACTTGTTTGCTATGTGTTTTTTGTAAACATTATAATCAACACCATATCAAAAATCTAAAACGTATCATGAATTCCCTCCCAGCTAGAGTTGCCATCACTTTCCAGAAGGATCTCTCCATGTCACTGTGTCACTGTAGGTAAATGATGTCCATGTAACTGTGCTGCGCTTGTAGGTAAATTATATCCATGTCACTGTGTTGAGCTTGTAGGTAAATTATATCCATGTCACTGTGTTGAGCTTGTAGGTAAACTATATCCATGTCACTGTGCTGAGCTTGTAGGTAAATTATATCCATGTCACTGTGTTGAGCTTGTAGGTAAATTATATCCATGTCACTGTGTTGAGCTTGTAGGTAAATTATATCCATGTCACTGTGCTGAGCTTGTAGGTAAATTATATCCATGTCGATTCCAAAGTCGGAGGATTTTCTGATTGTAGCAACTTGCTCATCATTTGCAATGAATTGATGAACACTGTCATTTTGTGACACATGCAACTTTTAAGCTGTGTCAGTGATATGAGAAGCCAAGCCACACAGTAACTGTTAAGATGGCGGCTTGGCTCGCTGTGCCCTTCATTGTAGCACTGTGATATTATTATTTTATGATTAATTCTCAATTTTATGATTAAAGCTCCATCTATATGTTGGTCTCATTACTTCCACCCTTCGTAGTTCGTAAGTCCTTTAATTCTTGTACAAAGCTTCGAGGAAGGGTGCAGCCACCCATAGGTGCTTCAGGGCTGCAGCACTGAGCCGTAATGAGGAACACTCTGTCAGATGTACTTTATAATTACAGTTACAGTAGCGTCACCCTTTCACTGTGACAACCTGTCCATTGGGGACAGGTTGGACAACCTGTCCATTGGGGACAGGTTGGAGAGCGCCCCTAGTGGCCAGTAGCTCCCATACACATATACAGGCTGTGTCTTCACCTGGCAGGTCATAAGATTCACATGGAGAAATCTTGCTATTTCTACGTCCCATTATTTCGACACGGGTGTAGGCAGGTTAGCTACTCACCAGCGTCAGGGTTACTGAGGTTAGGGGTTGGGTTAGGTTTAGGCATAGAGGTTAACATTCCCACAATGACATCATAAAAATATTAACTCATATTGTAAGATGATTTTTTAAAGTGACAGTACCCCTTTAGGTGACAGTGTCCCTATAAGTAAAAGTATTAGCGGAGCAGATAAGTACTCCGATCTTTCAATTTACGATAAAAGCGTGAAAATTGGCATGAGCAGTCTCCATGGGTCACTTGAAAAGAAAATTGTCCGAGCCAATTGAAATTTCAATATGGTGGCCATTTTTCAAGATGGCCAACACCTCAGTGCAGCACCTAAGTAATATAATGGTTTATTTGGTGATACAAGCCTGAAAATTGGCATGAACAGTCTCTGTGGGTCACTTGACAATAAGCCACCCACAGCTACTTGATATTTCAAGATGGCGGACATTTTTCAAGATGGCCACCACCTTAGTTAAGTGATATAATGGTTTATATAGTGATACAAGCATGAAAATTGCCATGAGCTGTCTCAAAGGCTCATTTGACAAGAAAACGCACACAGCCACTTGAAATTTCAAGATGGCGGCAATTTTTCCAGATTGCCACCACCTAAATGGAGCAGTTAAGCAATATAATTGTTTAGTTAGTGACACAAGCATGCAAATTGGTATGAGCAGTCTCTATGACAAGAAAACACTTCAAATTTCTATTTTCAAGATGGCCGCCCACTGGATCCTCAAAAGATCCATTGTCTCAAAGAAATGTATGTATTTTTCATTAAGGACGATTTTGTGTAATTTTTTTAACACATTAAAATACAATTGTGTTGATCATAGATAGATTAGAATAGAGTGAATATCTGCACTACCAGGGCACACTGGTGATATATCACTGCTGTTATGGGGTTCAATGTCAGCTAATTGAAAGTTAGTATCCCAAATGCTGTCTAATTTACCCAAAAACAGTTAGATAGCCGCACCTGAATTGACAGGTTGTGCCAGCGCGGGAGAGCCGAGCCAAGGTTAATGGGGTTTTAGTTAACCGGATGGTGTACAGATCGCACTGGATTTAAATGGCATTGGATGAACGATCGGACTAAGTGTAGGGTTAAGTCATGAACTTAGTTGTATCCCATACATCAAAGTGCTTTGTAAAAGGTGGCAGAAGCCATCATAACAACCAAACTAACTGGGACAGATGTTTCATTTGTCAGCAGGTCACCAAGGAAAAACTAATTCAGCCGAGTTTATTCAGCAGAGAGCACGATCGTACTGGTTATGATACCATTGCAAGAAATATTCCATTATTTCATAAGATCAGTGCTCTGCCTATCTTACTTAATCCAACCCGACTAGATGAAGGTGATGGCATAGAACGCACATTGACAAGACACAGAGCAAAATATCATTCAAGCTGTAAACTTAAGTTCAACAACACAAAGCTGGAAAGGGCCCAAAAGAGAGCATCTACTGCTACTGAAGACAAAGAAGATACCAACGATATCCATGTCAAGAGGCCAAGAAGATCCCAGCCCTCAAAAGCTTTGTGCTTTATCTGTGAAGATGAGAGTGCAACGTCACCCTTACATGACGCAATGACAATGCAACTTAATGAAAGGGTTAATGAATGTTCCAGGAATCTAAGCGACAAGAAGCTCCTTGCAAAGCTTATTGCTGGTGATGTTGTTGCACAGGAATTTAAAAACCACGCTGCCTGTCTCGCTGGACTGTACAACAGAGAGCGAGACCATCTCAATGCCCTCAAGCATGAGCAGAGCCTCAAATGCTCAGCTAGCTGGTATCCCTCTGTTTTTTCAGAACTTGTCAGCTATATCACGGACATGAAGACCACAAGTGAAGGCACAGAGCCAGTTATATTTAAGCTTGCAGATCTAGTCTCTCTCTACAAGCAGCGACTGCAGCAACTTGGTATCAAATCACCAAATGTAAATGCAACCAGACTGAAGGAACAGCTGCTTTCTAGCATACCTGAGCTAGAAGAACACAAGGCAGAACGTGATGTACTGCTTGCCTTCAAGAAGGACATCAGCTCTGTTCTTTCAAATGTAAGCAAATCTGGTGATGCTGAAGCCATTCACTTAGCTAAGGCTGCCCGCATCATGCGTAGAGAGATGCTTAATCACAAGACAAAGTTTGACAAGAAATTCCATGAGGGATTTGTTGAAGAATCCATTCCACCAACGCTTCTTCAGTTCATCTGTAATATTGAACATGGTGTAGATATCAAGTCAAATTTGAATCATGGGGTATTCAAATCAGACATTGCAATTGCACAGTTATTGCAATACAATTGCTACTCTAAGTGCAAAGATGGTGCAGCAACCCACAGACACTCAAAAGAGTGCGAAACTCCGTTTGCTGTATCTATTGGGATGGTGGTGCATGCAAAGACGCGAAAGCGAGAACTTATTGATATGCTTCATGAGAATGGAATTAGCATCTCCTATGACAGGGTGTTGGGGTTGTCTGCCCACCGATTCTGCGAAAGGGACTTTTCACCACATCTGCTATGGACAACATTGACCATAATCCCACAGCAACAACAGCAAATACTTCCTTTCATGGTACAAGTATTTCCATCCAACTGTTAACAATGGTGGCGAGATAACAGACCAAACAAGGTTCCTGAGATTCCTGAATCCTTCTCTAACATTCAACCCGCTTTCTTCAATAAGAAAAACCCAGAGCCCCGTCCTGTAGCCAACCTATCATTTCCAGACCCCATTGTACTCAGCAGAAACTTTGCACCTGATTATGAATGGCTGGAGAAGGTTAGCCTAACCCAAGCAGTCAATGCTTCTTCCACTATAACATGGTCAGCCCACCATGCATCCCAAAGGAGGAGCCAGGGTTTTAATGTCAGCATTACATCACTGCTTCCCCTCTTCAGAGACCAGGCCCACTCTGTCGCAACAATAAAGCATGTTATGGACAAAGTTAGGGACACCATAGCATTTCTGAATCCAGGACAAACGCCAGTCATTGCTGCTGACCAGCCAATCCAGCAAATCCAATGGCACTGGCCTGAGCAATATGGAGAAGAAAAATATGTAATCATGTTTGGAGGTCTACATATTGAAATGACAGTGTTAATCTATAGGAATGCTACTCAAAGACAGTGGCTGGACTAGTGTCCTCGTTGAGGCTGAGGTAGCCTCACCTGGTACAGCAGATTCGTTTCTTTCTGCATCAAGTGTAACTAGAACACGGTACGCACATCAGGTAACAGTATGCAGTCTGTACTAACTCATGAAAGATGCATACAATGCGTACAGGGAAGAGACACCTGATGACACTAACACCACTTTTGAAGCATGGTGTACGGAGCAGAGGAGTCCACAGTTCACGTTCTGGTTCCTCATTTATAGAATGGAGCTGACCATTCTCATGTTGATCCGATCATTTCGAGAAGGTAACTTCAGACTGTACCGTGAGTCACTGTTTGAACTTGTCCCATACTTTTTTGCCAACAACAATATGAATTATGCTCTATGGATTTCAATACACCTTCGAGACATGATGTCCATTGATGAGCAACATCCAGAAGTGGCTGCAGAGTTCCATAAGGGGAACTTTGTAGTACATAAGTCAGACAGGGCTTTCTCTGCAGTGGCAATTGATCAGGCTCATGAATGGCACAATGCTGTAATCAAAGGTGATGGGGGAGCAGTCGGGCTGACAGAGAACGATGGATGTTAGCAGGTCCAGAGGTGAGCCGTCTAGTTATGAACTATGAAGCTGTGTCAGGAGCTAAAGATGTGAAGAAAGGTAATCATCACCACGAACAAACAGAGGCTGCCCAAAAAATATTTTTTGGGAAAGTGAAACAACTCACATCAGTGATGCGGGAAATGGGTAACCCTTTCATGGAAGAATCAGATGATCTGCTTGTGTTGGACACGAAGGACATTGCTGATGCCGGTTCAGCTGAGCTGATAGTAGTACATCACCAACAAGGCAAAGAACAGTTCAAGTCTTTCATGAATGACAGATCTACAGAGCCTCGACAGTCCATGCTCTTTCTATAAGCCCATCAAGAAGAATATGGTAACATTCTTCAAGCTCAAGCCAGTTGTCAGTGGAACAAACTCCAAGATGAAGGAACTTAAGGATGACTTCCAACTTTTTGCCCGACTATTCATCTCTTGCCAGAACAGGCAGTGTGACTTACAAGAGTTCTTCATGCATGAGAATCAATCAGCTCCCGCCTCTCTCAGTGATGGAGGGAAACTCGCACGTGTACCAAATCACACCTGGTTGATAAACTACAAACAAAAGTTACATTGCCCGAAAAAAAGCCAGAATCAGATGTTCTTATAGTGGATGGATCAGCTATGGTGAATACACTGCCACCACGTTCTATCAAGACATTTGATGAATATGCAATGCATGACGTACTTCCAAGAATAGAGACATACAGCCATACATACAGGCGGACGGACGGACATTGTGTTTGATGTTTACTGGAAGTCAAGTCTGAAGTCTGAGGCAAGGTCAAAACGGGGAAAAGCAATCAGGAGGAGAGTAACAGGCACAGGCAAAACTCTGTCAAACTGGCAAAGCTTCCTAAGGGATGAAAACAACAAGCAGGAATTGTTCCATTTCATTGCTGATAAAGTTACAGAAATGAAAACAACCAATATAGTCATTGTGACGAAGGGGGAAGATGCTGTTAGCAACCAAGCTGCTAACCTGGATGCAGTAGCCCCATGTAGTCACGAAGAGGCAGACACGCGTATTTTCCTTCCTGCCCAGCATGCAGTGAAACAAGGACACACATCCCTGATGATCGACGCCAATGACACCGACATTGTAATCATAGCCACTTCAGTTATGCCGTCTTTGATGCAACTTGGCCTTGAAAAAATGTGGGTGACTTTTGGTAAAGGAGAGAAGACAAGATGGATCCCAATACATGAGGTGGTTTCAGCCATAGGACCAGAGAAAACACGTGGTATCCTCTTCTTACATGCCTTCAGTGGTTGTGACATTGTGTCATCCTTCCATGGAAAATCAAAGAAGTCTGCCTGGAAAACATGGGAAGTGTGTGACGAGGTCTCAAACACATTTGCAACACTCAGTGAATGTCCCTCTACAGTTACGGATAGTGACCTGCAAGCTTTGGAGAAATTTGTTGTGCTGATGTATGACAGGTCCAGTGATGTCACAACTGTGAACGAGGCCAGGCTTGATCTCTTTGCCAGGAAGCAAAGACAATATGACTTGATCGCACCAACACAAGCAGCACTCAAAGAGCATGCCAAACGTGCTTCTTATGAGGCTGGATACGTGTGGGGACAGGCATTGAAGCTACATCCACAAATGCAGAGCCCATCCAACTGGGGATGGGTCAAACAGGATGAGGTGTGGAAAGTCTTCTGGACACCACTTCCACCTATTGCGGAGAGTTGTTGGGAGTTGACCAAATGTGGGTGCAACAAGGCATGTACTGGAAGCAGAGATTCCGTTAGCCGGTATTTACCGGCCATTGACCGGTTAAATGTTTAATTGGCCGGTAATTATAAAGTCCACCGGCCACCGTGGCCGGCTGGGAAAATGCCTCTTAGGCTATTTTATCATTTAATCTTATTATTCACATAATTATTTGTCTAAAGTAGTAAAGCTACAACCATTAAAACCTATCATAATTTTAAATTTGTATCATGTTCTGTCTTCTGTGAGTCTGACGACAGCGGAGCTCACCGCCACTGCTGCTGCTTCATGCTCATGCTGCGCTGTTAGAGGTGGGACTTTCGCGAACGAATCGAGTCTTTTGAATGGCTCTTTGAAATGAACGGTTCACAGTAGGGAGCCGTTCCTGAACAGTGGTGGGAAAAGTACGCCAGTCTTTTGAACGGCTCTTTGAAAGGAACGGATCCCAGAGATCCGGCTCACTTCAAATAGCCATACATCCCATCTCTATGTTACGCGCTTTGGAAATATCAGAGCTTCAAGCTCACAACAAGTCGAAACGCGCAGCGCTGTGAGCTTGTATGTCTGCTATTTTAGACACGCACACGGCCTTACGGAGAAGCACACATCACGTTTCACAGCTGACAGTTCCAGCACCTTGTAACAATCAGCGCTATACAGCGTGGTTTTAGTGTTATAATCAGAACAGAACTGTGGTTCTAGACCAAGCTGGACCCAGAGTAGACGATAATGAAAAAGGGACCCGAACTCTGTGGAATCGTGGATATTATACAAGCACGCACAGCTTTCTGATCGCATGGATGTGATCCCATCGTGGTCAAAGCAACAGAGGCAAGTCAAGTTAATAACCTTCCTTGCACCAACATAACATTAACAAAACAAAACAAATGTTGTGTGTTTGCATATTAAGGTTTAATGAGACGTGAAGCCAAAATCATATACAATTAACGTATTAATTTGTAGGCCACGTACTGTGTGGCAGGGCACGCAAACGGTTCGCTTGTGTTGCGGGCCCACTTTAACCTATTCACTTCTTTATACTAGGCTACTACATAAGTAGATAGTTAGGAGGATATTATTTTGTTAACTCAGGAACAGATTGCAATTGCATCTGTGATAAAGAGGAATTAAGGAAGCCCAGCGCTAACATAAAATGGTGTAATTATCAGTTGGGTGCACCATGCACATACTGCATACTGTATCTCATCTGCAAACACGTACAGTACAGTACAGAATTTTTCGTCGCCACAGGTGGCTGGAGGTACCTCTGGCCACCCACCGGTCTCTCTGGAGATGGGTGTGTCTAAAAATAGGAGGCCGTCCTTTCAGCTTATCTTCTGCAATACAGTTAAGTGACACTAGATGGCATAGCAGAGCAATTAGTTTAACTATTTTGCTGGGGATTGAAATGAACCACAGAAGAGACTAGATACTAGAGAGTAATTATACTTTAAATGGTGTAAAAATACATTTTGGCATAGGACTTTTTCATTAAATGTTAATTAAATGTCTCATTTGTATTTGTAAGGGTCCATTTAAAAATAAACACTGGGTAATTTTTGTTCTACACAAATTCAAATCATTACCAATAATTTCATGAAGAAACTAAGATTTTATTATATTTTAACTCTTGCTTGGCAATGTAAAAATATGTTTTCTCATGTCAATAAGCCAATAAATCACCTTTGAATTGAAATTGAATTGTGTGCCATTACTTTTTGCATAGCTTTTCGGTGTAAGCCTTTCTCAGCGTGGGAGGAACTTATCAAGATAATATCAAATATAATAATAAAACAAAGCTTTCAATTGTTTTGCTAATAGTCAGGGAATTTTAATAAAACCCTGGTAATAAATTCCTTACCAATTTACTGAAGTGATATCTTTCCTAATTAGTTTTTAGTCAGTGTTGTTGTTTTTCACTTTGTGAAAGGTGGTAGACTCCCCTTCCCCCTCTTCACACCTCATACAGACCGGGTCTCTCTTTGCATTGACCTATTTGCTTCAAAACATGGCGTGCTGTCTGTCAACAGTGTCAAACAACTGCACTGTTAAATGGCTATTTTACTTAAAAAGGCTCTTGTCTCACCCCAGATACCATGGTTGCATTTAGTCTTTGAGCACATACAGTTTCTTTATACACTTTAAGGGATAACTTTACTTATAAAGTTATCTTTATACTCCTATTTTGGCTCAGTTTTGTGAGCTTGTAGATCAGCTGTTTTCACCAGTTTGTGTCCTGCATGGGAAATCATCTAATCAGAGTCAGTCAGAGTTAAGGGGAGACCTGGAAATTTGAAAGTTTGAGAAACACTGACATAGTTCATAAAAATGCAGTGCAAATAGGACTTAGTACTACATTTTAGTATAGCCTCCTCATTGACCTCATATCACATTATTAAAGAAAACATTTGATAACCTTTCATTGAGTTCCTAAGATTATTTAGCCCATGTACCAGTATTACTATATTTTTCAGGTGCCTTGGGGAAATACTAAGCATCAAGACCTGCTGTAGTCACACCAGTAAATGCAAATACTTGGTAAAACAGGTTTCACTTGTTTTGCAGGGGAGAATTGGATCACTGATTTGGCCTCATACCCAGTGGTGGAAAAAGTAATCACATTTTTTGTGGTGAGTGGGTTTTTCACAGAGAACACACCTAACCCTGTGCAGGGATAAAAGTATCAATACTGTAATGTAGAAATACTCTGTTAAAGTACATAATTCAAAAAGTATGAAAGTATTGGCATCAAAATACATTGTGAGCTTGTAGATAGGATGTGGTATTATAAAATGTGGAAATAATGTATTAATGTATGATTCACTACGAGCCGTGGGCCGGCAATTGTGCTTGCGTGAATTGAAAACAATCGGTTAGTCCAATATCTTCTTTTACGGAGATTGACGTTTAGTGAGCATGGAGTTGAGCAAGTAGATTTATCTCTCTGTTGCTTTGTTTGTGCATTCTAAAGTTGACAGAACTTATAGTTTTCTAGAGGATCATTTAAACTGGAAACAACAGATACATTCTGTATGTATTCACAGTCAGATAGCCATCTTCTCCTCTCTTTAAATAAATGCAAACAAGACATTCCCCTTATATTCCCCTTAATTCTCCTAATTGTTTTGTGTTACTTCTGACATTCACTCCTGCCCCACAAGGCGAGATGATTTTTGTTGAGACCTTTTTGTTGTACTTCAAAACTTCAATCATTCATCAAATTTAGAGGCCTTAATTTTTTGGATAGAATCGAATAGGTTAGATTCCCAGCTCTGGCTATTTATGTGATGACGTGTCCATGAGCAATTCACTTAACCTAACTGAGAGCCCCCACAAGAACCATCTGAGCACCATCAGTTAGGTGAATCTTAAAAGAGAATTTCCCCTGTGGGATTAACCAGGTCTCCCCTGTCCCCTTGCACTCAATGTACCAAACTAGATCATAGAGGTGATTCCTGCCAAGTAAAGGCTGCCCTCTTGGCTGGAACGTCCACATATTCCCCCACAATAATGACACCTTCAGCAAGAAGAATGTCTTAGCATTGTAGCTGGTAACACCTGAAAGTCTACCCATGAATAATATTTGACCAAATGTCACAGTCTTTAATAGAGCAATGTTATCAAAGTGGGGTCCACACCACAGAGGCTTTCTAAATTGAACCTTCTATGTCTGTAACTCTGGAAGTGTGCAAATAGAACCTAGGAGGTAGTGTGGTAAACTTTTTGGGGGAGGGTAGGGCACCCTGGGCCTTGATTCACATGCAAATGGACTTGGCAGGCTAAAGTCCTAAACTTGTACCAGTGAACTGTACCGTCATGAAACTGTACCTTTTCCTATGCAAACTTCTAATAGTCTTCAATCAATCAATCAAAACTCTCTCTCTCTCTCACCCTATCCTAACGGCACACTTCACACTGAACAAACACAATAGTGTTTAAAAATAACTTTTTCATTTCAAGTAAATGTTGTCTCATTTGTATAGACACACTTTCAAATACACTGTCAGAGTTACAGACTTGGGGTCCATTTAAAAATAAACACTGGTTTTAGTTTTTTCATTATTTCAAAACATTTTCAAAGCATTACCAATAATTTCATGAGGAAATCAAAGAAGAAACTAAGAAATCACAAATTGTAAAATAAGTGTTTAAGAAGTTGATCTACAAACTCACAACACAGCACACAAGCAACATGTTGTGAGCTTGTAGATCTGCTGTTTTCTCTAGTTTGGGTCCCAGGCAAACTTATAATTTCTACTTTGGCTCTTGAGCTAAAAGGTTTGGGAACCACTGCCTTAAAAGAACTCCTAGAGTCCCTGGAATCCACTTTGAGAACCACTGTTCTACAGTATAACCCAGTGCTTATTATTATTATTATTACCCTTTTAATTTAAATGACATTGTTTCATATTTATTGTTTTTGTTTACTCCTTTACATGGGTTTACAAACACAATACCGGCTATACTTTTACAATATAGAACTCAATTACAATTAAGTCTGATATTCAGAATTTACTTTGGTCAAAGTATTGGCATCAACTTAAACTCTGGTGTGTGGAGGAGATTGAGAGGGCCCGTGGGGGGTAATCAGTGTCCTTTTGTTATTTATGCTATTCATCTGACACCTCACCTGGATGTGGTAGCATATACATTCAGTCTCTCTATCGATGGATGCATTGCCCTGCTTCATCTCTCTCTCAGCTAAGGGGTCCCTGCTTTCTCTCTCTCAGCTAGGGGTCCTTGCTTTCTCTCTCTCTCAGCTAAGGGGTCCCTGCTACATCTCTCTCTCAGCTAAGGGGTCCCTGCTTCATCTCTCTCAGCTAAGGGGTCCCTGCTTTCTCATTGTCAAGTTGTAGATCTCCTGTTTTCACTAGTTTGGGTCCAGGGAAAACATCTAATTGTTCTTTTGGGTTTCAACCAAAAAGGTTTGGGAACCACTGTGCTAAACATGTACCCCCATAGGAGTCCTGGACCCTCTGTTGAAAACCCCTGGCTTAGGAAGCGAATGACCCCCTACCGGCCCTAGAGATAGCAACACTTTTATACTTTGACTAGTAAAAAGAGTAAATTCTGACCACTGCTCTACATCTGTGAGCCAATTGTAGTTTTACTTTAATTAGTTACTAGTTACTTTGCAGATATGATTATACTGTGAAACATACATTAATCCACTATTTCCACATTTTAAACCTAGGCTATTTCGAAATTGCCGATCTACAAGCTCACAATGCGTTGCGTTGGGACACATTTTGAACTTGTAGCTCTGCTTTTTTCAAACAATTTGTACTTTTACTTTTGGTACTTTAAGTATATTTTGAAGCCAATACTTTCATACTTTTGCTCAAGTACAAAAGTGTATGTGCTCAGAGACTAAAAGCAAACATGATATCTGTGGTGAGACATGAGCCTTTTAACCCTTAAGTGCTGTTCGGGTCATTTTGACCCGTTTTACTTTTTCATTTGGAAAAAAAAGGTAGAAGTTAAAAATGTTTCCACCTGAAACTCACTGGCCTTAAAGATTCTTCTGAGATGAACATGTAAAAAAAATATTTTTGCACTACACCCATGCTACACCCCCCTCATATTTTTTGAACCTTAAGTGCTGTTCGGGTCATTTTGACCCGGAAGCACAGAAATACACAGTATTATGCCAAAACACAGACACACAGTCACCCCCACTTCTAACACCCCCCTTCCGAAGCCCCATTCCGAACCCTCCCCCCCTTCCTATAAGCATGAGCAATATTGCCCAGTATTAAATGAAGTCGTTTTTTTTACATGGATTTCAGCTAAATCAGTAAAAACGCCTAGCTCTTTCAGTGTTTAATGTGATATAGCAAAGCAGAAATGCAAACATTTACCAAATATATCATATGAATTGTTTGGTATTGAGTCAAAGTCAATGTATCATGATGATTTGTTAAGTTAAAATGTATATTAGTGTTGTTTTTTTTAAACCAAATATCCACCGGGTCAAAATGACCCGAACAGAACGAAGGTGCAGTGAATCTGAACAGAACTTAAGGGTTAAAGTGAAATAGCCATTTAACAGTGTTGTTTGACACAGATAGACAGCATGTTGTGTTCTGAAGCAAATGAGTCAATGCAAAGAGAGAACCAGTCTGTATGAGGTGTGAAGAGGGGGAAGGGTAGTCTCCGGAGACACCTTAAGCTACTGTGGAATCATGTGGGGAAAAAAAGTTCAATAAGAAAAATACACTAATACAGGGGTCTTCAACGTTTTCAGATCAAGGACCCCTTAGTTGAGAGAGAGATGAAGCAGGGACCCCCGCAACCTTTTGTACCTCAACCTCTGTGCTTACTGCTTAGTATGCTCTTTTTTCCCCTCCACACCTAAAGTATTTGCCGAAAATAGCCAATCTGCAAGCTCACAACACTTTGCAGTGTGAGGTGTTGTGAGCTTGTAGATCTGCTATTTTTGAAAAATTGTGAAAATGAGTGCAAGTCTTTGAATATCTTTGACCCGATCTTTGACCCGACTTCTAAATCCTTCCTCTAAAATCGAAATCATGCTGTTCTCAAACCTTTTCATGTGAAGGACCCCCAAAATTACAGGTATTTGGCCACGGACCCCCCATCTCAAAATATGTTGTTCCAGGGACCCCCCAGAAGCAAATATTTGAGTTACAAATGTTCGCTTTTAAGTAGATATATTCAAAGACTTGCAAAAAAAATCATGATTTAAAAAAAATAGCAGATCTACATGTGAGCTTGTATATTTGCTATTTTTCAATAGTTAAAGCAGTCAATAATCCTAGGCCTAAATATAAATAATTACAATTTGAGTGCAAAAATAACTCGAAAAGAAACTATTTACAAGCTCACAATGCAGGTAGAGATAACAAGTAACCAACAAGTAATAGACTCGAATAGTCGACTCATATTGAAGAATCGCCACCCCGTGGCTGAACAGCCACACTACACGTTGAAATAAAATATCACATTTCTAGGGGGCGCGGCTAAGAATTTGGAGGCGTGTTTGACAGAGGTACCTCTAGGTGGCGCGAGGTGTCTACTGGTGTCATTTTAGACTTGGCGACGCTAAATGTTGTATGCCACTGTATGTGACGTTCAATATAATATGGCCGATAAATTAATTGATTGGCCGGCAAAATATAATCCTGCCGGCCAGGACTGCCTAGCGGAAACCCTGACTGGAAGGTGTAAGTGCTTCAGATATGGACTCAGTTGCACATGCCTATGTAGTTGCCCCTGCTAGAATTTGCATGTTTCTTTTGCCAGAGTTCCCTGTTGTCCTCTGTGTTTTCAGGTATAGGCCTATGGCTCGGGTTCCCCTCGCCACATTGGCACGTTGTGTTTTACTTTTTCACCAGCCTGTTTGTAACATTGCTTCCAATGCACATTTTCAGTTTAGTTCCTCAGTATTGTTTCTGTTTGTAATGGTTCCGTGGCCAAAGCTGCTGCTGCATCATTCAGTATTGCTCAATAATTATTCTGGAGCACTTTCCGTTCAGCACCACAACTGTGCTAATTTATTCATCTTATTTTTCCCCACCCCTTAATATTTGACAAATGTAATGGCTGTTAGTTTAAAAAAAGTTAAAAAAAAAAATCTGAAAAAACAACAAAAAACAAACAAAAAAAACTCCCTTGTGACTGTTACCTTGTCGTGGTTAGGGAGCTTGTGTACCTCAGTGAACCCTAAGAGCTATTCCGGTGGGAGGCAACTCCTGGCAGGTTTTACCAAACTGGACAGGTCGTGGGCGAGGAGCCAGACAAATCACAGTCAAAAAACCTTCCTTTACAATTTTCTTGTTAAGTGACCCATGGAGACTACTCTAC
This sequence comes from Nannobrachium achirus, assembly GCF_963921795.1. Classification (NCBI taxonomy): domain Eukaryota; kingdom Metazoa; phylum Chordata; class Actinopteri; order Myctophiformes; family Myctophidae; genus Nannobrachium; species Nannobrachium achirus. Next base: position 6,928,418 of record NC_137823.1, read on the forward strand.
CAATTTTCACGCTTTTATCGTCAACTGAACGATTCTGACCAAAAAATGCAGTTAGCCGCTCCGCTATATGGTTTATGTATGTTTTGTAATATTATAATGTATATCTGCAAAGTAACCACAGTTTTAAGTTAAAAAGTTGAGTAAAAATACAATATTTGGATTCGAGATGCAATGGAGTTGATAGGCCTAATAAAGTACTCGAAATTGGACATACTCAAGTGAAGTACAAATACCTACAAGTGCAGTCAGTAGGCCTACTCAAGTAAGTAAATGTATTTAAACTTTACACACAAGTTGTTGCAAAATAAGTAAATAAATCATATAGACATGTAACAGAGGTGATCCGAACCTCTCCCCACCCGGCTTCGAACCATAGACTGTAGAAAAATATGGACGAAGCGAAGCCATTGGTTTCTATGCAGTGCAAATGGCCCTTTCTACCCCTTGAAATGGGTGTCGCCATCATAGAAATAAATAGAATTGTAAAGGCACCAGAGATGCTATTGGCTGCCAACGGTCACGTGCAACCGCAAGGATACTCGGGAGAATGTGTTGAGCTCTGCCGAAAATATAGCAGACGAAGAAGAAAACGTGGACCCCCACAAGCCAGCAAGCGAAAAACAAATCCAGTATGGCTGACACAGACGGACCGCAGTGACAGTCTGTCCGAATAACTTTTTAATTTTGCCACGGAGATTTGTGCACCGAACGTTTGGACTCTGGAGTAGCCGCTGCAGCCGCCGCTAACCTGACCGTGCCGTCTGTACCCCGCATTGGAAGCCTTGTTGAGGACTCTACTTTTGAAAGTGCCCGTGCAGTTCCGCTGGGTCTTATAATAATCCAGTTGTCCACTAGACTTTTCACAAAGCAAAGAGGCATTCATCCAGAGAAATATGCATGTGTTTATTCATATTTACTAACAGGGATTTGTGATGTTTATAGGACTGAAGTTGCATTCATGGTTTTCAGTCACACCTCTTAACAAAAGCTGTCAACAATGTGACACCTATGTTAACAATGCGATTAATGTAGGAATGGATGGATGCAATATGCATATGAATTGTCCATTGTGACTACAGTCTATGATTGTGACATGCTAGCCTAGACGAGAAGCTGGATTCATGAATGGATTCATGAACTAATTATTGGGGGTTAATTATTCCTACATATTAAAGAGGTTATTTCAATCAGCGATCGTTAACGTAAATGCGCTTGATTCATGTCATTTTTGTTTGATTGAGGTATTTACAGTAGTAGCTACATCATTCAGCCTATTCCTCCTTGATTCAGTCAATTTCATTCTGGTTTATATTTTGGAAATAAAATGTGAGATCAACCTATGCCTATTTGTGTGCGTTCCTATGCTAATTTGTGTGACATTTGTATGTGTGAATGTAAGTGCTAACTTTGTTTGACGTGCAGACTGTTCTATTGACAATTATACTGTAGCCTCAGTGTTATTTTCAAATGTTTTAATTAATACAATTTGACAAGGCTAAATGTTGAGTGTTTCTTTTGTTTAGTTTTATATTCTATTATAGGCTATACCACTTTATATACGAGTGGTTACTTGGGGGAAATACATTATTATAATAGCCGTTCTAAACCTACAAAAAGCCAGATAATTGCCATAACATCACGTCGCCGAAGCCTGCTATGACCAACTTCAAATTCCAAAAGAGCTCCCGACCAAGATCTCCCTGGCTCCAACAACAAGATCTCCTGGCTCCAACAACAGGTATGAGGTATGCCAAGGGATACAGGATAGCAGGACATGCAACTTATGTAAAAAGTGCTGTTTTCAGTTTCCAAAATGTTACATGAAATATTTGATAAATGGTCTGAAGTAGGCCTAATAATGTAAAGTAAGTCTGTGGTAGGCATACATCAAGAATCAAGAATGCCATATGCCAAGACGAGTTTATAAAATAATATAGGCTTCCATTGGCTTAGAACAAAGTCTATTTTGGCTGCGAGTGGCCACTGATAATCTGTAGGCTGGTGTCGATGTGGCATGCCATACTTGGACAAATCATGACGAGAAAAAAATAATAAAGACGCATTGTTTTGGTGGCATTATATATAGGCTCTCATAAGTTGTTACACAATCGGGCAGGTAGCCTTCATTAAATAAATACCAAGTTGTGTATTTGTGACTGATATGCCTATAAGACTAAATACATTATAGGCGTATTAACAAAAACGATGTGTTAACATTTATATAATTATAGAGAATAGCCTATATGTGTGTTTATTTATGTCCTCGCTCATTTTAATAGCTCTGGATTAAGAGCGTCTGCCTATATTGTACAGTGTAACCTGGGTTTGTATAATAGTTTTATATTGTAACAATGTTTATACGCCGTTGTACAAAGAAAACCGATCTACAAGCTAACAGTGCGTCGCATTACGACGAGTTGTTATATCTGCTCTGGGCAACTATAGTTGTGGTGTGCATGCAGCCATGCAGGCTGGCCGCATATCAGTTCCATCAGATGTCGGCCACGCCCCCCCCCCCCCCCCCCCCTAACTAGCGATAGGAACCATAAAGTATTCATGAAAATGTTAATTAAGGTTAGAACACGAAAGGGGAAAATGAATTGGATCCAATGGAGAAAAATTCTTTTTGCGACCGGCCGGGGGGGAAAACAGCGCAACTAGCGGCCAATCATAGGAAGTTTTACTTCCGTATTGGAGTCATTTTAAATCGGCAGAACTATGCCCCTGCTTCGAACCCGGGTCTCCCGCGTGAACGTCCAATATCTTAACCATCGCTCCAAAGGGATATCCCTATGGAACAAGGGCAGATACTAGACTTTTGAGGCTTCAGGCTGGGGCTGCAACTCTCTCCGCCACAGACATATGTGACTGAATCTGACACTGGGGCAGTCATTTCGCATGCTACCACTATAGACCAAAGCTGAAATTATTTACTTTTAACACATTAACTCTTTAACACATTGACCGCCATCTTAACATTCACTGTAGGCTCTCCTGCCATTTTGTTTAAGCATTTTCTTCATATACAGTATATACATTTTTCCTAAATTCCGTGTTTGCACGAAAATGTCATACAGTAGAGGAGATCCTCTAGTCTCTCCAAAAAAATTTTTTTTGTATGTACGATGTAGCAATCTAGAGTTGTAGCCATTTCAAACCCCTTGTTTTTTCAAACCTTTTTGTGAATGATCTCTTTTCAAGCGGATAACTCACTTGATATTTGTCTTTATGGCTTCAGAGCAGAGGAGGAAGCACGCACATCTCCAAAAAGTATTTACAGGTGCTGGACCAAAAATACGCACCATGAACAGAGAAGGAAGTCCGCACACTGTTTACAAGCTCCAGCAGCGACAACTTTATTTTAATGGAACAACGTTTCAACCCTAGTGGGTCTTCTTCAGGTTTGGCTTTATGGCTTCAGGCATAGATAAGTGTACTAATGTAATTATGTAATAGGATTTTCTGTTTAGAAAAATGCAGAGAAAACATTTTTATAGGCTATGTCACAGCAAGTTCACATACTGTAGCAGTATTTCAATATGTGAGTATTATATAAGTCACTTGGGGGCGCTGTCTCTCTGTCTCTGTGTGTGTCTGCTGGTCACGCTCTGTACAGGTGCACACACACACATTGACATCAAAGGGGGCATGAGTCTTTAGAATAACCCTTCATCTAGAATGGGCTACTATGACATTTGTTCAACAAGCTGATCTACAATCTCTCAACACGTCGCTCTGCGACACATTGAGAGCTTGTAGAGCTTGTAGATCTGATATTTTCACATTCTAGGACATGTTAGGAAATGTCTCCCCCTGCCCCTCAAACATCCTCTGCTCGCCCCTGCTCAACAGCAGATGCGCGTTTGCTCTGCTGCTAGCTGACTACGAGGCTTCATTGATCACTTGTTTTTTTGGTGGAGTGGTGGGCCACGGACCCCCGCATGGTTCCCTGAGAAGTGTTGGCTGGAGACCAGGGGAGTGAGAGGACGGACCCCCTTTGTGAGAGCCCATCGCCAGGGACCACTTGTCCCTGCAACTGGATCGTGTGAACTTTATGTAACAGATGATCAGCGTTTATTGATTGATTTTACAACTTTATGTAACAGTTGATTATCGTGTTCCCACCGCTCTGCGGAGGTCCGCGAAGCGGTGGGCTGGCGGACCCCCTAGTAGTTCTGTTAGAAAGGCGACCAGGGACCCCCCCTTTGCAAAGGACCGCCTGGCGCCTGTGTCCTGCTTGTGTGGACTAACATACTGTTACAAAACAAATATTATAGCCTGGATATATGGATTATAAACCATGGTGTGGATTCTAATCAACCATCTCATTCTCAGGTATGTTTTAGAAGCATTTATATGGCGATAATTGCGTGATAATTGTGTGTTTGTGTGTTTGTGTGTCACACACACACACACACACACACACACACACACACACACACACACACACACACACACACACACACACACACACCAGCTCACCAGCTGTTTTGTTAAAATGTGATAAAGCCACAAAAGTATTTCATAAATATCAGGCTACATTTCACTTAAACGCCAGAGCTTAACTCTGCGTGTAAATAAGACTTTTTTTTAATTCATGTGAGAGATCGGGACATAATTCTGTTGGTCCTCCCAGCCATGTAGCTACAATGCTTGTTTATTTTTAATCAAGCCAGTGTTTGTCAGCCCTTTGTAGTCAAATGCGGTAAAATCGGGACTCCATTACCTAGCGTTGCAAACCACAGTATTTATCCTGTTCATGTAGTGCCACGTATGTTCCAAATGAACCATGTTACGTTGTTATAATGATTTAATCTATTATTTATTTATTTATTTATTCCGCTGTTCTTCTCGAGTTTGAAAAAAAATGATCCGTTTCCTGCCTGAGCGGAGGACCGGATGCGAGGAGCGTCCTTTGTCAAATGCTTAGCATTGACTTGGAACAGTGTCATCGTAAACTATCTAGTTTTAATGTTCAGAGCGTTTTCTTTTTGGACAATAAAAACATTGACAGCCAGGAAAAAAAATACATGAAGGACACATGGAATGCAATCGTTCACTCGCCGTTGGAAAATTGACTTATTAGACTATTCTGGATGACTGGCTGATGAGTGGCTAACGGCTAACGCTAACGTTAGCTAACGCTAGCTGCAGGCTAACGCAGGCATCGTATACACAACTGGAATAAAATGCGACCCAACTCTATTGTTGCTCTTCTACAAGCTCACAACGCGAGGCGGTTAAGCCTGTCAGAACCGTCAGATTATCCTTCTGACTGAAGTTACACAAACACTGATGATGTTACATGAAGCACAGTTAGCACAGTTAGCCGACCAATTTAGATAGGGCACGAGTTATGGTGTTGCGCACGTAGCTTCCCTTAGAGCAACGTGGACTGACAAAAAACGGGTGCCCCATAGAACTTTGTGCCACTATAGGAAGAAATACTTTACTTTTCTTTAAGTAAAAGTATATGCCCACTGCAATTTAGATATACTCTGTTACAAGTAGAAGTCCGGTATTAAATACATATATTTTTAAAATAGCAGATCTACAAGCTCACAATGTGAGCTATTTTCAAATGGCCAAAATGTGTATAGGCTACAATAACAGCTGAAGTGGTTAATGTATGTTTTGGACTATTAAAATCAAAATCTACAAAGCAATAACTAAAGTTTAAAACATACATAAACCACTTTGGCCCTATGTTATATCAAGGCTATTTGAAAATAGCCGATCTACAAGCTCACAACGCATTGCGGTGCGACGGCGACGCGTTGTGAGCTTGTAGATCTGCTATTTTCAAACATTTTGTACTTTTACTTTTGGTACTTTAAGTACATTTGGATACCAATACTTTTGTACTTTTACTCAAGTACATTTTTAATTCTGGACTTTTACTTGTAACAGAGTGATTCTACATTGCAGTATTGATACTTTTACTTAATTATAAAATGTAGGTACTTTTTCCACCACTGTGTAAACGTTTGTGTTCTCATGCCAATAAAGCTTCTTTGAATTGAAGATTTCTCTCTACTTCCCCATGTGGCGGAGTCAGGTCATTGAAGGTTAGAAATGTATTTAAAACTTGAATATCTCAAAAGTACTATTTCAGCATGGCATCATTCTATAAGCCATATCTTCAAAACTGTTGTGTCAATCTCCACAACCAATATATCATTTTGTAGCTATGATCACCAGCTTTCAAATGAAAAAAAAAAAAAAAATCAATGACTAGCCGTCAGCTGCACTGGGACACATATGCTCATGGTGTCTAGAAAAAGCACCTGTTTTTGTTTGTATTGAGTTTACAATTAGGTAGAAAACCATTAAAACAACAGGATAAACCGCACAAAACCCGAACAAACATGAGGAATCCAGCCTGTATTGCACCCCCTGCTAGAAGAGGCTAGAATGGCCTATGGTCAAGGATGTTGTGGTCGGAAAGGGCGATTGCAAATGCATAGTGCAGTTTCTATGGAAATGATTTGATGAAGTCAGGCTGACATTTGTATTGACATGGAAAACACGGTGGGATTATTTAACAATGGAAGGGAAAAAGGGACAGAACTACAGCAGAGCTGTCTTCACAGAGATCACAAGGCTGGTGAAAAACCTGAGATCCACACTGGACCAAGAAAGACTAAATAATCTGGTTCTACTGAAATGTCACAAACATGAGGCAAAGGAGAAACTTGACCTGGATGTCAGAGCCTTAATCTCCAGGACATCTGCAAGGAGTAGCACCTTCCTCATTAATAGTTTTACTGCCAGATGTTATTATTTCTTTATTGGGGCTGGTGCAAGCAAAAAACGATTGAAAAACGACTTTTGTTTGGTTTCACTGCATGCACTTACAGTATATTCTTTGTTCACTATACAGTATAATAGGCTGTTGCAATAGTGTTGTCCTGGTTGTAATAGTATTTTTCGGGTCTCCAGTTGGGTTCTGCATCAGTGGCTCCACTGCAGCCACCAGCCAGCTAAAGCCTGGTTTATACTTCGTTGCACGATGGTGTCGCACGGCAAAGCTTTTACGAGATGCAAGACCACAAACTGTGAGGATGCAAGGCATTGTGAGCTTGTAGATCGGCAATGTTGCCCAAAAAGTGCCCAAAAAGTTAGATATTGTAATGTTGTGTTACTTAATTTAATATCCAAATAGCCTAACAATAATAGTTGTAGCTTTGCCTTCTAATTATAATTAGTGATGATTGTATTTAGCAGCCAATTATTTTTTCATGTTTAATGTTTATCAATAAGGTTTGTTTACCTGGAATGATCTGCTATAAAGGTGTTGCACTCTCTTTTCTTGAAGTCTCTTGGTCTCCATATCTGAAAACATATTAGACACAGGTTATGATATGTTATTAAGTATATATCACATTTAGGATATCTGCAATGTCTGATGCATATAGGCAGTGTTGGACAAACTATGCATATACTCAAGTAAATACTTAAGTAATCCTAAAGTACAAAGTACACCTTCTTTTTAATAACACTGCATTGATCTATAGGAATTTAGAACATTTCTAATAAATAATGAAAATCACACTTGTGTGAACTGAGCATTGGAGGCTGCGTGTGTGTGTGTGTGTGTGTGTGTGTGTGTGTGTGTGTGTGTGTGTGTGTGTGTGTGTGTGTGTGTGTGTGTGTGTGTGTGTGTGTGTGAACAACAGCGTCGTCCTCCTCCTCCTGTTAAAAGTGATTGATGTGCCCCTCCCCCTTCAGTTCAGGTGTGTGTGTGTGTGTGTGTGTGTGTGTGTGTGTGTGTGTGTGTGTGTGTGTGTGTGTGTGTGTGTGTGTGTGTGTGTGTGTGTGTGCGCGCACACACTCTTAAACACTTTCACACTCAAACAAAAAAGGTAAAATAGTTGAACTACAAGCTGCAAAACGTTGCTTGCAGGTTGGCTATATGTGCTACCTTTGTGTGACACTAGTATGGTGAAGGAGGACATTCATTTACAGGAGGGGTGGGCGGTGGGGGGAAACATAAGAATTGACATATGGAGTTATGACAGCAGTGATTATATTCTTACCGGGGTCTGGATGGACCTCAGAAGGTGTTCCTTATGAAGCCCAGTGGACTGACAGGCAGAGCACAGGTTATAGTAAGGCCTATAACACTCTGTACACTTATACCTGGTCCCCACGATAGGCTTCATCTGACAGCCGTCACAACAAACACCATGGTGCTGGATGTCAGGCTCTGCCTAACAAAACAAGAGAAATATATTAGTATAAATTAATTGTGTATAAAACTAGAAAACCCGCTCCTCAGAGCACAGGTCTCCACCAGGCCAGGTAGGTCTTCCTTGGCCTAGGTGGAGGCCCAAGGTGGGCCCAATGTGGAGGGGCCTTAATTATTTTATGCTTTAGCTATTGAAAAATATTCAAAGACTTGCACACATTTTCAAGTTTTCTTTTTCAAAAACATCAGATCTACAAGCTCGTTGCCGCGCTGTGAGCTTGTAGATCTGTTATTTTTCAATAGTTAAAGCACAAACTAATGTGTTCCCAGTTTAAGTGGGTTAAACCCCCTCCCCCTATGAAGGAGGTCAAGGGGGGCCCGCAGTGAATCCTTGTACCCAGGGCCCAGAATTTGGTGCGACACCCCTGCTGATGGGTCCAACAATACTTGTGGCATTATGTGCAACGTGCCCCTCCTGAACACTAAAGGTTTCATAAAGTTTAATAATAAAGTTATTAAGTTTTACTGACAGATTTATTATTTATTTATTGGGGCTGGTGCCAGCAAAAAGCATTTTTTTTATTGGACCTATTATATGTGACCGCTCATGGCATTGTCATACATTTTATGAAAGTACAGAATGTAAGCTTTCATATGATGTATCATTCATTGAAATTGGACAATATTTGAAGAAGATATGATCAATTGAAACGTGTTGATCCAGAAACAGCAAAGGAGAGAAAATGGTAAATGGTGCATTTAAATAGCGCTTTACAGAGATTGTGCATTACATTCACCCATTCACGCACACATTCATACACCGGTGGTGGAGGAAACCATGCAAGGCACCAACCTACTCACCGGGAGCAATTAGGGGTTCAGAGTCTTGCCCAAGGACCCTTCGACATTAACTCAGGGGGAGCCCGGATTCGAACTGGGAACCCTTCGGGAACCCTTCGTGCTCTAATAACGGTTTCTCTACTCCTGAGCTATGCCGCCCCACAGAGAAAATGCCCTTTAAGAATTCTCATTTTGACACCTTTTCCAGGCCCAGAAAATGGGAGTGACATAGTAGTTAACCCCACCTCTAACCACTCCCCCAACCACTCCCCCACTAGCTGTCAACTGTCTGTCAATACTTGAAAGACATTTCACAAGACAGGCCTTCAAGCCAGTAGATCAAATAATACTCATGAATGGTATAAAGTAATTAACACATCGACTGCCCCACTAGGGGACGCCAGAGCCCCAGCTGAGTGCCCAAAGAGACTCCATAGACTTCCATAGAAGCATACAAGGGCCTGTTGCGTCAATGCATGCGTCATTACGTCACTTGGTCACATGAGCGCAGACAGGATGTTATTGTGTAACTTACTGTATAGACCAGTGTTGATCATAGCTGTTCAGTGCCGATCAAAATTTGGACATTATGCCGCACGCGGCCACAGTTGTAGCTATAAAACAAACATCGGAGATAAAGGGCTTTAAAGATGGGGAAATGCATTGGAGTATACAGAGAAAAATGGCCGCGCGATGCTCTCAGCGTCGACTCGAAGCGACTAGCGGCTAATGGGCTACATCCAGGCGCAGCCCCAACGTAACGGTGAGATTTAAAGTTAATACTGTAAGTACAGTAAACACGTCAACGCGTCGTGGGCCTCCTAGGACATCAAAGAGATTGGCGTGTAGACACCTCGTGGGCACCCGCTGTGTTAAGTAAATTTACTTAAGTAATCTACTTAAGTATAATTTTGAGGTAGGTATTTGTTCTTACTTGAATATTTCCAGTTTCCAAGGGAGACATGGCTACTTTTATTTTTAAGCTACTATTTGTATTTTAAGTACATTTTGATGGAAATACTTTTATACTTTTACTCAAGTAAATTCTGAATACCAGACTTTTACTAGTAACAAATATTTCTGCATTATAGTATTGATAATTTTACTTGAGTAAAGATCTGAGTACTTTTCCCACCACTACTCTCTTATATCATCTCTCTCTCTCACGGGGAAGCTCGAGTAGCCATTGTTTTGTAACATGATGGAGACAGAGGGAAGGACTGAGTCACAGAGAATGGCCATATGAAACAATGCATGCAATAAGAATAACGTTGATCTGACGTTGATTTTAAACCAATTGAACCCCGGATTAGCCTTTGAGCTAAACCCACCGAGCCATGACAAAGAAAGAGAGAGGGGGGAGGGGGGGAGAGAAAGATGAAGAGAAAGAAAGAAAGAAACGTTTCTCGCATACAAGCGACTCCTCTACGGACTTTAACTTCGCCATACGACATGTTGCATTCTGAAATGTTGCATTCTGAAACTAGTTGATCTATAAGCTCACAACAAGTACAGCTGTGAGCTGATCAGCTCTTTTCACCACGCTAAAACTTGCAGGAGGAAATCGAGTCACCGCCGCTGTGATTTAGGCAAGGCATCCTGTTGTATTCCTGGTACATTCACATCACTGTTACCCACCACTGATTCTCCCCTGTGTCACTGTTGCAAACAGTGACACAGTTATTTTGCGTCGGGGAGCGCTGTAATCAGCGCACCGCCTGATTTTCGCCTCAGTTTACTGGCTGTCCTGTACATTAAAAGCTTTAAGCAAGCGTGCTGATACAAAGTGAGTAGCAAACTAACCATTATAAGAAGATATATTGATACTGTTGTGTTTACTGTTTAGAAACACTGTGTGCTTATGAGCGGTGCCGCGCTACTCGGCCAGGAGGGAGAACAATAGGCAAGACCAATCGCAAGCACTCTATGTAAATATGCGGAGGAATGTTCCACCCCCAAATAACCATTAAAACAGAGCCATGTTTAAGACTATAAAACGATGACTGATGAATGTAAAAAGCCTATATGTTGTTATAAAAACCTTCATCAACATTCAAACTGTGTTATTATGCCTAGAAACGAAAAAGACAGAAAAATAAAATCTAATGCAAAAAAAAACACCATGACTGGTCACATATTTGTACTTTAGCCAAGCTGGCGGCAGAGGGCAGCCTTATGCAAAGAATGGATGTGAAATGGCCCTCCCCTCTTTCAGGTCCACAGAGAACAGCCAGGAAGTGAATTGGACATCATTGATGTTTACGTGTGGTGGAGATTTGAAAGCAGCATTACGGGAGATGTTTTTACTGTACACACCCGCGCGACCCCTCATCAGCTTACAATCATCAGACAAGGTAAAAGAACGGCCGTTCATATTGGCAACGCGCTGCCGTCAGAATTGGGACGAGCATTAACGTTCGAAGCGGTAAAAGAGTTAATACAGCTGCAAGCAGCGATAAAGTGGCCAAGCTGGAAAAAGCAGGAAAGAAAAAAAGCAGCAGGGGGAAAAAAAAGCAGGAAAATAAATCAAAGAAAAACTAGAAGCAGTGTTCTTCCAGAACACGTCAGGTAGGTTTTTTTTGCCACCTGGTGGCTCTATAATAGGCCAATGTGAAAAGGGTGCCATGTGTTCTTGGGCCTTTCACAGCAATCGGACGCTGCATGCGGAATTTGAGGCATTTTGTTCAAAATGTGCAAAATCTGCAAAAGTTGACCCGCTGGTGGCGCTATAACAGGCCAATGTGAGAAGGGTGGCATCTGTTCCTTGACCTAGTGGGAATGTGCGTGCAAAATGTCACACAAATCGCAGGCTGTGTTCATTTTTGAGGCGTTTTTGTCCACTTTATCGCTGCTTGCAGCTATATGTGTCCCATCGTGTCTGACGGCTAGTCATCTCGGGTGGATCCATTATTCACTAAAGCTTATGACGTTTTGTTTTGTTTTTTTCTCTAAAATGTAATAAAGCCACAAAAGCATCTCAAAATATCTAGGCTACATTTCACTTAAACGCCAGAGCTTAACAATGCGTGTAAATAAGACTTTTTTTAATTAATGTGAGAGATCGGGACATAATTTTGTTGGTCCTCCCAGAATATGGCTAAAATGCTAGTCCTAGCCAGCCTTTGTTAGCCCTTTGTAGCCAAATGCAGTATAATATAGAGACTCCATTACTTAGCGATGCAAACCCACAGTATTTATCTTGTTCATTTACGTATGTTCCAAATGAACCACGTTACGTTGTTATAATGATTTAATCTATTATTTATTTAATTATTATTCCGTTGTTCTTCTCTGGTGTGGAAAAATTATCCGTTTCCTGCCTGCAGGCGTCTGTGATTGGCTTCGACTCGTGACGTATGTGTTTTACTTCTGCAAATGGTGCGGTCCTTTGTCGTTGAGTTAGCTTAGCATTGACTAGAACAGTGTCCTCGTAAAATATCTAGTTTTAACGTTCCGAGCGTTTTTTTTTTTTTGGACAATAAAACATTGACAGGAATGACAGCAAGGGGAATAAATATATCAGAAGGACACATGGAATGCAATTGTTCCCTCGACGTCGGAAAGTTGACTTATTAGACTATTCTGGATGACTGTCTTAGTCTATTAGTGGCTAACGGCTAACGCTAATGTAACAGACGTGATCGTGCGTTGTGTTGAAAAGCACCACAGACCAGGATATTTCTCATCTGAGCAGATTTATTCTGATAAACAGAGAAATGAAGCAATCACTGATCTGCTCTCTAGGACAGTATATATGAACACAGGCGCTCTCGTATCAGGGAGAGAATAGGAAGTGAACGAGACAACGTCATTGTCTAAAGACAGTCGCGCCCATAGTCTTAAGGTGGCAGGACACTCTTAAGGTGGAACACTATATACATCTAATGCATGGGCAAGTGGATGCATTTTAACCATGTTACACCCTCCCCTGCTGAATTCCACTTGCCCGTACAAAATTCAAAAACATCACATGAGGCGTGCAAAGCCTTGCAAATATGTGCCACCAAACATCCCCGTTTATAAAACCATTCCATATCAGAATGAGGGACCAAGTCCCCAGGTAAACATGCCTGTTACATGTTAATTACACTCGGCAACACTTTATTGGAGCCCCAAAAGAAAAAAAACATCAATACACAATGTATTATTTATTCATTTCACACCCAAACGGCGACCCTCTTAATTACATCACCCAGAACTCTCTGTGTCTGCATAGTTTCAATCAGTCTCTTAGCAGGTTTTATGTAACGCCCGGCCCTCAACCTGGTCATCATAACGCTGTGCCCGGAAGTGGAGCCCATGGCCTCTGAGCCATTGTCTGCAGCGTTCCCCACAGGGGCATCAGTCAGTGGGTTGGAACTGGGCGCCAACTCCGGTCTCTCACTTGGACCGCTCTCCTCTTCCATGTTGTCCGATCTCCTATCCTCCGAAACATTGCTCATCAGCTCCGACACCCACACACTTGTTCTCTCCTCAGCACACATCTCATCAGTAGGTGCATTACATTCATCAGAGCTGACAACATCATCTATTGCCTGCTCCTCCATATCAATCAACGGCAGGAAATTAACCGGCATGATGAGATTTCGGGGCACAATCTTCTCGCGGCCAGTGGAAGCATGGCTGATCTTAAAAGTATGAATGTCACTGTTCTTCTCCGTAACAACATAGAGTGTATTCTCCCATCTGTCTGCTAGCTTCCTCTTGCCACGTTCCCCCTTATTCGCAAGCAGCACACGATCCCCAACCTCGACAGGGGCTCCTCTGACTTTCTTGTTGTACAGGTCTGCGTGTCTCTTCAGCTGCTTAGTAGCCGATGCCTGGGCAGCAGTCACAGCCTCCCTCAGATCCTTCTTGAGAGACTGGACAAAAATACATCAAAGTCTACAACTTCTGGATCATGCAGCACCTCCCCGAACATCATGTCAACAGGCAAGCGAGGTGTTCTCCCAAACATCAGGTGGAACGGAGCATACCCAGTGGTCTCATGGATCGTACAATTATAAGCAAAGGTCAGAGATTTGAGAGCTTGTGTTTAGCTCTGGGTGGCATGGCACGTATCATGTTGCCCAATGTTCTGTTGAATCTCTCAACGCCCCCATTGCCCATTGGGTGGTAGGGAGTAGTGTGAGACTTCTGCACCCCCGCCACACTGAGAAGCTCTGCAATTAGTTCACTCTCAAAATTGGCCCCCTGATCAGAGTGCAAACGACGGGGAAAGCCATACACACAGAATATGTTGTCCCACAGTTGACGAGCAACAGCCTTTGCTGACTGATTGGGGCACAAGAAGGCATGCGCCAACTTGGTGAAATGATCTGTGACAACGAGGACATCAAGTGATTTGTTAGAAGCATCTTCAGCACACCAGAAATCAACACAGACCAGTTCGAGGGGTTCAGTGGCAATGATGTTTTCCAACGGAGCCCTCGCCTCAGGCTCAGGCGCTTTGCTGAACATGCACCTCCTACAGAACTTAACATACTCCTTAACATCAGCTTCCTGTCCTTGCCAGAAAAACCTCTGCCTCGCCAACCACACTGTCCTTTGTTGACCTTGATGTCCAGCATCATCATGGACCCCGTTCAGGACCACCGACTTAAGCGAGGTAGGCACAACATATCGGTAAGACTTCTTCATGGACACTGGGTTCTTGGACTCCCGATATAGTATCCCCATTCGCAGGGACAACTTCTCCCATCCCTTAAGCAGTCTTACAGCCTCCAATGGCTCGTGAACACGTTCCCTCCTGGAGGGTCGTCGACCCCTTTCCACATAGAAGATCACTCTGGCCAACACACCATCCTGCCTCTGTGCTGACATCAGATCCTCTTGCGACAATGCACCAACTGTAGTTACTTCAACTGGTACCAACGACTGAGGTAATTGTGGCAGCAAGATTGCACGACTTGGAATCCCAGACTCTCCAGAAAAATGTGAAGTCAGAATGGCAGACACCTCATCACTTGACAAGGAGCCAGGCAGGGACGACACGACGGATTGGCAATTGACACCCACAACCTCTTGACTCTCCGCATTCAAGGAACCTCCCTCCAGCTCTGCTCCACGGGTGGTTGGACCAGCGGAACACGTTCTGCACCCTCTCGGCTTGCACCCCAGCAGCCTCTTCCAACAGCTCCTTGTAAGGGACCCTTGTGAGCCTGTGGAGGGCACTAGGTTTCACGAAAGGCTGCCTGCCCAACGCATCCGCCACCACATTCCTGGGCCCTGGGATGTATTTGATGTCGAACTAAACGGAGCCAACTTTGCAACCCACCTCTGCTCACATGCATCCAGTTTGGGTTTAGACAGGATGTAAGTCAGAGGGTTATTATCCGTCCAGACCGTGAATGGCCGTCCTCTTAGCCAGTGGCTAAACTTATCACAGACCGCCCAGCGTAGAGCAAAGAATTCCAGCCGATGAGCAGGATACTTCGACTGTGCATAAGTCAGCGATTTACTTGCAAAAGCCACCGGTCTGGCCTTGTCTCCGCCCTCAGGCACCTGAGAGAGAACGGCACCCAAACCATTGCTCGACGCATCCACAGACAACAAGAACTGCCTGTCGAAGTCTGGGTGAGCCAGAAGGACCTGATCAAGGAGAGCCTGCTTCAGGTGATTGAAGGCCAATTTGCAATCATCTGTCCAATCTGATGCAGAGAGCTTCCTTGCAACTTTGCGTTTGCTCTCACTTTTCCATGGCGTGGAGCCTTGGGCCCAGTGGTCAACATAAACAAGGGCTTGGCAATGGCTGAGCAGCCTTCTATAAAGCTCTGATAGTAGACCACCATGCCCAGAAAAGACCTGATTTTGGACTGAGAGGGCACATTCGAGTTGTCTTCCATGAGATCTTCTTCTGTAATTTCGGTGATTGCCCGGACCTTCTCAGGATCTGTGGCAATACCAGCCTCACTGATCACATGGCCCAGGAATCTCACAGACTTTTCCATGAAGTGGCATTTCTTCTGTGCCAGTTTAAGATTGTGCTGCTTCAGGCGACTGAAAACCATCTCCAACCGTTGCAGCCCCACCTCCTCACTGGGGGCAAAAACCAGCACATCGTCAAGGTAACAGAGAAGGCTCAGGAAATTCTGGTCGCCAAATATGCTCAGCATCATTCTCATAAACGTGGCTGGGCTGTTACAAAGGCCTTGAGGAAGCCTGTTGTACTCGTAGAGTCCAAACGGCGAGGTGAAAGCCATGAACCTACGGTCATCCTCATGCACCTCCACATTGTAATAGCCAGATGTCAAGTCCATCGTCGAGAAATAAGCATTCCCGCCCAAAGCTGCTAGAGCATCTGCCTGGTGTGGCAAAGGATGAACATCCTTTATTGTGCGCGCGTTGAGCCACCTGAAGTCACCAGACTTCTTCCAGATGAGAACGAGTGGGGAGGCAAACTCACTGTTGCTCTTCCTAATTATCTCACACTCCTCCATCTCATCCAATGCCTGTCTGAGTTTATCGTACTGATTAGGAGACAGCCTCCGATAAGGCAACCTGAAAGGTTTGTCATCACTCAGCCTGATCCTATGCACAAATCCAGTAGCCTTCCTGCAATCCAACTTGTGCCTTGAAAAGATGGACTCGTAGCGGGCCACCAGTTGGACTAACTTGGCCCTGCCCTCAGGTGACAGTTGAGGAGAGTCAACATCTACATCCCCAAGCCCCAGCCTTCGTAGAACCTCACTGCCCTCACCAATGCACTCAGGCGCACTGTCAATGGTCAAGCTATCGGCACTCATGTTGTCACCCTCAGCTTCGCCATCCACCTTCAGTACCTGTTGCTGTAGAGTCAGAGCTTCCACTGACACCACTGGCTCATCAGTGTCAAAGTCCTCCAATGCCATACAAAGGAACGCATCAGCCACTTTAGCATTACGTCGCAACGTCACAGACTGGAGTAACGGGTTGATAATCTTCCCAGGGAGCCAACCATCATTTCTCAGAAGTGCCACGGTTCTCCCAATGAGAATATTTCTAGGCCTTGAACGAGCACTAGTGGGTTCAATGACAACAGCACTTCCCGCTGAAATGTTTGGAGCATTTTTTTAGTCGCGTCCACACCAAATGCTCCTGCATTGGCTCCAAAGTAACTGCCCGCTTCAGTCTTAGTGTCCCCACTTTGTCTGGTGCCTCACTTCCCCGCCACCTCTCTACATTGGCCAGAAGGGAGAAGAGCTGCTCATCATCATCAATACACTCTGACTTTGACTCTGATAGTTTGCTATTACGCATCAAGCGCATGAGGTGTTTGATTAAATTGCTGCCAATAATCAGCTCATCAACTTGGCCATCCACAACCAAGACAGGAACAGAGGCTGTATGTCCATAAACTGTGAGCATCAACTCACACATTCCCACAGGTCTGGTCTTCAAACCTCCACACCCAACTAGCACCACATTAACTGGGTTGAGAGAGCTGCTTGACAACACTCCAGCGCGCTCAAGGCGTGGCACCATTTCTGAGCTCTGTGAACAGGCCATGGAACCGCTATCAACCAAAGCCTTCAACTCCATCACATCATTCACAGCAACACTTGTATAGAACAAGTCATCAGTTGAAGCCAGCCTCTGTACATTCTGATAGATTACTTCCACACCAGGTTCCACAGAACCACAGGCACTTGAATATACTGACTCGATATCCTCGTTACAGTCAATTTGGGGGGATTTTTTAGGCCCAACACTTGCCCCCTCCCAGCGTGGGCCATCTAGTTTCCCTGCTGGTTGGCTGAGGCCTGCTGGGCAGGCCCTGCCGATTGAGGAACCTGACCCTGTGAGAAGCCTTGAGGACATGCCATGCGTGCATGGCCAGGAGCATAGCAGAGGAAACATAGATGGTCGGCTCTACAGTGGTCTATCGTATTGTGGTTAACATCACCACACACTGAACAAGGCGGAGATGGGGCTGCTCTTCTCCTGGGCCGCTGCTGTGGACGAGACCCAGAATTGTCCACTGTCAGCGGGCGCTGTTCCAGCACACGCTCCAACAATGTGATTACTTTGGCCAACGGGTTTAAAGAGCCCATTGGATGTGCTGGTGACAACGCAGATGTGTGTTCAACAGTGGCCTCTGGCTTAACTGTTGGTGAGAGCTGAGCTGTGGACAAAAGCACATTAGAAGGCACCTCCTGTCTCATAGAGGAGACCATTACATTCGATCGTGACAGCTGTCTGGTCTTTCTCTCCCTCTGATATTCCTCCAGCCTCTCGTGGACATCCCCAGCAGTCCACTGATGAAGAGGCTTGCACTTGAAAATCAGACATAATTCAGGGTCAGGGCAGTGTCTGATAAACATGACAGTCACTTCACGAGCTGGCTCTTCTAGATTTTTACCCTGTCTCTTCATGCCCTCCTCTGCCACATCAATGGCTCTGTTCAGTCTGATCCAATAGTCGAATGGGTTCTCACCAGTCAGTGGCAATGTTGCATAAAAATCTGCTAATGGCATATCAGAGTACACTGTGTCACTAAAGTGTTGCCTCAAAATGTCAAATATTGGGCTTGGGCCTTTGCTCAAATCAGTTTTGGGATCACTGCGCAATCCCACTCGGACAACATCTCGTGCCCGTCCCATAAGTTTACTCATTACTTCATCAGACTGTTCTTGCGCAGTGAAACCCTTCTTACGCATATAACCCAACATAACCTCCTCCCACTCTTGTACTGTACACTTTTCAGAACCATCCCCCCTGAAACAGCCTGGTTCTTTTACATCAGATTTTAGCACCAGTCCCATGTGAGCAATGTCACCAAACGTGAGACCCCCCATCCCACTATTGTTCTGAGGACCCCCAGTATTTACTGCCTTTGTTGTCTCCATGCATGACACTATGCTTTCACCAATTGATTTACCCACCCGCTCAACAATTCCTGCCAATAGGTCAGCTGACACCCCCCAGCCGTTAGGTCTGTCGGACCACCCACCGAGTTTGAGAACAGTATCATGCTGCAAACTGGAGATATAGCTGTTTAAAGCTCAGCCAATAGGAAAACAGGGCAGGGCTTACGAGGGGTGGGACTTAGGTAATAAGTCCCTATTGGCCATTTAAGTCCAGACACCGAGTTTCGAGAGGTATCATGCTGCAAACTGGAGTTATGGCTTAAAGCTCAGCAAAAAAGGAAGACAAAGGGGTTATCCTTAGGGCTTATCATTATCTCGTCCCTATTGGCCATCTAAGTACTCACGCCAAGTTTCGAGACGGTACCATGCTGCAAACTGGAGTTATAGCTGTTTAAAGCTAGCCAATAGAAAGACAGGGGCGGGGCTTAAGAGGGGCGGGGCTTAAGTAATAAGTCCTTATTGGCCGTTTAAGTCCAGACACCAAGTTTCAAGACGGTACCATGCTGTGAACTGGAGTTATGGATGTTTAAAGCCCAGCCAATAGGAATACAGAGGGGGTGGGGCTTACTCAATTACAGCTCGTCCCTATTGACTGGAAAAAGTCCAAAGTCGTGTGAGCGTTTAAATCACGTTGCTAGGCAAAAGTATGTAAGAGTAATGTGGGGCCAAAGTTTTTTTTTTTTCCCCCATTCAAAGTCAATGGGATTTTTGGGCGTATTTTTTTGCGAATTACATCGCTATGGAAACACGGATCGGAAAGAAAAGTAATAGCACCCCATTCCCGGCCGAGCCGCTCGTTTTGATGTATATATTGCATGGGTGGCGTAAATCGAGTTAGAAATTTCCGACTTTCATACGTGCAGCTTTATGAACTCTAATTCGGGGTAATGCTTTTCAGAAGATGCAAGTGACTTCATTTTGTAGTTGAACCGAACCTTTCTGGCGAAACGTTTGACTGTCGGAGACAGTATGGACAGGCCTTTAAGTTAAGGCATAAGAGCTGGTACTGCCCAGAGTGTATTGGTTCCATTTGAACATTCTCAAAGTTAAAGAGTTTATTAATATTAATTTTACAATATAAATAGCTATACACTTTCACTACTCACCAAAACAAAGACGGTTTTAAGATGTTGAAAGCCTGCTTTCCTTAGTGGCAACACTCTGAGCCCCCACCTCACATCTAAAATACACTTTTTGGCCAGAAAATATGTATTATTTAAGGATACTGTAGGGGAATAGTTCAAGTTGAGTTTACAGCAGGTCCTTGAATTTAAATAAGCTACCTGAATCTCAAATGTATACTATGTTCCTAAAATTGCTGCACTCTGTTGGCCAAATATCTGTCTGTCTGTCTGTCTGTCTGTCTGTCTGTCTGTCTGTCTGTCTGTCTGTCTGTCCGATAAGGGGAGAGGATGAAGAGGTGAGGAGGAGGGGGGAACACAAATGTCCAATATCTTTCAAAAGTAGCAGATCTACTCATAGCGCATCACTTCATTTATTTGCAATTAAGATATTCGATAGGAATTTGTAATTTTTTATTGCCTCATTTTGCTGCTATGTCCCTGCACTAAACATGAAAACTGCTATCCTAGCCACTAGCATAGTGTGGGGAGAGGGAGAGCTTCAGCTCTTTAAACTGCTATCCTAGCCACTAGCATAGTGTGGGGAGAGGGAGCGCTTCAGCTCTTTAAACTGCTATCCTAGCCACTAGCATAGTGTGGGGAGAGGGAGAGCTTCAGCTCTTTAAACTGCTATCCTAGCCGCTAGCATACAGTTTACAGTTTACAGTTTAGGCATTTAGCAGACACTTTTAATCCAAAGCGACTTACAATCAGCAGATAACATCACAATAATAAACAAGATAATATGTCAGTACATCATCAACAATATAACAAATGCAAAAGGATATCTATCTAGAAAAAACACCATATAATCAAAGTTCTAAAAAACCTAAAAAACAAAAACAAATGCTAACTAGCTTCATGTATTCATTGATTTTTTCTGTAGTGCTAAGGGTTTAGGTGGAGTCTGAAAAGGTGAGTCTTCAGTCCACGGCGAAAGCTAGCGAGTGAGTCCGTTGTTCTAAGTGCGACAGGGAGTTTATTCCACAACTTGGGGGCCAGGAGGGCAAACGGTCTCGGACGAGTGGATTTTTGCCCTGGAGTTTTTAGCGAGGGTTCTGTCAGCATCCCTGTGTTGGCTGATCTAAGTGACCGGGTGGGGGTGTAGGGGTTGATCAGCTTCTGGAGGTATGGAGGAGCCATACCTTTGGCTGCTTTGAAGGTCAGCATCAGTGTTTTGTATTCAGTGCGGGCCGCAACCGGGAGCCAGTGGAGGCTGCGGAGAAGGGGAGAGACATGTGAGAACTTAGGCTGGTTGAAGACCAGTCGTGCCGCGGCATTTTGGATCAGTTGGAGAGGTTTAAGTGCACATGCCGGGAGACCAGTGAGGAGAGAGTTACAATAGTCAAGCTTTGATATGACAGATGTCTGAATGAGGAGCTGGGCTGCCTCCTGGGTGAGGAAGGGTCTGATTTTACGGATGTTATAGAGTGTGAACCTACATGACCGGGTGACTGATGCAATGTGTGCCTTGAATGATAGCTGGCTGTCCAGGACCACACCAAGGTTTCTAGCAGTAGGATCTGAAGTCACAAATGCATTATCTATGGAAATAGTGTGGGGAGAGGGAGCTCTTCAGCTCTCCTAGCCACTAGCATAGTGTGGGGAGAGGGAGCTGTTCAGCTCTCCTAGCCACTAGCATAGTGTGGGGAGAGGGAGCTCTTCAGCTCGTTAAACTGCTATCCTAGCCACTAGCATAGTGTGGGGAGAGGGAGCGCTTCAGCTCTTTTAACTGCTATCCTAGCCGCTAGCATAGTGTGGGGAGAGGGAGAGCTTCAGCTCTTTATTGACCAGCCCAGCTGAAATCATTGTTTGATGAGACCTGTGTGGTAGTGCTCGTTATTCACACGGGTAGAGATAGAGCTATTTCAACCAATCAGATTGCTTCTTCAGAACTACCAGTTGTATAATATTCTTTTCAAATCTTTTTATTGACATGCAGTGTCATGTTAACTGTTCTGCTGCTGTAGACGGCGCTCACCGTCATTGAAAGGGTTAATACCATGGCGCCGTTGACGGTGAGGACTGTGAATCTTACTGTATATACAGTAAAGATATTATTACTTACTTAATGTCGCTCCGGTCCCGCACGCATCGGTAATGTCGGCGATTTGTTTACAACGCACGTTGGGCGTGCACGCGAAGTGAAGCTCCTCAATGTTAAGTCAATGGAGAGGCCCATAAAGAAACGTCATTTAAACAAAATAGCCATTTTGAGACATTTTGCAGCAGATCTAAATGTAAACAAGGCACAAGGCAGGGCGCAGCCATCTTCCTCTTCTTGTCCCACACTGTCATGTGACTAGATGACGTAATCGTTGCCGTCAAGTGATAATCCAAAAAAACAAAAACAACCCCCTTCCAGCCCTTCAAAATAATAGCGGCGGCCTATGGAGGAAACTGCGTGGTACCGAGGCACCAAGCAACCTTCAGATTAAGAGGCACTAATTGTGTTAACTCATTCCCCGTCTCCCCCGATAGTCCCGAGAAAATCCCTATGTCGTTCCCCGCCAGGCCCGATAGTCCTGAGAATTTGCTTTTATATAATGTAATGTTTAATTACAATCTTCCACAGCCCGTGACAAATTTTGAGCCTTCTGTGAGAACCAGAACCAAAAATATCACACATCAAAGTAAGTGTGTTTGAAAAAAAGACTGTAATAATGTATAAATTGCAATACAAATGTATAAATCTCCCCATAACGCACAGTGAACTGGCAAAGTGACGCATTTGAGCACTCAAGTCTATCAGCCGGAAAAAAAAGAGAAGAAAAAAAGTGTTAGAACAGCTGTGTGTGTGTGTGTGTGTGTGTGTGTGTGTGTGTGTGTGTGTGTGTGTGTGTGTGTGTGTGTGTGTGTGTGTGTGTGTGTGTGTGTGTGTGTACATCTCTTAGCTGGCTGGTCCACGGACCACCAGTGGTCCCCCTGATCAGCACACAGTCCCATAAAGAAATAGTGCTATCAGAGATCTGCCTCTCTCTCTCTCTCTCTCTCTCTCAAGACACAAAAAAAATATCGCCAATTCGCCATATAAATGCTTCTAAAACATACCTGAGAATGATGATGGTTGATTAGAATCCACTCCAAGGTTTATAATCCATATATCCAGGCTATAATATATTTTTTTGTAATGTTATGTTAGTCCACAAGCAGTCCTTTGCAAAGGGGGGTCCCTGGTCGCCTTTCTAACGGAACCAATAGGGGGTCCGCGGGCCCAACGCTTCGCTCCGCAGAGGCAGAGCAGTGGGAACACGATAATCAACTGTTACATAAGTTATAAAATCAATCGATCATTTGTTACATAAGTTCACACGACATCCAGTTGTCAGAGACAAATGAAGTGGTCCCTGGCGATCACGAAGGGGGTCCCCGTCCTCTCACTACCCTGGTCTCCAGCCAACACTTCTCAGGGAACCAGCCGGTCCGTGGACCACCAAACAAACAACTACTGTGATGAAGCCTCAAAAGACGCAACAGAGATCAACTTGCCTCGTTAGCAAAGACGCGCACCAGAGCTGTTTAGCAGGGCAGTGCAGAGGATTTTTTAGGGGCAGGGGGAGACATTTTTCTAACTATGTCCTAGAATGTGAAAATAGCAGATCTACAAGCTCTACAAGCTCTCAATGTGTCACAGAGCGATGTGTTGAGCTTGTAGAGCTTGTAGATCTGCTATTTTCGAAAAAATATATGTTAGAAAAAAGACTCATGCCCCCTTTGATGTCTATTTGTGTGTGTGCACCTGTAGAGATCAAAATCCATCCGAGACACATAGAGACAGAGAGAAAGCGCCCCCAAGTGGGGGCTCACATAAATACTCACATTATACTGCAATATAGTATGTGAAATTGCTGAGTGTATGGTCAGACATAGCCAATAAAATATGTTTCTCTGCATTTTTCTAAACAGAAAAAAAAAAAAAAAAAAAAAAATCCTATTACATAATTACATTAGTACACTTATCTGATAATGCCTGAAGCCATAAAGACAAATATCAAGTGAGTTATCCACTTGAAAAGCGATCATCACAAAAAGGTCAATATCTCCAGTTTTTTCAATTATAGCTGGATTTTGGTCAAAAATTTTGAGATGGCTGCAACTATAGAAAAAAAAGCTTTTTATTTATTTATTTTATTTTTTGGTGAGACTAGAAGTTGTCCTGTTTCATTTCAGGTACTGTATGACATTGTCGAAAAAATACAGAATTTAGGAAAAATGTCAATATAAAAAAAATATATAATTTATTTTATTAAACAAAATGGCAGGAGAGCCATACAGTCAATGTTAAAATGGCGGCCAATGTGTTAAGACAGGTACACAAAAGGATGACACCCCAAATCCCATTCCCATCACAATAATTATTGTCACAAAGTAGCATGAGATTTGAAGCTATCATAGATAGAACATAAAATTCTAGTATAGAATGAAGAAAATCCTGCCCATAAAAGAGGGTAATAAAAGAAAACATTTTCTCCCTTCTGTATTCCCAATTAGTGTTAAAGCCAATTCCCCGAGCCCTGTTACTCTACGCTAGATCTATCCCTGCTAATCCCCATAGTAGTCATTGGGAGGGTGAAGACAACAACAGGTCTCCTCCGATACCTGAGCCGTCATGCCACTATCTTCTTTTCACCTGAAATTGAGGAGCATCACGGGGGGGGGGGGGGGGTATCCTCCCCAGTTCCACCCATCTCTGAACAGGCGCCCTGACCACTGTGGGAACCATTAATGCAGAGACAGAAATCAATCCCCCCTCCCCAATCGACTTCCCTCCCACGAACACAGCCAATTGTGTTCGTTGGAGCGCCCGGCGAATGCACCATGAAGATAGTACTCCATGGTGGTGGACAGGAAGTTTAACCTGCGCCACCCAGACGCCCCAATGTTGGTCCGCAACCGGGTCTGAAAAAAGGACAGGCCCCAAACATCAGAAAAAGGAAGAAAATAATAACAATAAAATAATATCTATAGAAATGGCTTTGGTACAGAGGAATTATAGCTAACATCAGAGATTTATATATAAAATGAATAACTCTATAAAAGTTAAGTTGTAGGTGAGAAAGAAGTGGAATAACAATGCCTATAGATCCAACATAGATCAGTCCTGTGGAATGCCATAATTAAACACATCTGTCTCAAGAAGTGGAAACGGTTTCTGTGAGTCTGCCAGTGTTGTAGTACAGTTACTTGGCTTGGTAATACAGCCCCCCGGCCATTGGGGGCAATGCGGGACCATTGGTTACTGCAGTGTGGTTCAAACAGTTACTCACTAAGCACTAGGATCGGACATGTCTAAACATTGCACTTTATATTATGGCGTTAACTATGATAGATTACATGTATACAGGTGAAAAGAATAAGAATACAATAAAGATAAAATAAAAAAAATAAAAAATAGGTAGATGAAGATGTGTAGCATTTAGCGTGTGTTAGCTAGTTAGCCGACCGAAGATACCACTGTCCATTAGTCCGGTGTGGGCGAAGGCGAGTGTTCCCTGTCCCGAGTCTTCTTCAGAAAGTCCAGGGCATCCTTAGGAGAAGCAAGGTGTTTCCTTCCATTTTTGGTGGTTATGAAGAGCCGGGATGGGTAGAGAAGCGCTGGTTTCCAGCCGCATTTATATAGGTCGGCCATTACCGCTCGGTATTTCAATCGCTCCTCCATGACTTCTTGTGGATAATTTTCAAAGATCAGGACAGGTTTCCCCTTGTATGTCAGAGTACCCCTTCTCTTCCGAGCCTCTCGAACTAGTGCCTCCTTGACCCAATAGTGGTGGATACAGGCTATAACCGCCCGAGGCTTAGCATTGGGGCTTGGTCTGGGGGCTAATGCCCGATGCACAATATCGAGCTCGGGCACTACTGGAAGCAAGTCTTTGCCCATAATTTCCACCAGAAGCTCAGAGAAAAAGGCGTTAGGCTGGTCTTTTTCTTTTGATTCAGGTATTCCAAGTATGCGGATGCTATTTCTACGATCTTGTGCCTCGATTTGGATGATTTTAGCCTTTATTTTAAGAAAGCTATCTTCCATCGCCGCGTACCTAGCATCTAGCTCCTCAATCTTGTCGCTGCATTTCGTTGCGTTCTCCTCCAGTGAGGTTAAACATTGGCTCTGGTCAGAGGTCTGGATCTGTACATTGTCTATTTTCGTCTCGAGAGTCTGGAATTCAGTAGTTAGAGATGCTTTGAGCTCGTCGAACCGATCGAGGATGATAGCCAGGTCCGCGGTAGTCAATGGCTTCGGTGGAATGGGTAGGCTCTTGTGTCTTGGCGTGTTTGTGGTTTCTTCGGGTTTGACATTTTCCCAACTTTGGTCGGTTCAAAACGAAGAGTAGATGTAAGGGGTTGGATCGATGCACTTTGGTAACATTTTTAAGCGAAAAGTTAGGCTTTAAAATTATTTTAAAGTTTGTGGGAGCCTTAGCTCAGCGAGCGCACTGCTACTCCATTTGTGACCCGGAAGCGAATCCCCAGTTGTATAATATTGAATAACCCACCTGTTCAGATGCAGCTGTGGTGTCCTTGGTGAGTAGGCCTACTTCCTCTTGGTCTTCCTGGTTAGGCCCCTCCTCCCTGGTGTTTCCTCCATCCAGCAGTCCTTCCTCCAATCTCTTCATCTCCATCTCCATCTCTCCTTCTCTCCTCCTAGGATCATTGTTGTTATTAGTCTGGAATCTCAGTATGGAAACCTGCTTTTCCAAGGAGCGGATTTATAAATTGACTCTGGTGATGAAGCTGTCTATTTGCATACTGGGCCCTGATTGGTCCATCACAATTTAGTCTGGAGGACAGATTTTTGCAATGGCAGATGTGTCTGGTTTCCAGGCTAAAGGCCCGTCACACTGGGACAGATAACAGATACAAACATCTATATCTCCATTCAAGTGGAGGGTAAGATACTGATAAAAAATATATCTGTCACAGATATATATATATATATATATATATATTTTTTTTTTTTTTTTTATTATTATTATTTTTTTATCTGTGACATATATATTTTTTAATCTGTATCTTACCATCCACTTGAAAGAGATTTTTATTTTTTTATCTAGAGAAAGAGATTTTTTTATCTGTTATCTGGCCCAGTGGGAATGGACCTTAATATCTGCCTGATATTAATAATAACTGACTGCTTGTATTGACCGATGTAAAATGCACCATGTTGTGTAATAATATAGAAAAGTGTGATGCATCGAGACACAATAACTCACTTCCTGTTTCAGATTAGTGTGGGCACCCCTTCTAGGATGTTTTAGGATGACCCAAGGAACATGTGGGTGCCAAATGTTATACTTTACTGAGATTCTTTAGTTGTCTTCAAAAAAAATTGTCTTTTTAGTAAATCGACCACACTGTAGGCGGCCATTTTCAATTTAGTCAATAACTCACTACTTCCTGTTTCAGATTCCTTTGGGCCCCCCTGCGTAGGGCTGTCACAATTATTACATAATCGTCTAATCGCAATTATTTGACATAAATGTGATTATTTGTCATAATCGCCATAATAGTTTATGTATATTTATACTATATATTTTTTACGGAAAAATAGTGCAAATAGCTGATCTACAAGCTCACAACGCGTCACGATGTGATGCGTTGTGAGCTCGTAGATCGGCTATTTCCACTATCAGTGTTCTTTTTTAAGTATAAAGTTGTCAAATATGTCAGTAATTTCTTTGTATATTTAGGTTATGTATCATATCTACCATGTGTGACAAGTTGTGAGCTTGTAGATCGGCTATTTCCTCTATCAATGTTCGTTTTTAAGTATAAAGTTGTCAAATATGTCAGTAATTTCGTTGTATATTTAGGTTATGTGTCATATCCGCCATGTGCAACTTCAAAGCCAGAAATGTAATTGTCAACGACAAAAACACAACTAAATCGTTAATCGCAATTATTTAAGTGAGAATTAATCGTCATGTAAAATGTCATAATCGTGACAGCCCTACCCCTGCGTATGTCTCAGGAAGACCCAAGGGACAAATGTGCAAGACTGTGTCTAGGCCGTTAAATAAATGCTATTTAATGACACTGTTTAGCCTATTTTATATCAGCCATTAAACCATGTAATGTTCAGTAAACAGTGAAACACCAGGCATGGATTACAGACAGTTTGGTCTAGTTTAGTGGGCTTTAAAGTTGCACATGGTAGATATGATACAACTGGGGCGTTGCTATTAAAATACCTCACGGAGAGGAGAGGAGAGGAGAGGAGAGGATCAACATTCATTCATTCAATTTTCAAAGTGTTCAAATAGTGTTTATATGATCAACAGAATATGGTGTGAAATTAAACAGTCAAATAAACAAACAAACATGAATAAATTAATAACTGTTGCCTAATAACCAACTAGCCAATGTTGCATAGATAGGGGCAACGGTGGCGGAGATATGAGTAGGGGAAAAGTGTGACGTGACAGACAGACTGACAGACAGACTGACAGACAGACAGCCGGTGGAGATTTTGAGAGTAACTGTGACCTGACGGTCGCAACAATGTTCAGTTGTTGCACACACCTCTCATGTGAAATCTCAAAGCATTCAACCTACAACACACAAATATTCAAAACCTCTAAACATTCAGGTCTGGTGAGTTTCCACCGTGCTGTTCAAGGGATGAGGCGCCGTCCAAACAGTTGCGACAGCTATTGTGTCCGTATCGTCTGAGAATGAGTGGACGAGGTCCAATTCATTGTCAACGAAGGTCACGTGTTTTTTTTGTCGTTGCCGTGTCTCTTTGGCCAAAAGACAGCCTTCGGTTGAGCAAGAGACACGGCAACGACAAAAAACCAAACAACCTTCATTGACAATGCAATGGACTCCCCCCACCCCCCCTCATTCTCAGACGATACGGAGAAGATGTCTCATGCGTATGTGTGATTGCGGCCTGAGTGGTTCCAGGTAAAGGCGTAGACACTTTTCTCTGAGGTGGAAAGACTGGTGACGTGAGGTTACTAGACACCATGTATGTGAACTAGGGGTGTAACGATACATTTTAATAGCGATTTTTTCTTCTTAAAAATGCTAATTACAAAACACAAGTAGGTAGTATCGATACAATCGATTCTTTGCACTGACGATTCGATACGATAAAAAATAAAACGATACGATTCGATTTTAGCTGTTTTCATTTCGATACACTTCGATTGTTTAAGTTAAAAACGATATTTCGATACAGTTACTATATAGTTACACCCCTAATGTGAACCTCAACATATCTGGCTCAGATCACTTGATAAAAGTAAGTTGGCTGTTGGCTTAAGTCCCTTAGTTATGTAATGTCCATACTCCCTTTCTTATTAAAAAGCGACGCGAAGCGAATGCTCACGTTTTGAGCTTGCAGATCGGCAATAAACCTATGCCATCAATACGTAACAGCACTAGAGTTGTGTTTTAAGCTCTTCTTTTCTCTTTCTCCCCGACGAATGACGGGGTCTGTTTTGTAAAATCCAATTGCTGTCTGTCTGTCTGCCAGCGCAGCGTCTCGTGGATGGATGCAAGCATGGAGGATGTTACACAGATATTGGTGTCGGGCAGAGGCTACAGAAATGTGTGACCGGCAACCGCATCGCCTATACAGTAGTTGCATGGCTGTTACACACAGACATCGGAGTCCGGGGCTTTAGTGAATAAACTTTACACCTACTATAGGCCTACTTATTTTAGTCTTTTGTTATTTTAATTAAGTGTGCCTGCCATGCAATGCAATGGCAAAACACTTATTAAGTGTGCCTGCCATGCAATGGCAAAACACTTATTGTAATCCGCCATACTTAAGTAAGTAAATAAGTAAGTACATAATGTCGCCACAAAATTTCGGCACGTAATAAGTGCCGCACGATTTACGCCACCGCCGCAATATATACATCAAAACGTGCGGCTCGGCCGGGAATGGGGTGCTATTACTTTTCTAAGAGAAAAGTTGTATCGTTTAATTGATATTAATTTATTAGTGAATTAATTTTACCCATTGACTTATAATGGGAATCGCAAAAACTCACATTCTCGCAAACCATAGGGGCTACAGTTTCAAAACTTGGAGAGGAGATTTATAATGATATCAAGGATTAAATAAAAAATAATTTCGTCAGTTGGCCTCATGGTGGCGCTATAACAGTCCACTTTACCTTTCGGCCTGTAACTCTTGAACCGTGGCTCGGAAAATTAAAATTCCTTTTTCCCTGGATTCCTTGGGTCGTGACGCATCTCCTCATATAGGCCACGCCCATTTGCCTCAGGATAGATTTTCCGCCATTTTGAATTTTCTTCAAAACACACTTTTTGCTCCTTTTCCTACATATTTTCTCCAAATGTCACAAAAGTCGATACACACGATCTATGGACTCATGTGATAAACATATTTAAACGATATTTTGATAGTCCATACCGTTCTTCCGTAACAGGGTTCCAAAGTTAGCGGGAGGAGCCCGTTTTGTAAGAAGTAGCCATAAATCACAAACAAAACATCCAGTCAACACCAAATTTTAATCACAAGTGGGGGGCGCTATACTGAACATATACGCAAAAGCATTTCCACTTCGACCCATAGGGGGCACCACAAACGCGCAAAACGTAACCGTTTCATGCCAAAACGTGTTTTTCAGGGGGAACGACCATCTCAAAACGAAACACAAACGATCTCAGGAGCGACGGGACAACGTAATCGCCTTGCGGAACTTGTGGGAGGAGAAGTGTGCCTGCCATGCAATGGCAAAACACTTATTGGTTGCACACACTTAGCGAGCTGCAGGCACACTTAAAATTTCTTAGAAATTTTCTTTTCTAGTAATAATAATGATCCCACAAATTTGGTGCGGTAATAACTGCCGCACAATTTACGCCACCGCCGCAATATATACATCAAAACGTGCGGCTCGGCCGGGAATGGTGTGCTATTACTTTTCTTTCCGATCCGCGTTACCATTGCGACGTAATTCGCAAAAAACGACGCCAAAAAAACCCATTGACTTAGAATGGGGGACTCCGAAAAAAAAACAGAAACTTTGGCGCCACATAACTCTGCCATAATTTTGCCTAGCAACGTGATTTAAACTTTAAAATGCACACACAACTTTGGTCTTTTTCCGGCCAATAGGGATGAGCTGTAATTGATTAAGCCCCGCCCCCTCTGTAACAGGAAGTGTCCTTCGCCAAACAGGAAGTGCCTCTATAACTCATGAACCGTTTGTCGTACAGACTCGCGGCTGGTGTCATAAAACATTTTTTTTCTCAATTTTTTTTTTTCTCAAAAATTTTTTTTTTCTCAAATTTTTTTTTTCTCAAACATTTTTTTTTCTCAATTTTTTTTTTCTCAAAAAATTGTTTTTTCTCAAAAAAAAATTTTTCTCAAATTTTTTTTTCTCAAAAAAATTCTCAAAACATTTTTTTTCTCAAAAGATTTTTTTTCTCAAAAGATTTTTTTTCTCAAACATTTTTTTTTCTCAATTTTTTTTTTCTCAAAAATTTTTATTTTCTCAATTTTTTTTTTTCTCAAAAAACTTTTTCTCACAACAATTTTTTCTCAAAAAACTGTCGTTAAAGTGCGACCCGTGATAACGGCCAAAAATGCACCAAAACGCCACTAATTAGTCGAAATGGCTGTGGGTGGTGTCATATGAAGAACCATAATGTTAAAGCTTATGCAAAAAATGCTAATGTTAAAAAATGTAACGCTAATGCTAACACCAACCGCTACACAAGGTTGCACAGACTTAGCGAGCTGCAGGCACACTTAAAATTTCTTGGAAATTTTCTTTTCTAGTTGTTTAAGTACTGTTTAAGTAATGATTCTATTGTCTTGTTCTGTTTACAGAATTACCACTCAATACAGGCCTTTGTTAACATCTATCAGCCCTTCACCTGTACTGGAAGATTTATTTTTATTTTGTTGTTTGAACAACTGTTGAATTTATGTATTGCCAAGTATTTGAAGTGAAACCTTATGTAACGACAACTGTGTTACTGATATTGTTTTAGACATTAACACAGAGATGCCTCAGGCCTTGCTTTATGCAGGTCAGGTTTTTTTTTTCTTTTTTTTTTTCTGTTTGATTCAGCCTGACTCTGGTCAACCAAGGAGTGGCAAGCAACCCAAGATTGGAAGGACCCAGACCTGATCTAAGAATTCTCCTGGCAGACCCAGAGCCATAGTCAGTGAGCCAGAGTCTGTGTCCCCAGCGTGGTAGGAAATTATCACACACCAACTGCCCTGGCAGTGCAGTACTGGTCGGTGATACACACAGACTGCACACAGAAGAACTGGACTTTTTGACAAACGCATACTCACCACATACACTGCGCTGTGAGGAACAGTGCAGGACTGGACAATTAGTGGTTCAATTAGTACCCTCACACTCACATTCTCTCTGCTCTGCAGGGGCAGAGAGGTATTATTCAGTCAGTATGGTTGGGTGCACCCTAGGAATTAAAACCCTCAGAAAAGAAAATCTTGAAAACCGGATTCACTGAGTCATGGTATACCTATCTCCATTCATTATTGTACTGTATGTTTGTGCACATTGTTTCAGTAGACAAACCTATCTTGCCCAACCTCTAACCCCATGCTGTAATTTGGTAACTGTCATATACTACCCTTACGACACAGGTGTTGCATATAGTTATTATTTATCATTGATGTTTTCTTGTTTTTTTTGTTTGTTGTTTTGAAAAAGAGAAATCTCTACTTGATAAAAAAAACGTCTGACTGTTAATATTTTACACTGTTTTTGTAATTATGTTTTATGTTTTATAAGAAATTCATTGGATTAAAGCTTTGGCAGCTCACCTGTTTTTGCATATCTGTCCCAGCGAGGTGTCTTGAGTGAGGAGGTGTAATAATATGCATTCATCTTAATGTAATTTTTGATGACTGGTGATGGTGGTTTTTGATGGGAATTCTTATCTCCTGACATACAATGTGCTGTTCAGGGGGAGAAGCAGACTCACAGACACTGTAAAGCCAGGACTTGGCATTCACTGAACGCAAATGAATTAACACTGGTCAGTTTGGGGGCATTTTCGGTCCAAGTGTCTTGGGTAACGTGATATTTTTCTAGTTATGGGCTAAATACTGAGTAATTACCAGATAATAACATGGTAACAGACCTCACTTCCTTTTGCGGTACAATTCCACTTTAATAACTATGTACTTTCCAGGTAGATATTTTTGTATTTACTGGGTAACAAATGAGTAATTACCAGGTAATAACATGGTAACAGACCTTGCTTCCTTTTGCGGTACAATTCCACTTTAATAACTATGTACTTTCCAGGTAGGTATTTTTGTATTTACTGGGTAACAAATGAGTAATTACCAGGTAATAACATGGTAATAGACCTTGCTTCCTTTTGCGGTACAGTTCCACTTTAATAACTATGTACTTTCCAGGTAGGTATTTTTGTAGTTACTGGGTAAATACCAAGTAATTACCAGGTAAGTACCTGTCAATTACCAGGTTAAACATGGTAGTTATCAGATTAATATCTGGTAAATATATACGTCATTACCGCCTCTCAGTCACTGAACAAATTGATTGATTGTATATATAATCTATAATTACTGGGTAAATACCTGGTAGTTCTGATTGAGTAAATACCAGGTAACTACCTTGGTACCTGCCCGGATTAGTATTGGTTATTTCCTAGTAATTACCTGGTAAATGACATGGTAATTATATGGTAATTACAGTAATAAATGTGTATAATTATCTGGTAGTTTCTAGGAAAATACCTAGTAATTACCTAACCATCACTAGGTATATTACCATGGTACATGGTAACTTGGTAGTTACCATGTAATTACATAGTAATTGCATAACAAAATACTCATAATTACCTGGTAAATACCTTTTAGTATCCAGGAAAATACCTGGTAACTACCAGGTAATATACCGGGAAATTACTAGGTGTATTACCAGGTACTTACTATGTAATTACCAGGTAAATACTTAATATGACCTGGTAATTACCTGGTAGTTTTCAGGAACATAGAAGGTAATTACTAATTAATTATTGCACTGGCAGTGCAGTACTGGTCGGTGATACACACAGACTGCACACAGAAGAACTGGACTTTTTGACAAACGCATACTCACCACATACACTGCGCTGTGAGGAACAGTGCAGGACTGGACAATTAGTGGTTCAATTAGTACCCTCACACTCACATTCTCTCTGCTCTGCAGGGGCAGAGAGATATTATTCAGTCAGTATGGTTGGGTGCACCCTAGGAATTAAAACCCTCAGAAAAGAAAATCTTGAAAACCGGATTCACTGAGTCATGGTATACCTATCTCCATTCATTATTGTACTGTATGTTTGTGCACATTGTTTCAGTAGACAAACCTATCTTGCCCAACCTCTAACCCCATGCTGTAATTTGGTAACTGTCATATACTACCCTTACGACACAGGTGTTGCATATAGTTATTATTTATCATTGATGTTTTCTTGTTTTTTTTGTTTGTTGTTTTGAAAAAGAGAAATCTCTACTTGATAAAAAAAACGTCTGACTGTTAATATTTTACACTGTTTTTGTAATTATGTTTTATGTTTTATAAGAAATTCATTGGATTAAAGCTTTGGCAGCTCACCTGTTTTTGCATATCTGTCCCAGCGAGGTGTCTTGAGTGAGGAGGTGTAATAATATGCATTCAACTTAATGTAATTTTTGATGACTGGTGATGGTGGTTTTTGATGGGAATTCTTATCTCCTGACATACAATGTGCTGTTCAGGGGGAGAAGCAGACTCACAGACACTGTAAAGCCAGGACTTGGCATTCACTGAACGCAAATGAATTAACACTGGTCAGTTTGGGGGCATTTTCGGTCCAAGTGTCTTGGGTAATGTGATATTTTTCTAGTTATGGGCTAAATACTGAGTAATTACCAGGTAATAACATGGTAACAGACCTCACTTCCTTTTGCGGTACAATTCCACTTTAATAACTATGTACTTTCCAGGTAGATATTTTTGTATTTACTGGGTAACAAATGAGTAATTACCAGGTAATAACATGGTAACAGACCTTGCTTCCTTTTGCGGTACAATTCCACTTTAATAACTATGTACTTTCCAGGTAGGTATTTTTGTATTTACTGGGTAACAAATGAGTAATTACCAGGTAATAACATGGTAATAGACCTTGCTTCCTTTTGCGGTACAATTCCACTTTAATAACTATGTACTTTCCAGGTAGGTATTTTTGTATTTACTGGGTAACGAATGAGTAATTACCAGGTAATAACATGGTAATAGACCTTGCTTCCTTTTGCGGTACAGTTCCACTTTAATAACTATGTACTTTCCAGGTAGGTATTGTTGTAGTTACTGGGTAAATACTAAGTAATTACCAGGTAAGTACCTGTCAATTACCAGGTTAAACATGGTAGTTATCAGATTAATATCTGGTAAATATATACGTCATTACCGCCTCTCAGTCACTGAACAAATTGATTGATTGTATATATAATCTATAATTACTGGGTAAATACCTGGTAGTTCTGATTGAGTAAATACCAGGTAACTACCTTGGTACCTGCCCGGATTAGTATTGGTTATTTCCTAGTAATTACCTGGTAATTACAGTAATAAATGTGTATAATTATGTTTTTTTTCATTATTAGTTCTATTTATAGTGGCTCATAGGAATAGACTATGTGACAACCAGGAATAGTTTGGTGACCACCGGAGACTCGGTTGACGGCCGGAATTTAGACGGCACCCGGGAGCAGGTTGGGTTAGCGCCCCAGCCTGTGTCTTCCGTGAGGAAGAAGCCCAACAAATCCACGGTGAGGCCTTTAGGAGGGCCATTCAACTGCAGCAGCTGAATGGAATGTTTGGATTGGGGTCTGGTGCAACGCACAGGTTCTGAACCTGGTGAGAGCAGGAGAGGACCTGGTGAGACGTAGGAGGAGCCCGGCCAGGAGTCAACCCATAGAGCCTAGTTCTTCCACACGCCAGAATAGTACCCCCAATCCCGGCAGAGTAGTTCCGGTGCAGCACATTGAGTGACCCTGTCTTTCCCTAATAGGACTGATCGTGGATAGCTACTGGGACGTAAGTCGGGACTTGATCAACCCCGGCTGGGTCACCTGGGCGAGGGTGTATGATGTTGCGAGACCCGAAACACCCGTCGACCCCAGGCTACATCACTGATGATACGTCCCAGTTGCATCCTTGTGATGTTTTTTTTTTTCATTATTAGTTCTATTTATAGTGGCTCATAGGAATAGACTATGTGACAACCAGGAATAGTTTGGTGACCACCGGAGACTCGGTTGACGGCCGGAATTTAGACGGCACCCGGGAGCAGGTTGGGTTAGCGCCCCAGCCTGTGTCTTCCGTGAGGAAGAAGCCCAACAAATCCACGGTGAGGCCTTTAGGAGGGCCATTCAACTGCAGCAGCTGAATGGAATGTTTGGATTGGGGTCTGGTGCAACGCACAGGTTCTGAACCTGGTGAGAGCAGGAGAGGACCTGGTGAGACGTAGGAGGAGCCCGGCCAGGAGTCAACCCATAGAGCCTAGTTCTTCCACGCGCCAGAATAGTACCCCCAATCCCGGCAGAGTAGTTCCGGTGCAGCACATTGAGTGACCCTGTCTTTCCCTAATAGGACTGATCGTGGATAGCTACTGGGACGTAAACATAGAAGGTAATTACTAATTAATTACTAGGTAGTCTTGGTAGTTACCAAGTCTCTGCAACCTTGTGTAGCGGTTGGTGTTAGTGTTTCGTTTTGAGAGGGTCGTTCCCCCTGAAAAACACGTTTTGGCATGAAACGGTTACGTTTTGCGCGTTTGTGGTGCCCCCTATGGGTCGAAGTGGAAATGCTTTTGGGTATATGTTCAGTATAGCGCCCCCCACTTGTGGTTAAAATTTGGTGTTGACTGGATGTTTCGTTTGTGATTTATGGCTACTTCTTACAAAACGGGCTCCTCCCGCTAACTTTGGAACCCTGTTACGGAAGAACGGTATGGACTATCAAAATATCGTTTAAATATGTTTATCGCATGAGTCCATAGATCGTGTGTATCGACTTTTGTGACATTTGGAGAAAATATGTAGGAAATGGAGCAAAAAGTGTGTTTTGAAGAAAATTCAAAGTGGCGGAAAATCTATCCTGACGCAAATGGGCGTGGCCTATATGAGGAGATGCGCCATGACCCAAGGAATCCAGGGAAAAGGGAATTTTAATTTTCCGACCCACGGTTCAAGAGTTACAGGCCAAAAGGTAAAGTGGACTGTTATAGCGCCACCATGAGGCCAACTGACGAAATTATGTTTTACTTAATCCTTGATATCATTATAAATCTCCTCTCCAAGTTTTGAAACTGTAGCCCCTATGGTTTGCGAGAAAAAAAATATTGAATGTGAGTTTTTGCGATTCCCATTATAAGTCAATGGGTAAAATGAATTCACTAATAAATTAATATCAATTAAACGATACAACTTTTCTCTTAGAAAAGTAATAGCACCCCATTCCCGGCCGAGCCGCACGTTTTGATGTATATATTGCGGCGGTGGCGTAAATCGTGCGGCACTTATTACGTGCCGAAATTTTGTGGCGACATTATGTACTTACTTATTTACTTACTTAAAGGGATATTACACTTTCAAAACGTTTTTTTCGTCTAATCAGGCTTGTATGAACACCCTGAACAGTTTTTAATTTGCTTCATTCAGTATTTAGATATTTGATGTAAATGTTACCACCTCCAACACGCCCAGGCCCTCTCCACATACACACCCATTGTAACTTCAAACTCCATTTTAACCATGATAGATTCATTAAAAACACCCATTATTTTTTCTGGTGACTCATAATACCCTCCTAATACGTGAGCAGACCGTGTTTTTTCAATAACCCTTTTCTTTTATTTTTAATAATTCTTTGGGAAAATGGAAAACATTAAATACAATAATATTTTATTGAAAATAAATGAAAAAAGTTATTGAAAAAACACGGTCTGCTCACATATTAGGAGGGTATTATGAGTCACCAGAAAAAATAATGGGTGTTTTTAATGAATCTATCATGGTTAAAATGGAGTTTGAAGTTACAATGGGTGTGTATGTGGAGAGGGCCTGGGCGTGTTGGAGGTGGTAACATTTACATCAAATATCTAAATACTGAATGAAGCAAATTAAAAACTGTTCAGGGTGTTCATACAAGCCTGATTAGACGAAAAAAACGTTTTGAAAGTGTAATATCCCTTTAAGTATGGCGGATTACAATAAGTGTTTTGCCATTGCATGGCAGGCACACTTAATAAGTGTTTTGCCATTGCATTGCATGGCAGGCACACTTAATTAAAATAACAAAAGACTAAAATAAGTAGGCCTATAGTAGGTGTCATGTGAATAACTGTATTGTGTATGTCTCTTTAAGAGACCGGACGATATAGCGAGGTGCACGTACACCGGACCAGTTAGTTGGTTGCACGTACACAACGGGGCAACATGTGTCTGTGAGAGGAGCTATAATAAACAACCTTTGTAGTTAAAGTACGTTGTCAACAGTGAGTTATTATATCGGTCATAACCTGCACATGGTGTCAGAAGTCAAGCGGTGAAGATGGCCAAGTTTAACCCTCCCGACAACTTTGATTTTACCCGCCCGGATCAGTGGCCGGAGTGGCGGCAACGGTTCCAGCGCTACCGGCTAGCCACGAAGCTAAACCTGGAGGATGGAGTCGTACAGGTTAGCACTTTGCTGTATGCGCTCGGAAAGGAGGCTGAGCAAGTTTTCAACACGTTGCTTTTCGAGGTTGGGGAGGACAATGAGGACTATGAGACTGTGTTTGGAAAGCTGAATAATTACTTCATTCCTAAAGTGAACGTCATCCACAAACGGGCTCGTTTTTACCTCCGCTCACAGAAGAGGGGCGAGTCGGCGGAGGAATATATCCGGACGCTTTACGAGTTGGCCGAGACCTGTCAATTTGGAGCAGCAAAGATAGAAAATATTCGAGACAGGCTGGTGATCGGGATCCTGGATAAAGAGCTGTCAGAGAAGCTACAGTTAACAGCGGATCTAACGCTGGAGAAGGCTGTGGAGATGGTGAGACAGTCTGAGCAGATAAAAGGGAAAGTTAGTCAACAGGCTAATTCTGGCTCGGGTGATGCAACATTCCTGAGTGAGGTCGCTTGCACATGTAATTGTAACTGCGGGGCTGCGACGTCCCTGAGTGAAGTCAGACACAACGCACGCGCTGCACCTTTCCTACAACAAAGAGGACGGGGAAGGACACGAGGCAGCGGCGGTTTCCAGGGAGCAGCAGCGCCAGCAGCAGGGCATCGCGATGGGGGTGCCACAGAGACAAGGTGCTTCAGGTGTGGGCGGAACCACCCTAACAGCGTACAGTGTGCAGCCAGGCAGGCGAAATGTAGAAACTGCCAAAAGATTGGACATTTTGCTGCTGTCTGCCGCTCTGCGAGAGTGAATGAACTGACAACGATGGAGCAGCAGGATGACGGCTACGGAGAGATGCAGTTCATTGGTGAGATAAAAACGAAATACCTCTATGTGGCAGA
Source organism: Nannobrachium achirus (assembly GCF_963921795.1). Lineage (NCBI taxonomy): Eukaryota > Metazoa > Chordata > Actinopteri > Myctophiformes > Myctophidae > Nannobrachium > Nannobrachium achirus. The sequence continues at coordinate 6,967,952 of NC_137823.1, forward strand.
TTCTAATAGGCCTTGGACTGTTAAACTGAAGATCTATGACACTCCTGTCACTTTCAAGATTGACACTGGTGCAGACGCCAGTGTGATTTCGGATGACACTTATCGCCAGCTCAAATACCCGCCCTTGTTATCTAGTGATCGCACAGCTTTTGATCGCCCCGGAGGTAGGCTTGACTGTCTAGGTCTGTTCACTGCTGTAACAAAGCGCAAGGGCAAGCAGTTTAAGTTCAACATCCATGTGATCAAGACGGCTCATGGCAGCAACCTGTTGGGCCGTGAAGTTGCAGTAGCCATGGGACTGGTGAAGAGATTGGAGGAGGTACAAAGCACATTTGGGGCGGATCTGGGCCTCTTAAAAATAAAGCCTGTGAAAATATGCCTGCGGGAGGATGCCGTCCCGTACAGTGTCACCACAGCAAGGAGGGTGTCGGCCCCTCTGTTTCCCAAAGTCAAGGCGGAGCTCGCAAGGATGCTCAAATGTGACGTCATAGAGGGGATCACGGAACCAACTGAGTGGTGCGCCCCGATAGTTCCAGTCCCCAAGAAAAGCGGTGAGGTGAGGATCTGTGTTGATCTCAAGCGATTAAACACTGCTGTGAAAAGAGAGAGATTTGTTCTACCCACCATAGATGACATATTGCCAAAACTAGCAGAGTCTCGTGTGTTCTCCTTGCTCGATGCAGCGAGCGGTTTCTGGCAAATTCCACTAGAGAAAGAGACTGCTAAACTGACCACGTTCATCACCCCAGTGGGTAGGTTCTTTTTCAAACGTCTTCCTTTCGGGATCTCCAGTGCACCGGAGATCTTTCAGAGAGAGATGTCGGTTCTGTTTCAAGGCCAAGAGGGAGTCGAGGTGTACATGGACGACATCCTAGTCCATGGAAGAGACGACATGGAGCACGAGCAGAGACTCCAGAATGTTCTGCGTATCCTCGGGAACGCGGGCCTGAAGCTCAACGACCAGAAGTGCTTCCTGCGCCAGAGGCAGCTGAACTACTTGGGACATCAAATCAACAGTGAGGGCATCCAGCCTGACCCCGCAAAGGTGAGCGCCATCACAGATCTAAAGCCACCTAGTGACGTGCCTGGCCTGAGGAGGTTCCTAGGTATGGTCCATTATCTCGGACGCTTCCTGCCTAACCTGTCAGAAGTGATAAAACCACTCAACGACCTGCTGAAGTGCGAGGCCGTGTGGATCTGGGATGCAGCACAAGACGAGGCATTCAATAAGGTAAAGCACATCATCTCCACTGCACCTACACTAGCATTTTATGATGTAAGCAAACCTACAGTAGTGAGTGCAGACGCAAGCAGCTACGGGCTAGGCGGTGTACTGCTACAGAGACACTCAGATGGACTGAAACCAGTGGCATTCTGTTCAATAACACTAACTGATGCTGAGAAGCGCTATGCGCAAATAGAGAAAGAGTGTCTGGCTGCTGTTTGGGCCTGTGAACGATTCTCCACTTACCTATATGGCCTGGACAGCTTCACAGTCCATACGGACCACAAACCACTGGTCCCTCTGATCAACAACAAAGACCTCGATAATGTTCCCCTGAGGTGCCAGCGGTTGCTCATGCGCATGATGAAGTACAACCCCATTGCAGAGTACGTACCTGGGAAGACACTGACAGTAGCTGACACACTTTCCAGACAGCCATTACCTGTAATCCTGAGTGAAGTGTCAGAACTAACCTGTGATGTTTCAGCGTTCGAAGATGCAGCTCACGCGGCATGGCCGGTGTCACCATCCAAACTGGAGAAGATCAAGGAGGAGACAAGGATGGACACTGAGCTGCTGGTGGTGAGCAGACTGATTGCAGAAGGATGGCCGCAGTACGTGAACAGTGTACCGGCACAGGGCAAAGCCTATCATCACTGCAGTAACAGCCTGTCAACATCGAAGGGTCTCGTGCTATACGGAGACCGCATCGTGATTCCTCACAGCATGAGAAAAGAGATACTCCAGCGGTTGCACGATGGACACCAGGGCATCACCAAGTGCAGAGAACGGGCACACATGAGTGTGTGGTGGCCCGGGTTGGAAAAGGAAATCCAAGAACTGGTAACTAAATGTCCCGAGTGCATGCAAGTCAGACCTACACAGAGAAAGGAGCCTCTGATTACAACTCCGCTGCCACAAAGGCCCTGGCAGGTGATCGGTGCGGACATCTGTGAGTACGGGAAACAAAACTACTTGGTAGTTGTTGACTATTATTCTCGCTACATAGAAATAGCTCATCTGCCAGACATGAAGAGTGAGACCACAATTGCCTGTTTTAAGAATATCTTCTCCAGGTGGGGTTGCCCAGATGAGCTCCACACGGATAATGCAAAACAGTTTGTAAGCAAGGTATTTGACGGCTTTACTGTAATCTATGACTTTAAGCACATCACCTCTAGCCCTCACTATCCTCAGAGCAACGGCGAGGCTGAGAGGGCGGTACAGACAGCAAAGAAGATCCTACGGCAGGATGATCCGTTTCTGGCTCTCATGAGCTACAGAGCTACCCCAATACAGGCCACGGGTGCCAGTCCTGCGCAGCTGATGATGGGCCGTCAGATCAAGACAACGGTGCCTACAATCGATAAAGTCCTGTTGCCTGAGTGGCCCAACTTCACAAGGGTGCGTGAGGCTGATGCCAAGGCAAAGAGCAGCTACAGACGTGCCTACAACCGACGCTACGGTGCCAGAGCGCTTCCACCTCTCCACCCAGGGCAGAGCGTGGCAGTGAAGCTCGACGGGGAGTCTGGCTGGACGACGGCGGCGACAGTTCAACAGCCACACTCAGCTCCGAGGTCCTATCTGGTCCAGACTGACTACGGGACCCTGCGGAGAAACAGGCGCCACCTACGACCGACGTTCCCTCCTGGTGAGGGGGGGGACACACAGGTGGGCGAGCAACAGTCACCACCCCAGCTTACACCTCCGAGTTCACCTGCCAGAGGGGCCGCGTCACCGGCGAGAGAGACTGTTTCCCCTGATCGAGAGCCTGCGGGGCCTGCAGATCGTCTTCCAGTTCGAGAGCCTGTCCAGGAGGAGCCTGCATGTCGTCTTCCAGAACCGGCCCGGGTGACTTCCAGGGGCAGAGTGGTCCGCCCGCCTGACAGGTTTAATGACTTTGTGTGTTAATGACATATAGCTTGCCGCAATGGAGCAGAATAATCTCCGGCAGCTATAGAGGTGACTGGGTAGTCCACCCCATAACCTCGTGTCATTGTTTGTTCTGCTGTGCCTTTCTCTAGTCTAAAAAAAAAAAAAAAAAAAAAAAAAAAGGGACAAGAGGGGGGAGGAATGTTTATTTATCACAGCATTTTGATTAACAGTTTCTCTTTCTTATTTTGATTGAATTTACAGAGGGTTTCCATTGCACTGCTAATCCTAAGAGTCCATGTTATGCACTAGTTTTGTATTTCACAGTATACATTGTCTCCGACTCAAAGGAGGGGAGATGTCATGTGAATAACTGTATTGTGTATGTCTCTTTAAGAGACCGGACGATATAGCGAGGTGCACGTACACCGGACCAGTTAGTTGGTTGCACGTACACAACGGGGCAACATGTGTCTGTGAGAGGAGCTATAATAAACAACCTTTGTAGTTAAAGTACGTTGTCAACAGTGAGTTATTATATCGGTCATAACCTGCACAGTAGGTGTAAAGTTTATTCACTAAAGCCCCGGACTCCGATGTCTGTGTGTAACAGCCATGCAACTACTGTATAGGCGATGCGGTTGCCGGTCACACATTTCTGTAGCCTCTGCCCGACACCAATATCTGTGTAACATCCTCCATGCTTGCATCCATCCACGAGACGCTGCGCTGGCAGACAGACAGACAGCAATTGGATTTTACAAAACAGACCCCGTCATTCGTCGGGGAGAAAGAGAAAAGAAGAGCTTAAAACACAACTCTAGTGCTGTTACGTATTGATGGCATAGGTTTATTGCCGATCTGCAAGCTCAAAACGTGAGCATTCGCTTCGCGTCGCTTTTTAATAAGAAAGGGAGTATGGACATTACATAAATAAGGGACTTAAGCCAACAGCCAACTTACTTTTATCAAGTGATCTGAGCCAGATATGTTGAGGTTCACATTAGGGGTGTAACTATATAGTAACTGTATCGAAATATCGTTTTTAACTTAAACAATCGAAGTGTATCGAAATGAAAACAGCTAAAATCGAATCGTATCGTTTTATTTTTTATCGTATCGAATCGTCAGTGCAAAGAATCGATTGTATCGATACTACCTACTTGTGTTTTGTATTTAGCATTTTTAAGAAGAAAAAATCGCTATTAAAATGTATCGTTACACCCCTAGTTCACATACATGGTGTCTAGTAACCTCACGTCACCAGTCTTTCCACCTCAGAGAAAAGTGTCTACGCCTTTACCTGGAACCACTCAGGCCGCAATCACACATACGCATGAGACATCTTCTCCGTATCGTCTGAGAATGAGGGGGGGTGGGGGGAGTCCATTGCATTGTCAATGAAGGTTGTTTGGTTTTTTGTCGTTGCCGTGTCTCTTGCTCAACCGAAGGCTGTCTTTTGGCCAAAGAGACACGGCAACGACAAAAAAAACACGTGACCTTCGTTGACAATGAATTGGACCTCGTCCACTCATTCTCAGACGATACGGACACAATAGCTGTCGCAACTGTTTGGACGGCGCCTCATCCCTTGAACAGCACGGTGGAAACTCACCAGACCTGAATGTTTAGAGGTTTTGAATATTTGTGTGTTGTAGGTTGAATGCTTTGAGATTTCACATGAGAGGTGTGTGCAACAACTGAACATTGTTGCGACCGTCAGGTCACAGTTACTCTCAAAATCTCCACCGGCTGTCTGTCTGTCAGTCTGTCTGTCAGTCTGTCTGTCACGTCACACTTTTCCCCTACTCATATCTCCGCCACCGTTGCCCCTATCTATGCAACATTGGCTAGTTGGTTATTAGGCAACAGTTATTAATTTATTCATGTTTGTTTGTTTATTTGACTGTTTAATTTCACACCATATTCTGTTGATCATATAAACACTATTTGAACACTTTGAAAATTGAATGAATGAATGTTGATCCTCTCCTCTCCTCTCCTCTCCTCTCCGTGAGGTATTTTAATAGCAACGCCCCAGTTGCCTTAAAGTTAAAGCAGGCATTGACACTAAGGCTTGCCCACCTGCCCCCCGGCAGATAAATAAAACTTTCGAGCAGGTGGAGTTTGCTTTCAGGTTGCCCGACCGGGCAAGTGATCATTTGAGAGGGGACGCAACCATCTATAAACACAACACCAGATATCTGTCTAAACACCTGAACGTCTATGAACACAACACCAGATATCTGTCTAAACACCTGAACATGGCCAGCACGCTCTGTCTTCTGGTCTGTGGAATGTAAAATAAGAGCACTGTTTACCTAGAATGTGCTGTTTTCACTGTTGATACACTTAAATGTAATATAACTAGTGTGAAACCATAGAGATATATTTAATCAAAGCTACAGTATGTATGTATATATTTGGATTTGGAAGTATTGAGGTACAGTATGACTTTTTTATCGCCCAGAAAGTAAAGAAATATGTGTTAAATTGAGCGTTAATTAAAATCTTATCTATCATTTTACAATGGACGATTTACTTTTCGGACAAGTGGGCATGACCTTTGGGCAAGTAGAACATGACCTGTACATGCCTGACGGGCAAGTGGCTCTGAGACCTTAGTGTCAACCCCTGTTAAAGCTCTGAACAGCCCAGAACAAAGTAATTAGGGTTGTGCTTGGTCTTCCTCCTCGGACCCTCCTTACCAATCATCACCACAAAAGCGTGGGGTGGCTCAAAGTAGCTGACAGAGTACAGCATCTTGCAATGGGCCTGGTATACAAGATTCACTACACCTCCAAGATACCCATGTACCTGGCAAATTACTTCCTTAAAGGTCAAGGATGTTCACGATCACAACACCAGAGGCAGCTCCACTAATCATGTTCAACCTAGATTTAACACTATTAAAAGCTCTAATTTGTTCTCCTGCTATACCACCAACATGTGGAACGCCCTTCCGCGAGCCTTAAAGGGGTTACTGTCACCTATAGGGGCCGAGGGGCAGATTACACTGTGACATGAGCTTCTCTGAAAACGGTCTGAAACAGTCTGAAGCTCATGTCACAGTGTAATCTGCCCCTCGCCCCCTAACAACAGCTGACCAGTACAGTAAGTAGTCATACATCAGGCTATACAGACAATTAATGTGATTTGCTTATAATTGCGCGTTCCCACAATGATCATAAGCATATTAACTTTATTTTAAGATGACTTCTTAAAGTGACAGTACCCCTTTAAAGGAGAGTAAATCCCTAGCCTCCTTCAAAATTGGTCTGAAAAATCACCTTCAGGCGGCTGCTACTCGAGACTTGTAAATAGACTAAGCCCCATGTTTCCACCCCCCCCCCTCCCTTTTTTCTCCCCATTTTTCTGCTTTTGTAATTGATTGTAATTGATGTTATCCTATGTAAAGTACTCTGTTCTATCCATCTGTCTTTCAATGTTATATGAGATACATGAAGTGGTTCCTGTGTAAATAAGCCGAAAAGCTTACTAGGATCTCCTTTTAGTTGACCTTGTAACACTAGGTCTGTACTTTTTCCTATTGCAAACTTCGAATAAATTCTTCAATCAATCAAACAGTGATCTCAGACCCAGAAGCGTCCCTGTGTAGCCCCCCCCCCCCCCCCCAGTCTTGACTCATTGACTGTGCGTTACTGTTGTCAAATCAAGTCTTTGCCATGTCTATTAGAGCATTGTAGTCTAGTGAAATTTCTGAAAAATGTGATTGTTAGAGGCATTTGGGGGTAAAAGTGGGTAACCAGGCCATTTTACATAATTCAAGGGTGCAGAATCTGAAAAACCCGGTTACCAAACAAAATTTTGAGTTTTTGACCTTCTAATTTGTATAACAAAGTGGCTGCCGAATTGTACATTTTGAACTATTTATTCAAGCAATATTTCTCTTTCAAAAAACTTTTCATCATTTTATCATATAATCTGGGTTTTGCGAACACCCAGGACAGTTTTTGAGTTGCTTGATTCAGTTTAGATTTAGATATTTGATATTCATTTTATCAGACACGCCCCCTTCCTATACAAACCCATTGTAACTTCAAACTCCATTTTAACCATGATAGATTTAATGAAAACACCTGTCCTTTTTTCTGGTGACTCCTGACATCCTCCTAGCAGGTTGTGTTTTGTCAATAAAAAAAATCATTTATTTTTAATAATTTCTTAATTGTATTTTATTTTTTCCATTTTCCCAAATAATTATAGAAAATAAACTAAAAAGGTTATCGAATGAACACTGCCTGTTCGTGTATTAGAAGGCCATCAGGAGTCACCAGAAAAAAGGATGGGTGTTTTCATTGAATCTATCATGGTTAAAATGTTTTATTTTTATTTAAAAGGGATATTTCACTTAAATACAAAAACATTTTAACCATGATAGATTCAATGAAAACACCCATCCTTTTTTTCTGGTGACTCCTGACGCCCTCCTAATACAAGAACAGGCAGTGTTTTTTCGATAACTTTTTTAGTTTCTTTTTAATAATTATTTGGGAAAATGAAAAATAAATAAATACAAAAAAGAGGAGATAAAAAGGAGTTATCGAAAGTACAAGACCATCTCACATATTAGGAGGGCGTCAGGAGTCACCAGAAAAAAAGGACGGGTGTTTTCATTAAATCTATCATGGTTAAAATGGAGTTTGAAGTTACAATGGGTTTGTATAGGAAGGGGGCGTGTCTGATAAAATGAATATCAAATATCTAAATCTAAACTGAATCAAGCAACTCAAAAACTGTCCTGGGTGTTCGCAAAACCCAGATTATATGATAAAATGATGAAAAGTTTTTTTGAAAGAGAAATATTGCTTGAATAAATAGTTAAAAATGTACAATTCGGCAGCCACTTTGTTATGCAAATTAGAAGGTCAAAAACTCAAAATTTTGTTTGGTAACCAGGTTTTTCAGATTCTGCACCCTTGAATTATGTAAAATGGCCTGGTTACCAACTTTTACCCCCAAATGCCTCTAACCTGCTTATAGAAGGCCCTTTTTCAGAATTTCATCCTGACTATTGCACGGGCCTATGATGTGAGCCCCGGCCCTGCCCTGGCCAATGGAATTCAGGCCCAGCCCGGCCTGGCCCTGGCCCATGGAATTCAGGCCCAGCCCGGCCCCTGGCCCGTTTGGTACTGCTATTTACAACCCGAGCCCGGCCCAAAGCCCGGCACCTTATTTATTTAATGAACTATTTTCGTGCAGCTTTCACTGCTGCGCACAGCAGCTACACTCTCAAGGGCAGTCCATACTCCCAGCGACAACCGAACTTTGCGTCGGAAAGGTCCGGACGGTTGAACTACAAAATGACATCAGTTGCATCTTCTGAAAAGGATTACCCTTATTTGAGTTCGTAAAGCTGCAAGCACGTCAGAAAGTCTGAACTTTCTGACAAAAATGTGGTGGTCGAGACAGTATACAGCCCTTTAGCTGTGCTCTTGAGCTTGTGCTCTGATTAGAACAAACACAGAAGAAGTCAAGAGCACATCAACACACACATCACAAGTAAGAAATCTTCCTCCAGCCACTGTTTGTTATGATGTATTGTTACTGTATATTATGCAACGGGTAGTCGCCTAGTCGGGCTCTCAATGAAAAACAGGCTCTTCAACCGTGCATGTAACAAGCACTACTGCACTGTCTCAGTAGTGCTTGTCAGTCCAGTCCTGCCTATGGAACTCGCCTTTGACTCGTTCCAGACTGTCATGCCAGATAACCGTGATAATGCACACCCTCGAGTGTAATATTACTTAATTATCCTCACAGCAGAAAATTAGACATTGATAATTGTCGGCTACCGTGGTTACTACAAACCGTCTTGTAAAATACGGAAAATCACCGGGTTTACTAAAAGACGCGTCCCGTAATGAACTGATACGGGAGGTCGTAGAATCAATATGAATTACAAGGCGATTTATTTGAGAAATGGCGGTGGTGCTCCTACTTTGGCTCGATTCGCTGTGTACACAGACACCACGCTCACACCAAGTTTGTGTGTGAGCGTGTGACAGTCTTGTGTCTAGAAGATAAATCCCGGGAGGCGGCTGAGCGGCTCATTTGGCTAATGTATGACACGACCAATGACAGCAGTGTTGCTATAGATACGTGAAAGGACCCATAGCCTAGAGTGCTGCCTTCCACACACCTCCTCCATTATAGCTGCACTGAGACGTCTAGGGTGAAATTCACTGCGCAAAATGGTTCTGATCCCAGCCCGGCCCTAGGCCCGTTTTTGAGATACAGAAACGGCCCGAGCCCAGACCGTTTTGGTGGTCCGGGCTGGGCCCTGGCCGGGTTTCTGACGGGTTTGCAGGACTCTAATGTCAATACAAATGTCAGGATGCAGCGTCAGCCTGACTTCATCAAAATCATTTTCCGACCACAACATCCTCAACATTGTGCATGTGTTGCAGGCTTGTAGATCTGTTCTGATGCCTGAAAGATTTGCAGCGCCATTGTAACATTGTCCCCAGCACTTACTTCTTGGCATTTGGCAGTGTGAATCAAAGCCCTATAAATGTGCATGTTTGATGTGTCTGTGGGACATGCAAATGTAGCATCATCTTATACTGTACACACTACACTACACAGTCATTCAGTTCTGTTGAATCCTTACCTGTCAATTTAACCCAGTCTGTCCACGATCCTTATCTGCAGACAGACAGCTACTTATTAATATCTCAAAGTGCCAAGTTATGGTCCCGGACTGGAGAGTTACTTTAACGTCTTGTAGTCGAACACAGCGTCAGATAAAAGATGAAACCTGACAATAAAATGGTTTCTATTTCCTGGTTAGTTATAAAGGAGAGGTAGGCGTAGAGACAGAAAGACGAAAGAAGATATTGTGGCCAAACTGGTTTCCTATGTCTACATAGTTATGTAAACGAATGTAGAAGTAAACAAGCCATATGAGAGCCCTCCACACCTGTTTTACTAAGCTAGGTCTACATTGAGCTAATTATTATTAAGTGTGCCTGCCATGCAATGGCAAAACACTTATTGTAATCCGCCATACTTAAGTAAGTAAGTAAGTAATTAATGTTCTTGCAAATTTCGGCACGTAATAACTGCCGAACGATTTACGCCACCGCCGCAATATATACATCAAAACATGCGGCTCGGCCGGGAATGGGGTGCTATTACTTTTCTAAGAGAAAAGTTGTATCGTTTAATTGATATTAATGTATTAGTGAATTAATTTTACCCATTGACTTATAATGGGAATCGCAAAAACTCACATTCAATATTTTTTTTCTTGCAAACCATAGGGGCTACAGTTTCAAAACTTGGAGAGGAGATTTATAATGATATCAAGGATTAAATAAAAAAGTTGGCCTCATGGTGGCGCTATAACAGTCCACTTTACCTTTCGGCTTGTAACTCTTGAACCGTGGGTCGGAAAATTAAAATTCCTTTTTCCCTGGATTCCTTGGGTCATGACGCATCTCCTCATATAGGCCACGCCCATTTGCGTCAGGATAGATTTTCCGCCATTTTGAATTTGCTTCAAAACACACTTTTTGCTCCTTTTCCTACATATTTTCTCCAAATTTCACAAAAATCGATACACACGATCTATGGACTCATGCGATAAACATATTTAAACGATATTTTGATAGTCCATACCGTTCTTCCGTAACAGGGTTCCAAATTTAGCGGGAGGAGCCCGTTTTGTAAGAAGTAGCCATAAATCACAAACAAAACATCCAGTCAACACCAAATTTTAACCACAAGTGGGGGGCGCTATACTGAACATATACCCAAAAGCATTTCCACTTCGACCCATAGGGGGCACCACAAACGCGCAAAACGTAACCGTTTCATGCCAAAACGTGTTTTTCAGGGGGAACGACCCTCTCAAAACGAAACACTAACACCAACCGCTACACAAGGTTGCACAGACTTAGCGAGCTGCAGGCACACTTAAAATGTCTTAGAAATTTTCTTTTCTAGTTATTAAGTGTGCCTGCCATGCAAAGCAATGGCCAAACACTTATTGTAATCCGCCATACTTATTAAGTGTGCCTGCCATGCAAAGCAATGGCCAAACACTTATTGTAATCCGCCATACTTAATAATCACGCCACAAATTTGGAGCCGTAATAACTGCCGCACAATTTACGCCACCGCCGCAATATATACATCAAAACGTGCGGCTCGGCCGGGAATGGTGTGCTATTACTTTTCTTTCCGATCCGCGTTACCATTGCGACGTAATTCGCAAAAAACGACGCCAAAAAACCCCATTCACTTAGAATGGGGGAAATTTCGGCACGTAATAACTGCCGCACGATTTACGCCACCCCCGCAATATATACATCAAAATGTGCGGCTCGGCCGGGAATGGTGTGCTATTACTTTTCTTTCCGATCCGCGATACGATTGCGATGTAATTCGCAAAAAACGACGCCCAAAAACCCCATTGACTTAGAATGGGGGACTCTGAAAAAAAACTAGAAACTTTGGCGCCACATAACTCTGCCATACTTTTGCCTAGCAACGTGATTTAAACTTTAAAATGCACACACAACTTTGGTCTTTTTCCAGCCAATAGGGATGAGCTGTAATTGATTAAGCCCCGCCCCCACTATAACAGGAAGTGCCCTTTGCCAAACAGGAAGTGCCTCTACATCTCATGAACCGTTTATCGTACAGACTCGCGGCTGGTGTCATAATTGTTTTTTTCTCAATTTTTTTTTTCTCAAAATTTTTTTTTCTCAATTTTTTTTTTCTCAATTTTTTTTTTCTCAATTTTTTTTTTCTCAAATTTTCTTTTTCTCAATTTTTTTTTTCAAATTTTTTTTTCTCAATTTTTTTTCTCAAAAATTTTTTTTTCTCAAAAAAATTTTTTTTTCTAAAATTTTTTTTTTCTAAATTTTTTTTTTCTCAAATTTTTTCCGCGATACGATTGCGATGTAATTCGCAAAAAACGACGCCCAAAAACCCCATTGACTTAGAATGGGGGACTCTGAAAAAAAACTAGAAACTTTGGCGCCACATAACTCTGCCATACTTTTGCCTAGCAACGTGATTTAAACTTTAAAATGCACACACAACTTTGGTCTTTTTCCAGCCAATAGGGATGAGCTGTAATTGATTAAGCCCCGCCCCCACTATAACAGGAAGTGCCCTTTGCCAAACAGGAAGTGCCTCTACATCTCATGAACCGTTTATCGTACAGACTCGCGGCTGGTGTCATAATTGTTTTTTTCTCAATTTTTTTTTTCTCAATTTTTTTTTTCTCATTTTTTTTTTCTCAAATTTTTTTTTCTCAAATTTTTTTTCTCAAATTTTTTTTTTTCTCAAAAAATTTTTTTCTCAAATTTTTTTTTCTCAAATTTTTTTTTCTCAAAAATTTTTTTTCTCAACATTTTTTTTTCTCAAATTTCTTTTTCTCAAATTTTTTTTTCTAAATTTTTTTTTCTCAAAAAACTTTTTTCTCAAACATTTTTTTTTTCTCAAATTTTTTTTTTCATTTTTTTTTCTAAATTTTTTTTTCTCAAAAAACTTTTTTCTCAAACATTTTTTTTTTCTCAAATTTTTTTTTTCATTTTTTTTTCTCAAAAATTTTTTTTCTCAATTTTTTTTTTCTCTCACACAAGGTTGCACAGACTTAGCGAGCTGCAGGCACACTTAAAATGTCTTAGAAATTTTCTTTTCTAGTTATTATTACCCTTACCCTTATTAAGTGTGCCTGCTATGCAATAGCAAAACACTTATTGTAATCCGCCATACTTAATTAATTAAGTCTTTCGCCACGAATTTCTGCACGTAATAACTGCCGCACAATTTACGCCACCGCCGCAATATATACATCAAAACGTGCGGCTCGGCCGGGAATGGTGTGCTATTACTTTTCTTTCCGATCCGCGTTACCATTGCGACGTAATTCGCAAAAAACGACGCCAAAAAACCCCATTCACTTAGAATGGGGGAAATTTCGGCACGTAATAACTGCCGCACGATTTACGCCACCCCCGCAATATATACATCAAAATGTGCGGCTCGGCCGGGAATGGTGTGCTATTACTTTTCTTTCCGATCCGCGATACGATTGCGATGTAATTCGCAAAAAACGACGCCCAAAAACCCCATTGACTTAGAATGGGGGACTCTGAAAAAAAACTAGAAACTTTGGCGCCACATAACTCTGCCATACTTTTGCCTAGCAACGTGATTTAAACTTTAAAATGCACACACAACTTTGGTCTTTTTCCAGCCAATAGGGATGAGCTGTAATTGATTAAGCCCCGCCCCCACTATAACAGGAAGTGCCCTTTGCCAAACAGGAAGTGCCTCTACATCTCATGAACCGTTTATCGTACAGACTCGCGGCTGGTGTCATAATTGTTTTTTTCTCAATTTTTTTTTTCTCAATTTTTTTTTTCTCATTTTTTTTTTCTCAAATTTTTTTTTCTCAAATTTTTTTTCTCAAATTTTTTTTTTTCTCAAAAAATTTTTTTCTCAAATTTTTTTTTCTCAAATTTTTTTTTCTCAAAAATTTTTTTTCTCAACATTTTTTTTTCTCAAATTTCTTTTTCTCAAATTTTTTTTTCTAAATTTTTTTTTCTCAAAAAACTTTTTTCTCAAACATTTTTTTTTTCTCAAATTTTTTTTTTCATTTTTTTTTCTAAATTTTTTTTTCTCAAAAAACTTTTTTCTCAAACATTTTTTTTTTCTCAAATTTTTTTTTTCATTTTTTTTTCTCAAAAATTTTTTTTCTCAATTTTTTTTTTCTCTCACACAAGGTTGCACAGACTTAGCGAGCTGCAGGCACACTTAAAATGTCTTAGAAATTTTCTTTTCTAGTTATTATTACCCTTACCCTTATTAAGTGTGCCTGCTATGCAATAGCAAAACACTTATTGTAATCCGCCATACTTAATTAATTAAGTCTTTCGCCACGAATTTCTGCACGTAATAACTGCCGCACAATTTACGCCACCGCCGCAATATATACATCAAAACGTGCGGCTCGGCCGGGAATGGTGTGCTATTACTTTTCTTTCCGATCCGCGTTACCATTGCGACGTAATTCGCAAAAAACGACGCCAAAAAACCCCATTCACTTAGAATGGGGGAAATTTCGGCACGTAATAACTGCCGCACGATTTACGCCACCCCCGCAATATATACATCAAAATGTGCGGCTCGGCCGGGAATGGTGTGCTATTACTTTTCTTTCCGATCCGCGATACGATTGCGATGTAATTCGCAAAAAACGACGCCCAAAAACCCCATTGACTTAGAATGGGGGACTCTGAAAAAAAACTAGAAACTTTGGCGCCACATAACTCTGCCATACTTTTGCCTAGCAACGTGATTTAAACTTTAAAATGCACACACAACTTTGGTCTTTTTCCAGCCAATAGGGATGAGCTGTAATTGATTAAGCCCCGCCCCCACTATAACAGGAAGTGCCCTTTGCCAAACAGGAAGTGCCTCTACATCTCATGAACCGTTTATCGTACAGACTCGCGGCTGGTGTCATAATTGTTTTTTTCTCAATTTTTTTTTTTCTCATTTTTTTTCAAATTTTTTTTTCTCAAATTTTTTTTCTCAAATTTTTTTTTTTCTCAAAAAATTTTTTTCTCAAATTTTTTTTTCTCAAATTTTTTTTTCTCAAAAATTTTTTTTCTCAACATTTTTTTTTTCTCAAATTTCTTTTTCTCAAATTTTTTTTTCTAAATTTTTTTTTCTCAAAAAACTTTTTTCTCAAACATTTTTTTTTTCTCAAATTTTTTTTTTCATTTTTTTTTCTAAATTTTTTTTTCTCAAAAAACTTTTTTCTCAAACATTTTTTTTTTCTCAAATTTTTTTTTTCATTTTTTTTTCTCAAAAATTTTTTTTCTCAATTTTTTTTTTCTCTCACACAAGGTTGCACAGACTTAGCGAGCTGCAGGCACACTTAAAATGTCTTAGAAATTTTCTTTTCTAGTTATTATTACCCTTACCCTTATTAAGTGTGCCTGCTATGCAATAGCAAAACACTTATTGTAATCCGCCATACTTAATTAATTAAGTCTTTCGCCACGAATTTCTGCACGTAATAACTGCCGCACAATTTACGCCACCGCCGCAATATATACATCAAAACGTGCGGCTCGGCCGGGAATGGTGTGCTATTACTTTTCTTTCCGATCCGCGTTACCATTGCGACGTAATTCGCAAAAAACGACGCCAAAAAACCCCATTCACTTAGAATGGGGGAAATTTCGGCACGTAATAACTGCCGCACGATTTACGCCACCCCCGCAATATATACATCAAAATGTGCGGCTCGGCCGGGAATGGTGTGCTATTACTTTTCTTTCCGATCCGCGATACGATTGCGATGTAATTCGCAAAAAACGACGCCCAAAAACCCCATTGACTTAGAATGGGGGACTCTGAAAAAAAACTAGAAACTTTGGCGCCACATAACTCTGCCATACTTTTGCCTAGCAACGTGATTTAAACTTTAAAATGCACACACAACTTTGGTCTTTTTCCAGCCAATAGGGATGAGCTGTAATTGATTAAGCCCCGCCCCCACTATAACAGGAAGTGCCCTTTGCCAAACAGGAAGTGCCTCTACATCTCATGAACCGTTTATCGTACAGACTCGCGGCTGGTGTCATAATTGTTTTTTTCTCAATTTTTTTTTTCTCAATTTTTTTTTTTCTCATTTTTTTTTTCTCAAATTTTTTTTTCTCAAATTTTTTTTCTCAAATTTTTTTTTTCTCAAAAAATTTTTTTCTCAAATTTTTTTTTCTCAAATTTTTTTTTCTCAAAAATTTTTTTTCTCAACATTTTTTTTTTCTCAAATTTTTTTTTTCTCAAAATTTTTTTTTCTCAATTTTTTTTTCTCAAATTTTTTTTCTCAAAAAAATTTTTTCTCAATTTTTTTTTTCTCAAAATTATTTTTTTCTCAAAAAATGTTTTTCTCAAAATTGTTTTCTCAAAATTATTTTTTTCTCAACATTTTTTTTTCTCACTTTTTTTCTCAAGATCTTTTTTTCTCACAATTTTTTTTTCAAAATTTCTTTTTCTCAAAAAAGTTTTTTTCTCAAATTTTTTTTCTCACAAAACAATTTTTTCTCAAAAAACTGTCGTTAAAGTGCGACCCGTGATAACGGCCAAAAATGCTCCAAAACGCCACTAATTAGTCGAAATGGCTGACTTCCTGTTTGGTTTCTGATTGGCTGCTGGCCTTGTGACGTGGGTAGAGCTGCGAGGGCCTGGTCATCGCTGCTTGCAGCTTTAATTCATTAATCGTCCATGACCTTAATTGGGGCCTATTTCGCCAAACAGGAAGTGCCCCTCACCAAACAGGAAGTGACCCTTGATCTCGTGAACCGTTTGTCATACAGACACGCGGGTTGCGTCAAATGAAATAACGCTAATGCTAACACCAACCGCTACACAAGGTTGCACAGACTTAGCGAGCTGCAGGCACACTTAAAATTTCTTAGAAATTTTCTCTTCTAGTTATTATATTAACGTTAATCAATTTGTTTTAATTTCTGTTTAGATCAGAGGTTATAATTTTATTCATTTTAAATTGCATTTCCATATTCTGTATCTACTTTGCACATTTCTTATTATGTGTGCCCTTATTTTTTTATTTATTTTTTACTGAATATATACTGTATTTTCCATTCCGTCTCCCTTTGAGAACAGGGAGAAAGCACTATTGTTTGTTGACGTTTTAACTGTGATTCATGATTAACAATATAATAAATCTAATTCTAAAACAGCTAGTTCCATTCCTTGATTCTGATTGGCTGGTTGCTGTGGTATATGAGACTATAACCCACACCTTGAATCAGTTAATATCAAAGCCAGGTGCGTTGTTTCTTTCCACTGTGCCGTGAGGCTGAACTAGAGAAGCGAGAGTTTTATTTTCTCTCAAATCCTGCTGTGCGGGTGTTTCTAAGCACCGCCCGCATGCATAGGACAGTGACTGAATGGCTCCGGGCGGGGCTTGTAAAGGCAACAAGCGCCCTCTATTCTCCAGGCACCACTCGGCTGTTAGTTTAGGTTGCTATGCTAGCGTTTTTGATGTGATGTTCACACCCACATAGCAGCTAAATCTGGATGAAAATAAACTAAACCTAAACCTAAAAACGGACCCCATATAACTATGGTTTAGTGATGAGTCATCACTTTTCAAAGTTTTGTGGCGGCCGGTTCTCGGAAAGGAATGTTTTTTGTGCAAAACAAATGCTTGCATTGGATTCAGAATCCCGAAAAACACCTAGTTTGACCCCTCACATGCTACTTAAAGCATATTTATTTTTTGTATATTTTTTCTGTATAGTAAAGTCTATGAGAGCAACTTTGATTGGCTCCCACAAGTTTCCCAAGACAAATCTGCGATGCCCCTATAGCCAAAAATTTCCCATATGGCATGTTCTAACTGTGTGCCAAATGTCATGCTTCTTTCATAAAGTGCATGATTTTTGCCTGAAATGCTCTGACTGCAGTGTGACAGTGGTGAAGTGTCAAACTTCACCACTAAATTGTGATAACATTAAATAATAATGATATAGAAACAAAAGTTACCTTGATGTGTAGACTGTAGGATCAGGGAAAGGAAAGCTGCTGTTACTCCTTCAACTCTGTGGACTGACTGAGATGAACTTCTTTGAGGGTCAGAGGTCAAATCCTCCTGTTTGGTAGAGGTTGGGTGTGTGTGTGTGTGTGTGGGGGGGGGGGGGGGGGGGTTAGCGTTGTTTTCTCTTTCAACAGTAAACACACCAACATACAGTATAAGTAGATAAGTAGTAAATCTGCACATTTATAAGTGACCACACACATACACACACACACACACACACACACACACACACACACACACACACACACACACAGCTTTTAGTCTATTTGAAAATAGCTAATCTACAAGCTCACAACGTGTCGCAATGCCACAAGTTGTGAGCTTGTAGATTTTCGAGAGATTTGAATACATACATAAAGGAGTAAATGTGGCAGATCTTTATACCCATCTGCTGCAGCCAGCTCTTTAATGCAGTACCATTATGATTTATTTAGTGTTTTTAATTGATTTAATAAATAAATAGCAATAATAATAACGGAGTCCTCTCTATGTTCCCCTCTCTATGTTCCCCACCTCACAGCATTAGTTCTATTTCATCCCTGCTGACCGCCAGAGGCGGTGCTTAAAGCACTAGGCCTGGGACGAAATATCGATATGGCGATATATCGCGGTATTACCTCCCGCGATAATTATCGATAAATTGCCAGCAAATATGTTTTTTTTTTTTTTTTTTCATTTTTTTTTTTCGTTTTTTTTTACCCCAAAACATGTAGTAGGCATGATAGCGATCGCGAAATTGTATGTTTAACCCCCCTAGCAACCCCATCTTTCAAACATGGCAGCCATCTTTGTTTACATTTTAGGAAAACATAATGGCTGCTATCTCATGAATGCCTGAACGGATTTCCATTCAGATTTTTTTGTTTGAAAGCTGTGAGCAATGTGGACACACGTGCATTATCTAGGCATGGGTGTGCATGATCCGTGCACTATGAATTACATGGAAGTCTATGGAGACAATTTGACATATGAGAGTACGAAGGTATTGTTAAATGGCAGCAGATGAGTTAAGAGGAGGCACTTTGCATGTATGCACATTTTTTACATGTGTCAATCTTATTTTAAGCTATGTGTTTCTTGACAATTAGGCTACATTTTCACTAAATGCGTTTTAGTTATGGATTGATTAGTTAGTAGGCCTACCCATTGTTGTGCTGGACAGACAAATTGTGGGCAGTTTACAAAGTTGCAGTGTTTGTTTGAGGATGCAAGATTAATTTACTTATTAGCCAATTTATAAAATAATCTTGTAAGATTAATGGAATACGTGTATAATTCCAGAGTTTTGCCTTTTATCGTTATTTTTCATTTTCAGTTACAAATATCGTGATATATCGTTGATGACATTTCTTGCAATATATCGAATATCGCAATATATCGAATATCGTGATATTATTGTTATCGAGAGCCTAATATCGTGATAGATATCGTATCGTGAGATAGCAATATCGTCCCACCCCTATAAAGCACTGAATATTCCCTTTGCGCATGCGCAGTTCGAGTATTAATATCAACAAAGTCACTTGTGACCCCTGGATGACCCCACCGAGGGTATATCATCCGGGGTTATCCAACGAATAATTTTCTCTTTTCTTCTCGCGCGCCGAGTTTCGTTTGCAAGCTCTGCATTGAGCTACAATATGCATCAGTATACGATGCATTATTATGCAACCTACCTTGTTATTGAAGTCGCTAGTAGTTCCGTAGCCGTTTCGGTCGGGGTAGCGAGTTCGCCCTCCAGGAACTGCGACTTATCTCCTATGAGTGGAATTTATTTCACGTGGACGCGAGAGCGTCCGATCTCTTTCCCAGATGACGAGGGTCTTAACTCTCCGGACAAGAGGTAGGTTACTGTTGTTAGCGGTAATGTCCGCACTAAGATGAGGTTCAAATTACATTGTGTTTGTTTGTATAAGAGAATAAACTGCTTTTTTGTTTCACTTTCTGGTTAGATCACATCAGATCACAGAGTTTAGCGGTGTGCAAACTCTTTTAGCCTTTTTTGCTAAACAGCTGGCTATGCGCTCCCTTTCCCCAGAATAGGGATTTATTTATCTGTGGCACGCTTCTGACTGTAGCCTTGATTAGCCATGCTGATCATAAACGATAGCCGTTCCTGCTCGCAGCATGACGGCCTACTTATTATGATTTTTTGGTAGACATTGTCTAATAGCTTTTGGCAGCGTTCAAGCTTGCTTCAAGCTTTCGTAAACAGCTATTTTGGATAGTTTGTCTTGTTATTAGCCAGCTGGTATAGCACCGTCTCCTACGAAAGGAATATCACGTACAGGGCAGGCAGCGTATACGCGCAACCTCCCTCAGCAAAATGGTCTCTATTGATGATTGATTGATCGTAGCTACCGATAGTTTGTACTTGGTAAAGTGGAGCTACAAGTAGCTCAAACTCTTAACTATATTGTATATAGCTTGTTTTGTTTTTAGCCACTGCTGAGTGCTGATACAGGCAGCGTGCGCGCGCCTTCACACAGCATGTGCCCATTACTGGTGGTGTTACCAGTAGTTCGTTCGTAGCTTAATTTCCAAAACTTTATATTGAACTTTTGGCTGGTGTAGATTGCATAACGCTCTCTCATCCCAGCATGGATCTGTAACTCAGACTACTACGACTAGCGTGTTTGGAAGTAGTGCTGTTAGTTTGCTACTTGATTAGATTTTACTGGTAGATGCAAGCATAATAATAAACCAACTTTACGTTGGATAGATTTCAAAGGAAGCATTTCATGCTGCTGCTTAAATGGCAGCATCCAAACCTTTATTGAGGGTGATAAGCTGGTTGGTTGTAAGTTGCATAGTAAACAACTTTACATTTGGATAGATTTCAAAGTGCTACAATAAACATTAGCATAAGAAGCATCTCAGACTGCTACATAGATGGCAGCATCCAAACCTTTATTGAAGGTTGTAAGCTGGTTGTTTATTAGTTAGCTTGTGTTGGTGGTACAGGTAGCGTACCCGCTCCTCCTCTCACACCGAACAGGCTCCAACTAACAGCACGGCGGTATTCCAGTTAACAGTCCTGATTATCTGAAGAGCCGACTAAATGCTGTAATTAAAACTTTTGCTGGTGCAGGCGGCGCGAGCGCGCCCTCCCCCCAGCTTACGGCATCTGCTGCAGCTAGCCTACTTGGTAGCTAGCTACTGGTTCTCCATAGCCTAACTTTATATTTTATATTTTTTATATAAATGTTTTTGGTTGGCATACAGTTTTCGGCAACAACGGCCTCTGCTGGTGCAGGCAGCGTAAGCGCTCCTTCCCCCCAGCAAGTGGTCCACAGACCAACTAACAGCCTCTGCTGGTGCAGGCAGCGTACGCGCTACCTCTCCACTCAGCATAGGTTTCACAGTCCAGTTAAGAGCAGCTTTCACGCTCTGGTTATATAACGCACTTAACTTGTAAATCTCAAGCAGCGCAACAATAAGCATTTAAAGCATTGAAAGAAAGATGTATGGTGGCAGACTTTGATTAACGGCTATTACAAGCCGGTTGTTTATGAGTGGGCATCTGCTGGTGGTACAGGGAGCGTATGCGCTCCTCCCCCCACCATACATGTTCTACAGTCTAGCTAATGTCAACGTTCCAGCTAACAGTGACGTTCGCGCTCTGGTAAGCTGAAGAGTTGTCTATCCTGCTCAAATTATGGCCTTTGCAGGTATAGGCAGCGTACACGCTCTCTCCCTCCAGCATAATGGTCAATATAGTCTAGCAACCAGCGGCGTCCGCGCTCTGGGCTAGTTGGGACTGGTGTGTGTTGGCCGGTGCAGAGAAACCGTTGCCACCACAATGGAGAGCTCCCACTTCTGCACCTCGTGTGAGGCTCCTCCCCAGCCGGATGCCGGCCATGACCTCTGCCCTGCGTACCAGGAAGAAAAGGTCTGACTCCAACCATGATGGGTTGGCTATTTGCTGAGTTGGCTTACATGAGGGCCATTGCCCGCCAACCTGTTTACCTTTGGAGGATGTCGAAGTGCCTACTCCCTCAATGCCACAGCTGACTCCAGAGGATGATGTGATCTTCCTGGCAGCTTGAGCTACACACTTCTATGAATATAAGGAAGATGCATAGGCCTTAGAGCCGAGCTCCCACTCCTCAGCTCAGAGCCGTTGGCTGAGACATAGTACAGCTCTATGCGCATTATCATTCACATAGCCCTGGAATGCCAGCGCCTAACCAGGCCAAGCACCCTCGTCAGGTGCAGGCCACCCTCCACTGCCTTTTCTGTTCCTCATGCCTGTACCCCTGTCAGCCATGAATGATGCAATAAGTGCTCGCCTGGGTTGCAGGCCAGCTATCAAGCCTGTCATCACATTCTGCATTGTGTTCCCCGAGGGGGCTGTGTGGCAGGGGGTTTGAATGCTATGTGTTTGGGCAACTCCCTATAATACCTTATGCTTGCCCTCTCAACGTCTTTGCAAAGGGCAATGTGAATGCTGACCCCATCACCTTCAGTGATGTGTCACCGGAGGCATTTGGCTTTATTTCCATGAACTCAGATTGATGATGCCCATCTTAGTTCAAACTCATCCCAGAGTGTGGCTTTCACAGTTAAACCTGACTGAGGCACCTAGGAGAACCCTGTAGTCTCCCAGTGGAGCTGGAAGTAGGGTTTGTTTCAGCAGTGATGGAAGCACTGAAGCCAACCATGCAGGCTAGGTAGACCAGGCTGCAGCTGAGGCTACTGGGCCAGCTGGCGGATACTTTTCCCATCTGCAGCTCGGATACTGGGCTGCTTACACTTTAGACGTGTTGGTGGTTGCCACCTCAAACACCGGATAAGCGTCAGTTCCGACACCGGCCCCCCACATCTGGCTGGGTCAAAAGAAGGCAGTCAGTGACCCGGCAAAAAATCCTAACATTGGACCAGGAGCTTTCCGTCTTCCTGACGAAGGGTGCCATCGAGGCTGTAGACCCTCTGTCAGACAAGGAGGTTCTAATCTAGCCTGGTTTGGCCAGACTATATATTAATGCAGCTAACTAACTGCAGTATAGTATAGCGTCCCCACATTGTTTTAACATGGGTGGATTGTCTAGCTGTGCTAGGCTAGTTCTAATCAACATACTTCCTTGAGTCTGGGGGGACCCAATAGGTATATTAAGGTCATGTCATCTTATATGTTGACCACAGCAGATGATCTGCAAACTGATACCCACAGTTTCCGCTGCCTGTCAACACTTTATGTGCTATGCCTATCAAGGCCACCACTGGAAGCTCATAATGCTTCCTTTCGGGTTCTCCCTCTCCCAGAGGGTGTTCACAAGGTGTCTGGCAGCGGCGCTTGTGCCGCTGCAGTCTCAGGGTATGAGGGTCCCGTCGTACCTGGGCAACTGGCTGATCTGCGTACCATCCCAGAATCAGGTGTCCAAGTTGCAGCACGTTACATGTCCTGCATGGCCCATCTAGGGCTCAGTAAATAAGGGAAGGAGTTGCCTAGAACACCTCTGACCGTAACATTGATTTGTAACATCAATAACACCTGTGGCCTTAAAGCTATACTGTGTAAGTTGCTCAACTAGAGGTCTGTAGCAGTATAGCAAACCGCGGTCGCGTCTGCTTTTTTCGGCCGTTTTTCGCCGCGGACCGGTCCTTCAGACCACCGCGTCCGCCTTGTCTCGCCGAGACCTATCCATAGAGGTCTCCCGTGTCTCTCTACGACCAGCGGTTGGGGAGCTACATGCTAGACTTCTAGACCAGCATAAACAAAGCTGTTGAAGCAAGCTATTTCCTGAAAAGACGCAAGATGCACTGTAATTGGCCGGTAGTGTATCATGTGTGTATGATCTGCGATGTGATTGGCCAACGTATACACAACGTATACAGATGATGCAGATTACGTCATTTTGCCGCGAAATCCCGCCCCTGTCAAGGCTAAGTAGAAAATATATAAAGAAAGGGCTTTTGGGGCTGAAATTAACGGAGTGGGGGTTCTAAAAAGTAGTCTTATAGGATGGGTGTTTTTTCCACATGTGGCCACTAGGGGGAAAAGTGGCGCTGTTTCAATTAATGCATAAATTAATCCAATGGATTAAAATATTTTAATTGATACATAAATTAATGATTAAATTAAATCAATTAACAAATCAAAATATTTAATTATTCATAACTATATGTTTATGGTTTTATATTTTTTATGGTTTTTATAGTTTAAAAGTACTGTAGTAGAGAGGAGAGAGGAGAGAGGAGAAGAGAGGAGGGGTAGGAATGGGTTAGGCAATGTGGCATACAAGACAGTGCTCCCCCTAGATGGATTGATAAGATCAAGATAAGGGTGTAAGAGTATGTGTACACAGCTGCTGATAATAGACATGAGATACAGTGGTCATTGTGTAACAGTAGGCAATTATATTAGGCAGGGGCTTTGTTTGCATAGCTGTGGTGAGTGGTGTTGTGTAAACATTAATTAGCGGATGACCAATCCATGCATGGTCATATTGGGTAATGCATGAGAGTATACAGTATACAGTATGAGTCCATGACTGTGTTTTATTATTAACCAATTAGACATTTAACCATTCACTTTTCCAACCTTACTGTCTATCCTATCATACATATGGAGAATATTGACATATTGTTTTTAGCCACCTACACAATTATCCTACACTGTATATTCTACCACTCTAGTCTACTCGGTACACGATGTGTCCCTACTCTGCTTAGCAAAACACTTTTCTTCCACATCTTTAACCAGGCACCTAATTAGCCTTATCTGACCCCACACAGATGACACTAAGAGGGTACTCTGCTATCTTTATCTCTTATCACACAAAACAGCACTAAACATAATTAAGAATGAACAAGACAAATCAAACAACATAAACAAGGGGAATACAAATACAAACATACAAGATTCAACAGAGCACATTAAAGAATCATTGTGTCAAAAGATCTGTTATACTGTTAATTAGCAATTAATGAAAGCATGATCAACATTACCTATTAAAATGTACCAACCTACAAGCTCACAACGCCTCGCAGCGCGACACAATATGTACTTGTAGATCTGCTATTTTATGCGTTTAGGCATTTGTAAGAATCATGGTTTCTAGAGATGGTAAAGGTTAATCTGTTACCATTGATCATTGCAGTGCTAATGATTTAATGCGCGTTGGAGCAGAAGCCACCGACTGCTCGACCGAGTCTCGCCCTACCTCGGGCTCCTCATCAACGCACACACATACATCTCACTTTATATAATAAAGTCTGTTTAACTCGAGCAGAAGGTGTGGTTTCTTTCTAGTGAATGTAGGGTTGGGGGGTTAAGATGAAATTAATTAAATGATCTGAAAGTGTATTGTCATGGTATAGTTGATGCAATGTGTTGCAAACAGAATGTGCAACTTCTGGCCAACTGCTGTGTATTGCGGAATGACAGTGCATGCAGTAGTAATCTACTCTGACCCTCTGTAGTAACTATTTGACATTAAACTCACATTAAAGTGTGTTGTCATGGTATAGTTGATGCAACGTGAGGCAAGCAGAATGTGCAACTTCTGGCCAACTGCCATTGTTTATGCTACTCCTTGCAGATGTGCAACTGTTGACCAACTGCCAAAGTGATTGCCATGACAAGAGTCACCCATGTCTATGTGAGTGGTCACTAGTGGTACTGCATCTGTGCTGTAACAGTATTATAGGCTTGAGGGATGTCCCTGTTGAATAATATACTGGAAATATAGTCTGCCTTATCACTAAACGCAGCCATAGTGGTCAGAACTGGTACTACACATGACATTGTATTAATATTACAAAATGATGATGGGTAGCAGGTGGGTGGATTTGTTATTGTCCATGATATGGTCATAGGAACATGTGTGGACACTAGTGGCCACTAGTGGTACTGCAGTGGTAAAATACTATTTGTATTGTCCATTAATAATTACATTTGCTTGTAGCTTGTAGATTGTTATTTTGAGTACCAGCTTGTAGACGGGCTATTTTGAACCCATAGGCTAACAGCTTGTAGATGTGTTATTTTGGGGTAATACCTTGCCTATCTATTATTTTTACTGGGGGGTGTGATGTTTGAAAGTATTATTTGCATGAGGAAATCATGTTGAATAATATATTGGAATATGGTGTGATTTATTCATGGATTTGTTGGGTTGTGACTAGGGGGATTATTTGTGTGGTCAGTAGTTGTATCTATAAAATAATAAATGTATTTCTCATTAACATTACAAAATGAGAGAGGAACCCAACTTGTAGATCGGCTATTTTCACTAGTATGACTGACTCTACTACTGGTAATACACATGACAATGTCCTAATATTACAAAGAATTATAGAGTGTCAGCTTTGTAGATCTGCTATTTTAACTGTTTCTGTGATATATTCTTAACATAAATGTGTATGGTTGGTATAATCTCTAATCAAATGATAACATAAGCACTAAAGCCACCATAATGTTAACATTGAAAATGATCAACCAGTTACTGTTTTATTCAACCAGTCAGATCATTTTGTTACATGTCAGTTCCCTATAGGTCTATTAATTCTTACCAAGCTACTGACTATCTACTGACTAACCCCCCATTGGTCTCAGTTACAACTATCGACCCATCCCATAACAAACAAGTTACAATCATACTGACAAGGCAATGACAGATTGAAAATAACCTTATATTAGTGTTTTAACCACTTGAATCCCAAATTGGTAAAAGATACCTGTTACAGGGGGTCTGTGAGAAAACTAGTTTACTCTTTTTGTGTGAACAAATCTCAACAGCCCCAAATATGGGGTATCACTGTGTTTAAATCTTATGATATGCAAGAGACTAACCATGTTCATTCGATTTACATTATATTCACTAAAACATCCCATTAGATGAATATGTTAACATTTTTAAAGTTTTTGTGACATTAGTCCAATACACTGAAAACATTTATTTGTTATAGTATATTATCTATAGATGGGTTAAAAGACTAGGCATTCCTTAAATTGTACAACATATTGCGTATAATCTAAATATTTAACTATACATACAGCATCATAACCCATGGCATGTTGCCACAGCACATATTGTACGCTATTATATGCTATATGGTAGGCTGATGTGATAGGACGTAATGTAATTACTGTAGACTAGTCTAAATGTACAGATTTCAGATTGTTTTTCTCTTTGGTTAATCAGGACACCAGAGCTAAATGGTAAATGTTATCCATATTGCAGGGGCCCAGAGGGTGGTTATCTACAAAGCTTAGCTATAGGTGACAGACCTGATACATTAGGTGGCTATGAGAAACCTATTTTGCTCTTTTTGTGAACAAATCTCAAACAGCATAGATATGAGGACTGATTGTCTGTGTATTCATGTAATGTGTAATGATGCTTATTTCAGATGGAATTGCAAACCCATCATACAGGCCTTTTTCTGAAATTATATGTCAGATGTACTCATGGAACACTAAGTTGACAGGTGTAGTAGGGGGTATAGTTATATATGATAGGCTGAATCACTAACAAAGATTTGTGTATTCGTTGTAAGTTGCTGGGGATAGGGAGATCACATATTATTTTGTGACAAACAATGAATCTGAGTACATGTAAAAGCAGTATCCATATGAATTTCATCAAATGTCCCATACATCCCCAATATTTTACCTATCATACACATTTGATATGGTACATTTTCAGTATAGTGTATGTCTAAGATGACTATTTAGTGTGTTTTAAAACAATTATTCATTTCACTTGTAAAATAGCCCACAATATTCTGAAATGTGAGGTATTATAGTCTTTGAATCAACACATACGTGTCTCCAAGCTCCTCAAGTCCCCCATAGTTTGCTGATCAGCCAAACTTTATCACAGGACACATAATGTGCTTTTTGAATATTACAACTGACATAGATATGAGGTATGAAGGATTCGCTATTCAATATTACCTGTCTATTTTCATCTAACTAGTGTTTCTCCACACAATTTAAATAAAACATGGCCCTCATACACTTCAACATAACTAAACAACCCCGTACACCATCAACAAAACATAAAACTTTGCAAACAAAATAGAAAAATATTTAAAACATAACACCACTAAGAATTTCAACCACCACTAAAACGCACAAAACATAAAACTTTGCCACATAACAAAAATATTTAAAACATAACACCACTAAGAATTTCATTCAACACTAAAACGCACAAAACATAAAACTTTGCCACATAACAGAAAAAATAACACCACTAAGAATTTCATTCACCACTAAAACGCACAAAACATAAAACTTTGCCAAATAACAAAAATATTTAAAACAAAGAATTTCATTCACCACTAAAACGCACAAAACCTAAAACTTTACCACATAACAAAAATATTTAAAACATAACACCACTAAGAATTTCAACCACCACTAAAACGCACAAAACCTAAAACTTTACCACATAACAAAAATATTTAAAACATAACACCACTAAGAATTTCAACCACCACTAAAACGCACAAAACATAAAACTTTGCAGCATAACAGAAACATTTTACAAAAATAACACCACTAAGAATTTCATTCACCACCAAAACGCTCAAAAACATAAAACTTTGTCACATAACAAAAATATTTAAAACATAACACCACTAAGAATTTCGACCATAACCAAAACATAAAACTTTGTCACATAACAAAAATATTTAAAAGATATCCACTAAGAATTTCAATCACCACTAAAACGCACAAAACTTTGCCACATAACAAAAATATTTAAAACATAACACCACTAAGAATTTCAACCACCACTAAAACGCACAAAACATAAAACTTTGCCACATAACAAAAATATTTAAAACATAACACCACTAAGAATTTCAACCACCACTAAAACGCACAAAACATAAAACTTTGCCACATAACAAAAATATTTAAAACATAACACCACTAAGAATTTCAATCACCACTAAAACGCACAAAACAAAACTTTGCCACATAACAAAAATATTTAAAACATAACACCACTAAGAATTTCAACCACCACTAAAACGCACAAAACATAAAACTTTGCAACATAACAAACATTTTACAAAAAATAACAGCACTAAGAATTTCATTCAACACTAAAACGCACAAAACATACAACTTTGCAACATAACAGAAAAAATAACACCACTTAGAATTTAATTCAACACTAAAACACACAAAACATAAAACTTTGTCACATATCACATAACAAAAATATTTAAAAAATAAAGAATTTCATTCAACACTAAATGCACAAAACATACAACTTTGCAACATAACAGAAAATATTTTAAAAAAAATAACACCACTAAGAATCTCAATCACCACTAAAACGCACAAAACATACAACTTTGCAACATAACAGAAAATATTTACAAAAATAACTACTATGAATTTCAACCACCACTAAAACGCAAAAAACATACAACTTTGCAGCATGACAGAAAGAAATATTACAAAAATAACATCACTAAGAATTTCAATCACCACTAAAACGCACATCATAAAACTTTGCAGCATAACCGAAAAAATATTACAAAAATTTCAACCAGACCTAAAACACAAAACAAAACATCAAATAGTATAAAATAACATCACTAAGAATTTCAATCACCACTAAAACACACAAAACATAACACTGTGCAACATAACAGCAAATATTGCAAAAATAATACCACTAAGAATTTCAACTACCACTAAACACTTTTCCACATAACAAAATATTTTAAACATAACACCACTAAGAATTTCAACCAGACCCAAAACGCACAAAACATAACACTTTACCACATAACAAAATATTTAAAACATAACACCACTAAGAATTTCAATCACCACTAAATGCACAAAACATACAACTTTGCAACATAACAGAAAAACTTCACAAAAATAACACCACTAAGAATTTCATTCAACACTAACATGCACAAAACATAAAACGTACAACATAACAGAACATAATATAAAAATAACACTAAGAATTTCAACCAGAACCAAAACACACAAAACATAAAACTTTGCAACAAAATAGAAAAATATTACAAAAATAACATCACTAAGAATTTCATCCATCACCAAAACGCACACAGCATTAAACTATGCAGCATAACAGAAAAAATATTACAAAAATAACAACACTAAGAATTTCAACCATAACCAAAACATAAAACCTTAGCCATGTAACAGAAAATATTACAAAAATAACAACCCTAAGAATTCTCAACCAGAACCAAAACGCACAAAACATAAAATATTGTCACCTAACAGAAAATATTACAAAAATAACAACCCTAAGAATTTCAATCACTACTAAAACGCATAAAACATAAAACTTTGCAGCATAACAGAAAACATATTACAAAAATAACAACACTAAGATTTTTCAACCAGAACCAAAGCATAAAACCTTTGACATGTAACAGAAAAATATTTAAAAAAATAACACCACTAAGAATTGCAACTATCTCTAAAACGCACAAAATATAAAACTTTGCAAACATAACAGAAAATATATAACAACCCTAAGAATTTACAACCAGAACTAAAACGCACAAAACATAGAACTTTGCAACATAACAGAAAATATTAAAAAATAATACCACTAAGAGTCGCGACTATCACTAAAACGCACAACACATGAAACTTTGCAGCATAACAGAAAATATATAACAAACCCTAAGAATTTCAATTACCACTAAAACGCACAAAACATAACACTTTGCCACACAACAGAAAAATATTAAAAAATAACACCACTAAGAATTGCGACTATCACTAAAACGCACAAAACAGAAAACTGCAACATAACAGAAAAATTATTAAAAAAATAACCACTGAGATTTCCAACGAGCACAAAACCGAACAAAAACAGCTAATATTAAAAAATAACATCACTTAGAATTCCAACGAGCACAAAACCAAACAAAAACAGCAAATATTGCAAAAATAACCTCACTGAGAATTAGAACTGACACAAAACCAAACAAAAACAGCAACTATTGCAAAAATAACATCACAGAGAATCACAACATTGGCCGCCATTTTAACATTGACTGTATGGCTCTCCTGCCATTTTGTTTAATAAAAAAATGTATATATTTTTTTTATATTGACATTTTTCCTAAATTCTGTATTTTTTCGACAATGTCATAGAGTACCTGAAATGAAACAGGACAACCTCTAGTCTCACCAAAAAATAAAATAAATAAATAAAAAGCTTTTTTTTCTATAGTTGCAGCCATCTCAAAATAGCCATTTTTGACCAAAATCCAGCTATAATTGAAAAAACTGGAGATATTGACCTTTTTGTGATCGATCGCTTTTCAAGTGGATAACTCACTTGATATTTGTCTTTATGGCTTCAGGCATTATCAGATAAGTGTACTAATGTAATTATGTAATAGGATTTCTTTTTTTCTTTTTTTTTCTGTTTAGAAAAATGCAGAGAAACATATTTTTATTGGCTATGTCTGACCATACACTCAGCAATGTGTCACAGAGCGATGTGTTGAGCTTGTAGAGCTTGTAGATCTGCTATTTTCACATTCTAGCACATGTTAGAAAAAAGATTCATGCCCCCTTTGATGTCATTTGTGTGTGTGCACCTGTACAAAAAACCAAAACCAGCTGAGACCAAGGCAGACATACAGAGACAGAGAGAAAGCGCCCCCAAGTGGGGGCTCACATAAATACTCACAGAAATACTGCAAAACAGTATGTGAAATTGCTGAGTGTATGGTCAGACATAGCCAATAAAAATATGTTTCTCTGCATTTTTCTAAACAGAAAAAAAAAAAAAAAGAAATCCTATTACATAATTACATTAGTACACTTATCTGATAATGCCTGAAGCCATAAAGACAAATATCAAGTGAGTTATCCACTTGAAAAGCGATCGATCACAAAAAGGTCAATATCTCCAGTTTTTTCAATTATAGCTGGATTTTGGTCAAAAATGGCTATTTTGAGATGGCTGCAACTATAGAAAAAAAGCTTTTTATTTATTTATTTTATTTTTTGGTGAGACTAGAGGTTGTCCTGTTTCATTTCAGGTACTCTATGACATTGTCGAAAAAATACAGAATTTAGGAAAAATGTCAATATAAAAAAAATATATACATTTTTTTATTAAACAAAATGGCAGGAGAGCCATACAGTCAATGTTAAAATGGCGGCCAATGTTGTGATTCTCTGTGATGTTATTTTTGCAATAGTTGCTGTTTTTGTTTGGTTTTGTGTCAGTTCTAATTCTCAGTGAGGTTATTTTTGCAATATTTGCTGTTTTTGTTTGGTTTTGTGCTCGTTGGAATTCTAAGTGATGTTATTTTTTAATATTAGCTGTTTTTGTTCGTTTTTGTGTTGGTTGTAATTCTCAGTGAGGTTTTTTTTGCAATATTTGTTGTTTTTGTTTGGTTTTGTGCTCGTTGGAAATCTCAGTGGTTATTTTTTTAATAATTTTTCTGTTATGTTGCAGTTTTCTGTTTTGTGCGTTTTAGTGATAGTCGCAATTCTTAGTGGTGTTATTTTTTAATATTTTTCTGTTGTGTGGCAAAGTGTTATGTTTTGTGCGTTTTAGTGGTAATTGAAATTCTTAAGGTTTGTTATATATTTTCTGTTATGCTGCAAAGTTTCATGTGTTGTGCGTTTTAGTGATAGTCGCGACTCTTAGTGGTATTATTTTTTAATATTTTCTGTTATGTTGCAAAGTTCTATGTTTTGTGCGTTTTAGTTCTGGTTGTAAATTCTTAGGGTTGTTATATATTTTCTGTTATGTTTGCAAAGTTTTATATTTTGTGCGTTTTAGAGATAGTTGCAATTCTTAGTGGTGTTATTTTTTTAAATATTTTTCTGTTACATGTCAAAGGTTTTATGCTTTGGTTCTGGTTGAAAAATCTTAGTGTTGTTATTTTTGTAATATGTTTTCTGTTATGCTGCAAAGTTTTATGTTTTATGCGTTTTAGTAGTGATTGAAATTCTTAGGGTTGTTATTTTTGTAATATTTTCTGTTAGGTGACAATATTTTATGTTTTGTGCGTTTTGGTTCTGGTTGAGAATTCTTAAGGTTGTTATTTTTGTAATATTTTCTGTTACATGGCTAAGGTTTTATGTTTTGGTTATGGTTGAAATTCTTAGTGTTGTTATTTTTGTAATATTTTTTCTGTTATGCTGCATAGTTTAATGCTGTGTGCGTTTTGGTGATGGATGAAATTCTTAGTGATGTTATTTTTGTAATATTTTTCTATTTTGTTGCAAAGTTTTATGTTTTGTGTGTTTTGGTTCTGGTTGAAATTCTTAGTGTTATTTTTATATTATGTTCTGTTATGTTGTACGTTTTATGTTTTGTGCATGTTAGTGTTGAATGAAATTCTTAGTGGTGTTATTTTTGTGAAGTTTTTCTGTTATGTTGCAAAGTTGTATGTTTTGTGCATTTAGTGGTGATTGAAATTCTTAGTGGTGTTATGTTTTAAATATTTTGTTATGTGGTAAAGTGTTGTGTTTTGTGCGTTTTGGGTCTGGTTGAAATTCTTAGTGGTATTATTTTTGCAATATTTGCTGTTATGTTGCACAGTGTTATGTTTTGTGTGTTTTAGTGGTGATTGAAATTCTTAGTGATGTTATTTTATACTATTTGATGTTTTGTTTTGTGTTTTAGGTCTGGTTGAAATTTTTGTAATATTTTTTCGGTTATGCTGCAAAGTTTTATGATGTGCGTTTTAGTGGTGATTGAAATTCTTAGTGATGTTATTTTTGTAATATTTCTTTCTGTTATGCTGCAAAGTTGTATGTTTTTTGCGTTTTAGTGGTGGTTGAAATTCATAGTAGTTATTTTTGTAAATATTTTCTGTTATGTTGCAAAGTTGTATGTTTTGTGCGTTTTAGTGGTGATTGAGATTCTTAGTGGTGTTATTTTTTTTTAAATATTTTCTGTTATGTTGCAAAGTTGTATGTTTTGTGCATTTAGTGTTGAATGAAATTCTTTATTTTTTAAATATTTTTGTTATGTGACAAAGTTTTATGTTTTGTGTGTTTTAGTGTTGCATTAAATTCTTAGTGGTGTTATTTTTTCTGTTATGTTGCAAAGTTGTATGTTTTGTGCGTTTTAGTGTTGAATGAAATTCTTAGTGGTGTTATTTTTTGTAAAATGTTTGTTATGTTGCAAAGTTTTATGTTTTGTGCGTTTTAGTGGTGGTTGAAATTCTTAGTGGTGTTATGTTTTAAATATTTTTGTTATGTGGCA
Source organism: Nannobrachium achirus (assembly GCF_963921795.1). Taxonomy (NCBI): domain Eukaryota; kingdom Metazoa; phylum Chordata; class Actinopteri; order Myctophiformes; family Myctophidae; genus Nannobrachium; species Nannobrachium achirus. The sequence goes on from NC_137823.1 coordinate 7,001,877, forward strand.
AAGTTTATTTTTGTGCGTTTTAGTGGTGATTGAAATTCTTAGTGGTGTTATGTTTTAAATATTTTTGTTATGTGGCAAAGTTTTATGTTTTGTGCGTTTTAGTGGTGGTTGAAATTCTTAGTGGTGTTATGTTTTAAATATTTTTGTTATGTGGCAAAGTTTTATGTTTTGTGCGTTTTAGTGGTGGTTGAAATTCTTAGTGGTGTTATGTTTTAAATATTTTTGTTATGTGGCAAAGTTTTGTGCGTTTTAGTGGTGATTGAAATTCTTAGTGGATATCTTTTAAATATTTTTGTTATGTGACAAAGTTTTATGTTTTGGTTATGGTCGAAATTCTTAGTGGTGTTATGTTTTAAATATTTTTGTTATGTGACAAAGTTTTATGTTTTTGAGCGTTTTGGTGGTGAATGAAATTCTTAGTGGTGTTATTTTTGTAAAATGTTTCTGTTATGTTGCAAAGTTTTATGTTTTGTGCGTTTTAGTGGTGGTTGAAATTCTTAGTGGTGTTATGTTTTAAATATTTTTGTTATGTGGTAAAGTTTTAGGTTTTGTGCGTTTTAGTGGTGGTTGAAATTCTTAGTGGTGTTATGTTTTAAATATTTTTGTTATGTGGTAAAGTTTTAGGTTTTGTGCGTTTTAGTGGTGAATGAAATTCTTTATGTTTTAAATATTTTTGTTATGTGGCAAAGTTTTATGTTTTGTGCGTTTTAGTGGTGAATGAAATTCTTAGTGGTGTTATTTTTTCTGTTATGTGGCAAAGTTTTATGTTTTGTGCGTTTTAGTGTTGAATGAAATTCTTAGTGGTGTTATGTTTTAAATATTTTTGTTATGTGGCAAAGTTTTATGTTTTGTGCGTTTTAGTGGTGGTTGAAATTCTTAGTGGTGTTATGTTTTAAATATTTTTCTATTTTGTTTGCAAAGTTTTATGTTTTGTTGATGGTGTACGGGGTTGTTTAGTTATGTTGAAGTGTATGAGGGCCATGTTTTATTTAAATTGTGTGGAGAAACACTAGTTAGATGAAAATAGACAGGTAATATTGAATAGCGAATCCTTCATACCTCATATCTATGTCAGTTGTAATATTCAAAAAGCACATTATGTGTCCTGTGATAAAGTTTGGCTGATCAGCAAACTATGGGGGACTTGAGGAGCTTGGAGACACGTATGTGTTGATTCAAAGACTATAATACCTCACATTTCAGAATATTGTGGGCTATTTTACAAGTGAAATGAATAATTGTTTTAAAACACACTAAATAGTCATCTTAGACATACACTATACTGAAAATGTACCGTATCAAATGTGTATGATAGGTAAAATATTGGGAATGTATGGGACATTTGATGAAATTCATATGGATACTGCTTTTACATGTACTCAGATTCATTGTTTGTCACAAAATAATATGTGATCTCCCTATCCCCAGCAACTTACAACGAATACACAAATCTTTGTTAGTGATTCAGCCTATCATATATAACTATACCCCCTACTACACCTGTCAACTTAGTGTTCCATGAGTACATCTGACATATAATTTCAGAAAAAGGCCTGTATGATGGGTTTGCAATTCCATCTGAAATAAGCATCATTACACATTACATGAATACACAGACAATCAGTCCTCATATCTATGCTGTTTGAGATTTGTTCACAAAAAGAGCAAAATAGGTTTCTCATAGCCACCTAATGTATCAGGTCTGTCACCTATAGCTAAGCTTTGTAGATAACCACCCTCTGGGCCCCATGCAATATGGATAACATTTACCATTTAGCTCTGGTGTCCTGATTAACCAAAGAGAAAAACAATCTGAAATCTGTACATTTAGACTAGTCTACAGTAATTACATTACGTCCTATCACATCAGCCTACCATATAGCATATAATAGCGTACAATATGTGCTGTGGCAACATGCCATGGGTTATGATGCTGTATGTATAGTTAAATATTTAGATTATACGCAATATGTTGTACAATTTAAGGAATGCCTAGTCTTTTAACCCATCTATAGATAATATACTATAACAAATAAATGTTTTCAGTGTATTGGACTAATGTCACAAAAACTTTAAAAATGTTAACATATTCATCTAATGGGATGTTTTAGTGAATATAATGTAAATCGAATGAACATGGTTAGTCTCTTGCATATCATAAGATTTAAACACAGTGATACCCCATATTTGGGGCTGTTGAGATTTGTTCACACAAAAAGAGTAAACTAGTTTTCTCACAGACCCCCTGTAACAGGTATCTTTTACCAATTTGGGATTCAAGTGGTTAAAACACTAATATAAGGTTATTTTCAATCTGTCATTGCCTTGTCAGTATAATTGTAACTTGTTTGTTATGGGATGGGTCGATAGTTGTAACTGAGACCAATGGGGGGTTAGTCAGTAGATAGTCAGTAGCTTGGTAAGAATTAATAGACCTATAGGGAACTGACATGTAACAAAATGATCTGACTGGTTGAATAAAACAGTAACTGGTTGATCATTTTCAATGTTAACATTATGGTGGCTTTAGTGCTTATGTTATCATTTGATTAGAGATTATACCAACCATACACATTTATGTTAAGAATATATCACAGAAACAGTTAAAATAGCAGATCTACAAAGCTGACACTCTATAATTCTTTGTAATATTAGGACATTGTCATGTGTATTACCAGTAGTAGAGTCAGTCATACTAGTGAAAATAGCCGATCTACAAGTTGGGTTCCTCTCTCATTTTGTAATGTTAATGAGAAATACATTTATTATTTTATAGATACAACTACTGACCACACAAATAATCCCCCTAGTCACAACCCAACAAATCCATGAATAAATCACACCATATTCCAATATATTATTCAACATGATTTCCTCATGCAAATAATACTTTCAAACATCACACCCCCCAGTGAAAATAATAGATAGGCAAGGTATTACCCCAAAATAACACATCTACAAGCTGTTAGCCTATGGGTTCAAAATAGCCCGTCTACAAGCTGGTACTCAAAATAACAATCTACAAGCTACAAGCAAATGTAATTATTAATGGACAATACAAATAGTATTTTACCACTGCAGTACCACTAGTGGCCACTAGTGTCCACACATGTTCCTATGACCATATCATGGACAATAACAAATCCACCCACCTGCTACCCATCATCATTTTGTAATATTAATACAATGTCATGTGTAGTACCAGTTCTGACCACTATGGCTGCGTTTAGTGATAAGGCAGACTATATTTCCAGTATATTATTCAACAGGGACATCCCTCAAGCCTATAATACTGTTACAGCACAGATGCAGTACCACTAGTGACCACTCACATAGACATGGGTGACTCTTGTCATGGCAATCACTATGGCAGTTGGTCAACAGTTGCACATCTACAAGGAGTAGCATAAACAATGGCAGTTGGCCAGAAGTTGCACATTCTGCTTGCCTCACGTTGCATCAACTATACCATGACAACACACTTTAATGTGAGTTTAATGTCAAATAGTTACTACAGAGGGTCAGAGTAGATTACTACTGCATGCACTGTCATTCCGCAATACACAGCAGTTGGCCAGAAGTTGCACATTCTGTTTGCAACACATTGCATCAACTATACCATGACAATACACTTTCAGATCATTTAATTAATTTCATCTTAACCCCCCAACCCTACATTCACTAGAAAGAAACCACACCTTCTGCTCGAGTTAAACAGACTTTATTATATAAAGTGAGATGTATGTGTGTGCGTTGATGAGGAGCCCGAGGTAGGGCGAGACTCGGTCGAGCAGTCGGTGGCTTCTGCTCCAACGCGCATTAAATCATTAGCACTGCAATGATCAATGGTAACAGATTAACCTTTACCATCTCTAGAAACCATGATTCTTACAAATGCCTAAACGCATAAAATAGCAGATCTACAAGTACATATTGTGTCGCGCTGCGAGGCGTTGTGAGCTTGTAGGTTGGTACATTTTAATAGGTAATGTTGATCATGCTTTCATTAATTGCTAATTAACAGTATAACAGATCTTTTGACACAATGATTCTTTAATGTGCTCTGTTGAATCTTGTATGTTTGTATTTGTATTCCCCTTGTTTATGTTGTTTGATTTGTCTTGTTCATTCTTAATTATGTTTAGTGCTGTTTTGTGTGATAAGAGATAAAGATAGCAGAGTACCCTCTTAGTGTCATCTGTGTGGGGTCAGATAAGGCTAATTAGGTGCCTGGTTAAAGATGTGGAAGAAAAGTGTTTTGCTAAGCAGAGTAGGGACACATCGTGTACCGAGTAGACTAGAGTGGTAGAATATACAGTGTAGGATAATTGTGTAGGTGGCTAAAAACAATATGTCAATATTCTCCATATGTATGATAGGATAGACAGTAAGGTTGGAAAAGTGAATGGTTAAATGTCTAATTGGTTAATAATAAAACACAGTCATGGACTCATACTGTATACTGTATACTCTCATGCATTACCCAATATGACCATGCATGGATTGGTCATCCGCTAATTAATGTTTACACAACACCACTCACCACAGCTATGCAAACAAAGCCCCTGCCTAATATAATTGCCTACTGTTACACAATGACCACTGTATCTCATGTCTATTATCAGCAGCTGTGTACACATACTCTTACACCCTTATCTTGATCTTATCAATCCATCTAGGGGGAGCACTGTCTTGTATGCCACATTGCCTAACCCATTCCTACCCCTCCTCTCTTCTCCTCTCTCCTCTCTCCTCTCTACTACAGTACTTTTAAACTATAAAAACCATAAAAAATATAAAACCATAAACATATAGTTATGAATAATTAAATATTTTGATTTTTTAATTGATTTAATGTAATCATTAATTTATGTATCAATTAAAATATTTTAATCCATTGGATTAATTTATGCATTAATTGAAACAGCGCCACTTTTCCCCCTAGTGGCCACATGTGGAAAAAACACCCATCCTATAAGACTACTCTAAAACTTTAGCGATTTAATAGTTAGGACAATTTTAAGATATGTTTTATAAAAAAAGTTACATAACTTTAAATGCCACTGCTATAACAGCCAGCACCCGGTGGTGCATTTGGCTCTACAGTGCCTTCTGCCGTGCCTGAGAGGCAAGCACATTCTCATGCGGTCACGTAACACCTTGACCGTGTATCCGGTAAATCGGGGAGGAACCAGGTCTGCACGGCTGCTGTAGGCATCCATGGACCTCATGACTTGGGCAGCCCCCTGCCCGATTAGCCTAATATTTATCTGAGTAGAATCACCTCAAAAGCCCCAAGTAGGTTACCGCCCGAAGGGCGCCTTCCTTTGAAATGTGCACATGCCCAGAGGCACTGCACATGCATTCTACTGCTTCCACTGATACGACCAGTGCTTAAGAGTTCTTCAGGAGGGTCACACCATTCGACTGGTGGCTCCCTTCTGGCCAGGGAGGACTGTTTCCTCGGCTGCACAGACTCAGTCGCAGTGCGCCATAGCACCTCCATGACAGGAGAGGTCTCCTCTCGACTAGGAGGTTGGATCTGGCATCCCAATCCTCAACGCCTCCAGCTGAACCGCTGCGGGGCAGCTGTGCCGATCCAGTCAGGCATACCATCCTGAATGCTAGAGGGCCAGGGCCATCCACCAGGTTACAGTAGGATAACAGATGGAAGCTGTTTCCAACTGGTGTATGGGTCAGAGTGAAGACCCAGCACGTTGCTCAGTGCCTACTTTTCTGGAGTTTCACCAGTCCCTCCTAGACTGGGGCCACTCTCCGTCTACTCTAAAATTGTACGTAGCAGCAAGATCATGTCGACATGGTAGAATCGACAATGGCACAGCCATAGTGGGGAACAACAGTAAAGTGCCCCTCAGGGGCTCTGAGGTTGCATCCTTCAAGAGCCTTGAGAACTTTCATCATGGGATCTTCCCATGGTACGGGACACGCTTTGCGGGCCTCCCTTTCAAGCCCTTGACACAGGCAGTCTAGGTTGGTGTCATGTAAGAAGGCATTCATCCTGCCCATTACCTCAACAGACGTGTCAGTGAGCTACACGCCCTGCCTGTCAGTGACTCTTGTCTGAAGTAGAACTCAGACGGCTGAGGTGTCACTCTGTGGCCGAACACAGCGTTCCTCCTTAAAGGTGCTGTCTCAGTCGCACCTCAACCAGCCTGTAAGGCTAGCCCAGCTTAACCTCCACCACCAGAGTGGGTGGACAAGCTGGAACTGTTGTGCCCAGTGTGGGTCCATAGAGCCTATGTTAGCCCTGCCACATGCTTCGGCAGTCAGAACAGCTCTTCCGTGGCTATGATGGCCCAGATATTGCGCTCCCCATACAGCGCCTGCCCCATTTTAATTGTAGGCGCCATCAGCCACGCTTACGAGGCGAGTAATCGTCCCCTGCCATCTGGTATAAGGTGCCACTCTAATGAGAGTGCCCCCACATCATGGGTTACCTGAGAGTAGTACCCCTGGAACATATTGGTGCCACTACCTCATGGGAGTCATCGGCACATTCTCCGGGTTCTATTGGTTGATTGTTGCCACTCCCTATCCATTGGGGGTGGTTCTCTTCCCAGAATCCTCAGATTCTGCTCTTTGAGGGTTGTAATCAGGATTCCTCGTGACTTTGTTGGTATAGGTCTTCTATGAATCCCGAATGACCGCCAGAGCACTGGGTCACTCAGAATCTCATGGTCTCGCGAGAAGATTCTGTAGGAAATGATCCGTTGGATAACCCCGGATGATGTACCCTCGGTGGGGTCATCCAGGGGTCACAAGTGACTTTGTTGGTATTAATACTCGAACTGCGCATGCGCGAAGGGAATATTCAGTGCTTTAAGCACCGCCTCTGGCGGATTCATAGAACCGTAGTTACATACGTAACTTTAGTTTTAGTGAGGTTAGGGTTAGGGGTAGGGGTAGGTTAGGTGGTAAGAAAGTGGGGAACATAGGACCTGGGGAACATAGAACCTGGGGAACATAGGACCTGGGGAACATAGGACCTGGGGAACATATGACCTGGGGAACCTGGGGAACATAGAACCTGGGGAACATAGGACATGGGGAACATAGAACCTGGGGAACCTGGGTAACATAGAACCTGGGGAACATAGGACCTGGGGAACATAGAACCTGGGGAACATAGAACCTGGGGAACATAGGACATGGGGAACATAGAACCTGGGGAACCTGGGGAACATAGAACCTGGGGAACATAGGACCTGGGGAACATAGAACCTGGGGAACATAGAACCCGGGGAACCTGGGGAACATAGGACCTGGGGAACATAGAACCTGGGGAACCTGGGGAACATAGAACCTGGGGAACATAGAACCCGGGGAACCTGGGGAACATAGGACCTGGGGAACATAGAACCTGGGGAACATAGAACCTGGGGAACCTGGGGAACATAGGACCTGGGGAACATAGGACCTGGGGAACATAGGTACGGTCCCATTTTTGTATTGCTACATCTGCAATAGGCTATAGTCAATTATATATCATAGTAATGTCTAAATTGTACTGATTACTTGTTTTCGACACTTATGATCTGATAAAAGTGTATATAAGCCTATATAGTGAATGACATGGGTCAGCAACTAATGGGCCGATTTGGATGATTCTGCTATCAAAGTATAGGCTACTATGTTTTCTGGGGTGCTGAGTTGATTTATGAGGTGTAGCAAGTTCAATATCATTTTGGATCCAAAATTATCATATTTTGGCATTGACTTTTATGTTGTCCTTGTCCTCAATAATACTTGTTTCTAGCAAATTAACAACAAATTAGCTCAATTATTTTGTTTTTAAATTATCACAATAATTAAACATTTTACATCAGTCTTAATATTCCAAGAATATGACATTTTGATGAACTACGGTACAGTTGGAATACACTACACATCTTCCTCATCAGAATGAATGAAATTTCCTGATGGTCGCTTATCTCCCGATTAGGGAGTCTTACTGGTATAGTGCCTTTATCCAAGGTGCTTTACAGAGATTTTCCATTACATTCCCCCATTCACACACATCATTCACAAACACACACTCTTAAACATTAACTCTGGGGTCAGTGGGGGAGCCCGGGATCGAACTGGCAACCTTCCGGTTGCCAGCAACTCTAGCACCAAATCGCTCGGTATGGCTAACAGAAGTATAACTGTGGTTACGTGCAACACAAAAATAAAATAAGACATTTTACCTGGATGTGTAGAAGAAAGAAAAAAAAACAAATACACACATTTTACCTTGATGTGAAAAAGAAATTAAATTAAGAAGAAGACATTTTACCTTGATTTACATTTTACTGGACTTAAAGGACAACATTTTAGATGGTCATTAGAGAAAAGAAAAGATGAGTGTTAAAACATTTGCATTTACTGCTTTGTATTGTTTTAGTGATTGTAACGATTTTGATTTGCATGTTGGGGGCATGCATGCAAGTGGCTAAAATGTATTTTTAGACACAATAAGCCCATTCCCAAGATGCATCGCAATCTTTCATGGCAGATGTGACTTATGGGGGCTGGTGTAAATAGTAACAACGAAATTGTCAGGTTATTGTGTCTAAAAATACATATTTAGCCACTTACACATGCCCCCACCCACTGAAATCAAAATACTAAAATCGCTAAAACAATAGAAAACAGTTAATTAAAGTTGTACTATGTAACTTTTTTTATAAAACAAATCTTAAAATTCTCCTAACTATTAAATCACAAAAGTTTTAGAAGATCCGCGCCGTGAATTTCAGCCTGTAAAGCCTTCTCTGTATGTAAACTGAGATCCTTGCCGTGGACCGGATCTCGCGCCAAAATTGCGTCATCACACTACCGGCCAATCACAGCGAGGGTTATACAACTGCCGGCCAATCACAGCGCATCTTGAAGTGGGGTCGCTATGGCAGCCATATTTGTTGTCGCCCGTTTGTACCATCCCTTCTCTAGGTAATTTCGCCTACCAGGCAGGGTGAAGGAGTCCGTATCTCTGGAATTACTGAACGCACAGGAACAAGGGACCCCTTAAAAGATAGATCTCAGCGAGGTGGAGGCAGACGCGGGGGTCTGAAGGTACGAAAAACGTCCGAAAGACGCGGACGCGACCGCGGTTTGCTATAGGGCTAATGACCACTAGTTGGGCATCTTACACAGTATGGCTTTAACATGTTAACACTCATCTTTTATTTTCTTTAATTACAATCTGCTTATCACCAAATATTCCAGAGCTGCTGAACTCTTCAAACCTATTTTACAAAAACACCAGCATTTGCTCCAATCAGATCGAGCGCTCCTAACCCTAACCCAGAAATTTAAGGGACTCTTTGGTTCATTCTGACCTCCCCCCTCCAGTCAAAAGCTTGCAACAGACCTTAAGTCCAATCCCAGATGGGAACTACAAATGTGGCGCGTGTGCGCAATGCAATAGTACCTTTAAATGTAATACATTCCAGCATCCCCATTCGGGTAAAAAAGATCCCCATTAAGGGTATAAGTCACTTGGGCACACAAGCAAGGTTTATAGTCACTTCACTTGCCGGTGATGAGTAATCACCCACCCCACCCATGTTTGATGGGGAGATTGAGGACACCTCCCTGAGATGACTCCACCTATGTTCCCAGGGGCGTCAATTGGGTATGGCAGAGGTATGCAGCTGCCATACCCTGGGTCCAGAGGGGAAATAAAAGTTACTTTTAAATATAAATCCATGAATGTCTCTTTGTCTATCTGTGCTGGTTATAATGTTGTTACATTACAGTAAAATAACTACACATGCAAAATTTTACAAAATGGTCACTTTAACAAGGTATTATAATTATATTCTCCCCATCTTGACAGGATTCGCAGGTCAGCTGCACAGGTGCAATGCATTATTGTTAATTGTGGCACGTTACTAACATGCCAAGTTTAGCTGCACTTGAATAACCGTTCCAGGCTGCCATATCCAGCCCAAGAAACCCTAGAAACCTCTTTTTCAGACATTGTGAAAATAGCCGATCTACATGCTCACATGTAGATCGGCTATTTTCACAATAGAACCGTGTTATACAAAATGTAATGCCTCTTTTCCATGAGGACTCCCATCTTTGCCATACCATAGCTTTTGCTGAACTGACGCCACTGTATGTTCCCAGCCACAAAAGTGATGTTTTTCCTGTCATTCTGTTAAACCCTGATGGAGACTGGTAACAGTCGAAACGTTGGTTAAATACATTATTTGCATCGTGGCTGAAGAGCTGTGCGGTCTCTTTCTTCTCATTCACTCTAATTACAATCTAAAATATCAACCCTTGTTTAAATAAAAAAAAATAAAAAGTAATAATTAGCTACTGTTAATTTACTGGAGGATTTAAAGTTTACTCCACTATAATTATTTTAAAACTTTACTTACTTTGTAGACTTTAATTACTAATAGAAAACATACAGTAACCTCTGCATCCCTATAAACGTAGTCCATTTGAAAATAGACAATCTACAAGCTCACAACACGTCCCAATGCCAAACAATGTACATTTTATACATAATGAAAGAATAAACATGAATCAAATCAAATGAATTGTCTATGACAATAACATATTATTTAGTGTCAGTCTCTCTCTCTCTCTCTCTCACACACACACACACACACACACACACACACACACACACACACACACACACACACACACACACCACACACACACACACACACACACACACACACACACACACACACACACACACATACAATGGAGGGAGTAGTTTCTTTCTGCTCTGGACTCTTGTTGTCTTCTCATTCTTAATGAAAACTCTTTAAAACGTTTCATGTTAAACTCATGTAACTAATAATGAAACTAATTAACAACAACTTAACGAGGCCTACAGTGCATTAGATACATTGGAACACTGATTATTAGTAGGGTTTTGTACAAGATTCACTCACATAAATGACTCAAATTACATTTCTAATGATATGACAAATGATTCACACATGTCAAGAGATATGCTGTATTATCAGTGTGAATCAGTGAATTCACAGCAGATATAAAGTAGTAATTTTACCTTCATGTGCAGAAAAGACGTTGGAAGAGAAGATGCTGCTGATGTGAACTGAACTGTGATGAACTTGCTTTCACGTCTTCCTCCAACTCTAAACCACAACTGTAAAAAAATGTGACGTCACTCTGGTCTAACCTGTAAGTATGGTGTCAGGTAACTCAGGTAACTATTGTGGTTTAATACTGCTCTGATCTAGACAGATGGATGGACGTAAGCAAGTCTAATCTAGTAACAGGGCAACCACACTTAAGGTGGTAATTAGTGTGGTTGCCCCTTACTTTTGCTAAGAGATGTTTTATAGTTTAATTTATGATGTATTTGTGAATACATTTTTCTCCATTGACTTGAATGGGAAAATGCAAGAATTAAACTTTTCTCAAATATGGCGATGGCAGACATCATAAAAGTTTGACATCTTAAGCCTCTATCAGAGTCCAGGGTGAAGAGCTATTCACTTCACCGCGTTGTAGTTTCCTAGCTATCACCTAGGCTTTGTTATGTATTTTTAGGTGATAGCTAGAAAACTACACCGCAGTGAAGTGAATAGCTCTTCACCCTGGACTCTGATAGAGGCTTTAGACCACGGATCTCCATATAAGGGCATAAAAGGGACAAGGACGGAATTTATTTGCAAGTGTGACATTCACAACAACCACACTTACAATTTCCAAGAATTTCATCTTTCTACATTTTAATGTGCAGTTTAATGTTGTTACATTGTGTCTGTCTGTCTGTCTGTCTGTCCCCTTCCTTCCTTCCTTCCTTCCTTCCTTCCTTCCTTCCTTCCTTCCTTTCTTCCTACCCGCCTACCTCCTGTCTGTCTGTTGAATCACAATGACTTGAAATGATTGTCCAATCCAATCCAAGGAAAGTCATAGGACGCTTCTCTTGATGTTACGTCAGTAGAGTGGTGTTTGGTTGCCACCTTGTGGCTATAATGTGTAATTGCAGTTGTGATGTTCCTTGGTCAGAATTTATTGAAATGACACCAGAAGGGATGCCAGAAAGTTTTTTTTTTTAAATCGATTCACCCTTTCTGTTACAAACTGTTGCTTGCAGTAAATTTATTATCTGCTGATTTTTAACTTTCCATCACTAGGGCCGGTATCAAAGTCAGAAATAAGTATTAAAAGCATGAACAGGTTGTTTTTCGAGATGTGAATACAGCCGCGTAGATCCACGAAATGCATAGGGGGGGACCTGCGCGCGCGAAGCGCGCACGAAGCGCGCGCCGCCTGGACGCGCATGCGCGATGCGCGTGCACGCGCGCGATTTCGTTTTTTTGGCCTGCAGAGATCGGTTTTCGGCCAGTTTTACCCCCTCATTTTCCTTCAGATACGGGCCTTAACGGTTTTATGATGTATTATTTATTTACTTTTCAAGTTATCACTACTGCAATAACCAACACAACCAAAGCTTACATGAAAAAGTAAATAGTTACCATTGTTGCTTGTTGGTCAACTTGGTCCTCCCGAAATGTACAGTTCTAGTTCTGTAGCAACTTGGGACAGGTTGTGAGGTCGGTATCCATTTAATTCCAATAAATGTAGTCCAATGAAAACATAGTCCAATGAAAAAATCATGCTGTCCTTCTGGCTTCTTCCACACCACAGCAAGAGAGTGTATCCACCACAGCCAAAACAAAGTCGCCACATTATGATGTCATCACTCACTCTGAGACTCTCAGACTGAGAGTCAACTGTTATTACTACTATTATAAAACGATTTGTACATGATTTGACCAGTGGCCACCTCATACAGAGCTTAGCTTCCCTCCTGCTGTTGTTGCTGGATGGTCCGGTCCCACAATCGTTCCTGACAGAAACTGTGTCCTGAACTATAGTTCCTCTCTATGGTCCTGGCAATAATGCAGAAGAGAATAAATAAATATTACACCTATTCTAGGTAGTAGGTAGGATATCCTCTAAAATGTGGTTACTATGGGCATGGTTTGGATGACAATATAGTCTTTGCAACAGAAAGTAATTATTAAAAACCATAGCAATTAAAAAATAATAGATTTAATATTAGATTTTTATTCTCAAAAATGATTATTTGATTATTCTAACCACTAATTACAATTAATTGTAGCTATTTCATGAAGGGTTTTACTTGATTGTTAGAACTATATAATTTTTAGCTTGATAACTGGTCATTGCGACCGTAGGTCGCATTTACTATCAAAAGCTCCACGGGCTGTCTGTCAGTCAGTGAGTGAGTCACACTTTTGCCCTGCTCATATCTCCACAACCGTTGCCCCGATCCATGCCAAAATTTCCACACAAACTCCTTGCCTGCCAAACTACAACCTCCAAGGACCCCCGGAGTTCCAGGGACCCCCAGGTCCCTGGGGGACCCCCAGGTGTAAAAGAAATACCAAATGTGCAAAAATGACCAAATGACCACCCCCACAGGGCTGCTCACGGGGAATTCCCGGGGACCACCCACTCCTGGTGCTCCAGAACGGATGCAAAAGTGGTGGCGCCCCCAGTGGAGGACCCCCTCCACTGCAGCTCACATAAAATGCCCTAACTCGGCCTAGGAGCGTCCGGGAGAGCCGGGGCCGGTACCTATTCGTCCGCCAAGGCAACGCGGAGACCCCACCCCTCATTTCTCACATGGCCCTCTTCTAGCGAGACCTACGGTCGCTTATCTCCCGATTAGGGAGTCTTACTGGTTTTAGGTTGTTTTTTAATGTCCACGGAATCAAGAAATGTTCTCCGCAGAATTCCGCATTATCAGGATTGTTCTCCGCGGAATCAATACTTTTTCTCCGCGGATTCCTGGGGGGACTATCTATTGAGTTGTTCCAGCAGCACTCTTAAATACTTTAAAATGTCATCAATAATTATTTTCTCAAAAAAAAGATTTTTTTTTTAGAAAAAAAAAAAAATGTAGAAAAAAAATATTTTTTTTTTAGATTTTTTTTTTTTTGGGGGGGTACCAATTGGACCTGGGGGGGGACACGTAACCCCTGTCCCCCCCGCGATTTGCGCCTATGTGTGAATACAAGGAAGTCCTGATAGCTCAGTTGCTTAATGCTGGTTTTTGACATTACCGAAACGAAGCGGATAAAAGCGCCAAACCTTTTTTTTTAGGCTTCTTTAGGACCTAACGATGGATTTTAGCCTTGGGTACCAAACTTTATTTTGATGTTTACCCATATAATATCCATATCAAGTTGGGCTCTCATCGACTTTCTATACAGGAGGAAAATACCCAGAAAATAAATCTGCTTTAACCTGTTAACAATCCTGTATAATTTGCAAAAAACGCCTATACACAGCATACCCAAATTAAATTGATTGTTGTTTTTTAAACCATTTGGAGTATTGCATTGGGCATGGTCTCATTTAGAAGGAAACATTTTGAAGTTTTACCCATAAATAAATAATCACTCGGTGTGCAACTGACATTGAGTAATGCAAGTTTTAACTTACTGGAATAGCAGGTTTTTAATCCTCGCCTAAATATTTTCAGTAAATAGATGCCTGCATAACACTGTTATTATCATATAGGAGCTGAAAAACACAATGTGGCCACATTTTGAAGCCTTACCTAGCCCAATTTCAAAGGACATGATAAAACTACAGAATATGAATATTTTACACATGTTTTACTAAGTGTAAGTCTATGCGTTTTCATTTGGAGACATGTGCATATATCATATAAAAAGGTCAAAAAAGGGCTAATAGACTGGATTTTTTTATTTATTATTATTACCCTTATTATTATTTGTATTATTATTTTTTTTTGCATGGGTGCATTTTGCCCCCCCTCCCTCCCATGACAGCATAGTGTGCCCAGTGTGCCTGTGCAGAAAAACGTCGCTGTGTGCAGTGGGGGCCCAGGCCAGAGTCTGTCCTTTCTTGTGAGTCAGGTCTGCCTGCGGCGGCCTCTCTCTCCACCCAATGATTTCCTCATAGTTTTCAATCAGTCACACACACTTCTATGTCTGGAGCAAATAGCATTCCAATTGGCATTTTTTTTTTTTTCTTCTTTCTTTCTTTTTTTTTTTCTGACCTCCATTACATGTTTGCCAGACCCATGAAATGGGTAGGCCTACATAAGCAAATGTCGGTCTGTCCCTTTTCTATATAAAGGGTATATATGATGATGACATGCCTACAAAAGGCATGATGTCATAAATGATGATGACAGACAGGGGGTCTGGCACAACCAGGTTGACCTGGTCTAGTTTAGTATAGTACTATATTATAGTGTCACGTGAAACTAGACCAATAATGGAAATTGGCCCTTTTATAGTCTGGTTGGCTGAAATGTGATGTGAGGCTCACCAATCCACTAATCCCCTAGATTTTCGGACAGATGCCGGTTTCTGCCCGTTCTGATTGGCTACGGGCATAGACGGCCCCTCTCGCGGCCCTTATATGCCTCGATTATGACGTCACCCTTTGCCCGTCTCTGATTGGCTACGGGCAGGCGGCATATACTGTATGAGGATACAGCTGCCTTGATGTTATGATGTCACCCTTTTCCCCTCTTTTCCCCCTCACTTTGCCATCTCACTCACGTCACATTGTCTGCTGACCTCACTCAGTAACTAAATAAACAGAAAATAAACTAAATAAAAATAAAACAATTTAGCAGTGATCACCCCATGATGTGCACTGCAACATACCCTGTAGTTAAATGCACTACATTGCAGGCGTTTTTTGAGAGTGAAAAAAAAAAAGAAGACACGTGTGACATGTGTGATCAGGGCAGCTTGCCCCAGGAAATGTGCCAAGCTCAAAAGGGAACACAGGTACTAGAAATGTGCATAAGGCGAGTCGCATGGATCATCGTGTTTCATTCCGCTTAAGCATGGCCTGAGTGGTCAGTGCCATTTGGTGGACAACTCATTGGGTGAAGTGTGGAGATGATTGTTTGTCATCAGAATATTTAACTGATTGAAGCTCTTATGTAGTGTGGACACGCTCGTGGAGTTTCTAACCTAGTGAAACTCTTGTCACACTATTTACACACAAAGGGTTTTTCACCAGTGTGGACGCGCTGATGTGTCTTCAGAGAATTCAACTGACTGAAACCCTTGTCACACTGTTTACACACAAAGGGTTTTTCTCCACAGTGGACACGCTGGTGCTTCCTCAGAGACCCTAAATCACTGAAACCCTTGTCACACTGTTTACATAAAAAGTGTTTTTCTACACTGTGGACATGCTGGTGCCTCTTCAGATTATCTAACTCACTGAAACCCTTGTCACACTGTTTACACACAAAGGGTTTTTCTCCGGTGTGGATACGCTGATGTGTCTTCAGGTAACCTATAACACTAAAACCCTTGTCACACTGTTTACACACAAAGGGTTTTTCTCCACTGTGGACACACTGGTGCCTCTTCAGATTACTTAACTCACTGAAACCCTTGTCACACTGTTTACACACAAAGGGTTTTTCTCCACTGTGGACACGTTGGTGATTCTTCAGAGACCCTAACTCACTGAAACCCTTGTCACACTGTTTACACACAAAGGGTTTTTCACCACTGTGGACACGCTGATGTGTCTTCAGGTTACCTACCCGACTGAAACCCTTGTCACAATGTTTACACTAGAAAGGTTTTTCTTTGGTGTGGACATGCTGGACATGCTGTGTCGATACCTCAATGAATCTCTTATCACATAAGAGGTTTTCTTTCCTGTGTAGGTCATCATCAAATGTTCCTTTACTTCTCCTGGCTGTGTTGAAGTCCTCGCAAGATCTTGGTTTGTCTGTGTCTCCTTGTTGCTGGCTGGTTACACATCTGGTGATTGTCGGACAGGAGGATGAGGGCAGCTGTCCATTGCTCATCATTTGACAGTAGAGGTTGTTGCGGCTCCTATTCATGTTTTCATGGAGGGTGACCAGAGACGTGAAGGCGCATGGACAGGACACCTGTGTCTTGGAAGATTGACTCAAGGACACCCCTTCTGCTACTTGGACTGTAAATTAGAAGGCGTTTTTTAGTCTCTTGCAGATTGGAAAGACTAATATATTCCCTGTCAATCTGTTTGTCTATGTCTCTATATGTCCGTGACTCTCACAGTACACTAAATGTGACGTTTTAGAAAGTGCCCGGAAGTAAAGGCTCAAGCTTATCAGACATATGCCCGTTTATGCCCATCTATGCCCATCTGGCATAACTGCGACCGAAGGTCGCAGTATACCATGAGAAATGTTGCAGCTTTTCTCTGTCTGTGTCTGTCAGTCAGTCAGTACAATTTTTTACAGTCTATGGTTCTATGGGTTTGTGTATGGTTCTATGGGTTTGTCGCTCTGACATCATGCTCTGATGTCACTGTTCAGGGGAACCACTCTTAACAGAGTGGGTTTGCCGCTCTGACATTACGCTCTGGCTTGATGTCCCTTTTATGCCCATATATCTTATGCCCATATATAGTCGACAATGTGATGTCAGAACATGCCCATATTTGGTAATGCCCATATATGGGCATGTTCTGACATCACATTGTTGACTATCATGCAGGAACTCCATATATGGCTAACTGGTCCGATATACGTACCTGTATATCACTGGCCAGATGGTCAAGAATTGGCGCGACCTCGCCCTTTAGGGAGAGGTCGCATGTCGCCCTGAGGTGTCTTACTAGTGCTATGCTCTCATGGCCCTTACTGTATAATATGCCTCAATGTTATGACATCACCCTTTGCACCTCTCTGATTGGATAACGGTCCATGGCATAAACACAGACACTCAATCCGGGACAGCCGTCCCTGTTGACATGTTTGTCTCCTCTTTCGTGCAACAGTTCAATGTCTTTCAACATTTCCTTCCCCTTCTCATCTCTGCTACTTCGTTCGTATGAATGTCTGTTGTCCGTCGACAGAGCTTTTCCCTTCATGCTAACTCTTTTTCTGGGAAGATTACTTCGAAAATTCAGATTATAACACCAGTAAGAGGCCTAAGGGCAAAAAGCAGATCGAGGGCAAGGTCCTGCAGGCAGAGCACGCCTTGTAATTTATATCAGGCCGCACTTGTTGATGGTGACGTAAACAAGATTGCTGGTCCCTTATTGGCTGTTGGTGACAGACAGACAGACATTTTGTTGTTTAATAGTTTCAAGAGATAGGGTTAGTTCTGTCGGAAAGGAGACATGTCGGAATGGAGAGATGCACCCGGTTTTAGTGGTCGATCCAAAGGGTGTTTGACCTAATGACATGTTACCCGGACGGACGCTCAGATGGACAGACGGACGAACGGACGGACAGACGATCAGACCGTCCGTCCGTCCGTCCGTCCATCCGTCCGTCCGTCCTTCCGTCCGCCGAGCGAGCGAGCGAGGGTCCGTCCGTCCGTCCTTCCGTCCGCCGAGCGAGCGAGCGAGGGTCCGTCCGTCCGTCCGCCGAGCGAGCGTCCGTCCGTCCGTCCGTCCTAACCCTGGAACTAATTTCATACTCCTCAATGATGGTTGAACAATAATATTTCAATGCAGAAACAATCCTCATTTTGTTTACTCAACTCTATTCCAGTTGTTCTCAACCTGTGGGTCGGGACCCCAAATTATTTTGGGGGGGTCCCCACATGATAAGCTTAAAGTGCTGTTGAGTTTTTCTCACTCAACAGTAAACAAACCAGCATGCATAACGTTTAAGTGTATAGAGGGTATCTGCACATTTCTATTAATTTAAGGACTTTTTAATAGCTCTAAAATGACAAATTAAATATTTGTCAAATTGTCAAATATTAGAGGCAGAAATTGCTCACAACACCTCGCAACGAGAGGCATTGTGAGCATAATATAGATCGGCTATTTTCAGAATAGAACGTCTTATACAAAATGTAATGCCTCAACTATTAGGGGCCCGATTTTGAACGTGGTATGCTATGCACTCGCATAATATTTAAGTCCGGTCGCATATGATTGTGGCGAGCAACACCCTCATATGCGTTGTTTTGCAATTAAGAAGTGGGAGCTGAGTCATATCAACGCGCTGTGCGGCGCCCGCATGCATATTTAAGACAGGGGGGGGTGGAACATATGTAAATGAACCTGAAGCGCCCAGAGCTATTATGATCATCAAGTTTAAAAATAAATAACGCATAGCCTTAGACGTGCTTCGATCACCTTCTATGCGCTAAATGACATGTTTATTCCCCCTGGGAGAGGATGCGCCGCTTAGCCGTGCGCAGGCATTAAGAACCAATAGCTATATTTGTTCTATTCTGTCAATTCTTGTCAAGACATATTTAGACATTTACATTTGTAAAATTAGACATGTGTACATATATTAATGTTTATCCATTATCAAACAAAATGAGGGGGATATATTTTATTTTATTTAATTGGTTCCACCAGAAGATTCTTTTCTTTTTTTCTATTTTTTTTTCTCGCCTGCTTTCATTTGTGGCACAAATTGGCTGGAAAGGGAAGAAGAATTCCACAGGTCATGGAGTTTTTATTTTATTTTAAAAATCGCCTTAGAAATCAGGACAAATTAAATAGGCCTGAGCAGGCACAGCTCACAAGCAGGGCTGCGCCTCCGATTAAAAAAGAAGAAGAAAAAAAATATATATATAAACTGAGCACATTTCGATTTTAGGCCAAACCTCATTTGAAAAAAAATATCAAGAGTATATGAAAGCCTTTTAAAACGTTATAGGCTACTACTGGAATCTTGCTACAAAAGAATTAATTACATCTTGCCAGAAAGACGCAGATTTAGATCAAACTAATTAGCGGAGCATGCAGCCACAGCTGGTCTGCTCTGGAAAATTTACATTAAACATGGTTCTCAGCAAACTTATGATTACTGTGTTCTCACCTCAAAATGCATGGATTCATCATTAATTCTTCATATGGACCGGATCACACTGCAGTGGAGGCAGTTAACTTGAGGTACCGACTAACAAATGGTTCACATCCAGTAGGTCTTTATTGCCCTGAGCGCAGGTCAGCACGACCACTCCACTGCGCAACAGGCTCTGCTAATCAATCAACCATGCCATCATGCCATAATACTTCATTTGCTTATTTTACTTGTTAAAAGCAACATTTTATTCAGAACTGACAGTAATATTGGTGCAAAATGTAAATGTTTAATAACGTATTTTTTTACACACAAAATGAGGAGGAGGCAGTGCCTTTCTGTATTAATTAATATGCCACTTAGTTTAATTTGTTTAACCGTAACCCCAATTTTACAAATTAAAATTTCTTAATAATCTTTGAGACATGTTCAAACGAAATCAGCAACAAAATTATTATATTATAGCCTTCTTCTTCTCTCTCTCTCTCACTCTCTCTCTCTCTCTCGCCGCACACACAAACACAGCGATGCTTCTCTCTCTCTCGCCTTTTTTTCTCTATAAACAAACAATGTCGGTTCTAATAAAACAGACCTTATTGAGTGTGAGATATTTGCAAGTGTCATCCTCCCTGTTCAAGAACAGGTTTTAGGGAATGACGGACGAGCTTCTGATTGGTGAATGTACATAGCGGCCGAAACTGCGGTCACGCTATCCGCTTTTCAGGTAAAACACACCCATGCATAATTCTTCCGTGCGCTTGGCGCACAATTTGATCAGCGCAAATCACATAATCAGCTGCTGATCGTTATTCATGCGTCAAATGCAATCGTCGCCTGTCGGCATCTCCTTAGCACGGCCCTTAATTACCGTCTTCTTAATCGGGCCCTTAGTGTTCGTCAGGGTGGGAACCTGAAAAGGTGAAAAGGTTGAGAACCACTGATTTATATCCCTTCAACAGTTTATGCTGTAGCTCTCTTCAGGTCGACTGAATAAGCGATGTATTTTATTTTTTTATTTTTTTTAGGGGTGAGGGGCAGGGACGTGCAGTGAACGTTAGAGAGGCAGGCAGGGGCTGAAATTTCGAAAAAGGCCTTCTGGCGAAAATACGTCGGCTATTTTCGGTGCGTGATAACACACTGAACTAAGCATAATCAATTTCTTTCACCATAGTAAAAACTGAATTCATGGTCTGAATCAACATGCTTATGGGTTGTGTGCTCATGCTCAATCATAAGCGGGATAATCATCATAAGTGTAATCAACATCGACATTAGACATTTTTTCACGAATCCAGTCCAGATATTTGTGGACATTGGCGTAGACACCAGGTTTGTTGTTCCGAACACATTGAGGCCCCCAGCTCACCAGACCAGCGATGTAATGAATCCCTTCCTGTTCACACACCAGAGGACCGCCTGAATCACCCTGGAAGGAAAAAAAAGAAGGAAAAAAAGTTTGTTTTCTTTTTATTAGGGGCCAAGCAGGAAGTGCCTAGACCAGGGGTCTCAAACTCAATTTACCTTGGGGCTGCTGGAGGCAGAGTCTGGCTGAGGCTGGGCCGTAGCCTCAGCGCACATGCACGCGTGCGCAGCACGTGCATGTTGCGGGTGCACATGCACTAATAAAACAATTTAGTGCATGTGCACTAATTTGTTTTATTATTATATTGTAGTTTCATACCAGTCTAACAACTACTGTATCTCCCCATAAAAATAAAAATAAACTCCAATCTTCTCAAATGCCCAAAATAAGATGAACAAGGACCCTGGTTTAAACAAGTTTTGTTTAACTTATGGAACATGTACTGTACTGTTAACTGTACTGTATTATTAACAGTTTTGAGGTTCATATAAAACTCCACATTGACATTAAACTTTCATATTAAGGTGGGGGCCACAAAATATTGTCTCGCGGGCCGCAAATGGCCCCCGGGCCGCCAGTTTGAGACCCCTGGCCTAGACCCTATGGGGCTGTTAAGTCTGACATCATTTTGTAGGCAGAGGAGAACTTTTGGCCCCAGCGCCCGTGAATCTTTTTACTATTTTTACTATTTACTAATTTTTCTTCTCTTTGTTGTTGAAAGCAAAGGAAAGTGGTAGAATTATACTTTAGTCGTTATTTTTGTCTCGGATCTGTTGAAATAGCGAGGGACAGATATTGATAATAAATCTGCTTGGAGGTCTGACTACAAAATGATGTCACGGCTTAAAAGCCCCATTGTTATTGCCTTTATTTTTCTTCCGCCGTTTTTCAAATAATTATCTCTGCTGTGCTGACGCTTTTTATGAAACACGGCAGAATGGTAGAGGGTCATGAATAACATTAAAAACATTGGTTAAAGGGTGGCGCTTTAGCACTCAATTGAAAATCCAAACTTTGAACAGATATAAGTCATGTCACTGTTTGACCTACAACCATGACACTTCATTACACACATCTCCTCATGCCGAACAACTTTAAGGCTGTGACATGACCTTTAGATCAGTTGTTCTCAACCTGTGGGTCGGGACCCCCAGGGGGGTCCCCAAATTATTTTGGGGGGTCCCCAGATGATTAGCTTAATGTGAAACATTGTTTTCTCACTCAACAGTAAACAAACCAACATAATGTTTAATTGTATAGAAGGTATCTGCACATTTCTAAAGTGACAATTTGAGGACCTTTCAGTACCTCTAAAATGACAAATTAAACATTGGCCAAATTATCAAAAATTACAGGTAGTAATTGTGAAAATAGCCGATCTACATGCTCACAACGCCTCGCGTTGCGAGGCTTTGTGAGCATGTAGATCTGCTATTTTCACAATAGAACTGTGTTATACAAAATGTAATACCTCAACTCTTAGTGCTTGTCAGGGTGGGGGGTCCCCAGTTAAAATATGATTATTTTGGGGGTCGCGGCCTGAAAAGGTTGAGAACCACTGCTTTAGATAACCCACCATTTTGAATGATATAAAAAACTGTTAAAATGGGCATAAGTCATGCCTCATTTGGCCTGAAGACATGCAGCTTGCTTACACATGTGCCTTGACTGGTCCACATCTTTGTTCAGTAAGCTCCGCCCTTAGATTTTCCACCATTTTGAGCAGTTTGTTAAACACTTAAACCTGTTTCTATCCTGGGATAGGCTAAGTGTAGTATTGCAATAGTGTAATACGTGTAATAAAATAATAGGTGTAATATTGTAAATAGTTGTAATGGTGTAATAGGTGTAATAGGTGTAACAGGTGTAATAGTGTACTACTGTAGGTGTAATGATGTAATGTGATAAGTGTAATGTAATTGTGTAATAGTGTAATTAGGTCAGGGTGGGTGAAAGTTCAATCTTTCATGTTTCTATGGCTTATAGTACATATTGCTTATACCGTATTTGCCCGAATATAGGATGATATTTTATTCTAATAAACATATACTCAAAATAGGGGGTCGTCTTATCTAGTTTAATCCAAGTTTACTCCAAACAGCAACTGTAGCTAACGTTGCTATAGCTGTTTACAGTGATCGGCTATCGCTTTCTTGCGTCTGGCGCACAGTGTAGAGAATGGAGCAAAGAGACAGGATGCGGCCGCTAAGCTTGATGGGAAATGTAGTGTTTTTTATTCCCCAGCGAGGCAAAAGACCTCTGTGAGTAATGGACTGTAGTCTACTGTGATACACATTATGAGGAGCCGATTTTCACAGTCTGAATTGTGAATGTTTGACTTTGATAATGTAATACAATACAGCTGAATGTTATCTCTTTTCTATAATAATTTTACAATAAAAAATGTTGTCTTTATAAATAACGTAATAATATTAATATAGTATTAATATATATATATATAATGTAATATTTTGTCTTCAACAATTGTTTTCCCCCAAAATGATAATTGAAAAATAGGGGTCGTCTTATAACCAGGGTCGTCCTATATTTGGGCCAATACGGGTAGTTTTTTTTTCTCCCCCTTTGTGCTTTAGTCTATAGCTTGGCCCCATTATCGCTGCTTGCAGCTATATCCATATATATATATATTTTTTTAACGAGCAGGTCATCTCGGGCATCCCAGTACAATAGAATTAATACATTTCATCAGGTTAAATGGGTTCACGCACGCACGCACATACTTTGCAGGCATCAAATTCTCCCTCCACGTGTCCTGCACAGATCATGGTGTCGTCCAGTCGGTCTCCATAGACATCTGGAGCCGTGCAGTTCTGCTTGGAGATCAAAGGAACCCGAGCTTCCAACAGCCTGTTTGTACGTTTTTTATTCCCTGAACACAGAGACAAAGAGACAAAGAGACACACACTTGACTGATCATGAAAACTTAAAGGGACTTTCACAGTGGCGTCAGAAAAAGCTAAGGTATGGCAACATGACCTGGTGTCTTGCACGCGCGCCTTCCTTAGCAACAGGCATGATACATTTATTTTAAGAAGTACATTCTATTTTTTCCACCCGTCTCTACCGTTTCTTGGGCTGGATATGGCAGCCAGGAACCAGGGGCATAGTTCCGCCGATTTAAAATGATTCCAATACGGAACTAAAACTTCCTATGATTGGCCACTAGTTGCGCTGTTCCCCCCCCCCCCCCCCCCCCCGGCCGATCGCAAAAAGAATTGTTCTCCATTGGACCCCATTCATTTTCCCCTTTCGTTTTCTAACCTTAATTAACATTTTCATACATACTTTATGGTTCCTATCGCTAGTTAAAAAATGCCTTTCAATCACGATGATATGCGTTTTGTGAAAATAAGGTCCCATTTATGTTAAAATTGATGATAAAGTTGTGGGGGGCGTGGCCAACTAAACTGATACCAGCCGGCTGTGTTCTTCTTTGTGTGCTGTATTTCGGGAGGCTCCGACCACATTCTTCTCCCATGTATCCCTGCGGTTGCACGTGACCGTTGGCAGCCAATAGCATCCTCTGGTGCTTTTACAATCTATGATGGCGACACCCATGCCAAGGACCCAAAATGCGTCATTTGCGCTGCATAGAAACCAATGGCTTCGCTTTGTCCATATATTTTTTACAGTCTATGCCTGGAACAGTTGTTCAAGTGCAGCTAAACTTGGCATGTTAGTAAACGTGCCACAATTAACAATAATGCATTGCACCTGTGCAGCTGACCTGCGGAACCTGGGAATATACCATTTTGTCAAGATGGGGAGAATACAAGTGTGGAGAATGTAATTATAATACCTTGTTAAAGTGACCATTTTGTAAAATTTTGCATTTGTAGTTATTTTACTGTAATTTAACAACATAATAACCAGCACAGATAGACAAAGAGACATTCATGGATTTATATTTAAAATTAAATTTTATTTCCCCCCCTGGACCCAGGGTATGGCAGCTGCATACCTCTGCCATACCCAATTGACACCCCTGCTCGCACAGACACACACGCGATGTTTGTTGCCATTGTGTGTGCTAATGGCTAGCAATGTTGTGCGCACGGAAGAAGCCACAAGTAGGCAGATCCACTGATCAGGACCCCCAGGGGGATCCCCAAATTATTTTGGGGGTCCCCAGATGATTAACTTAATGTGCAACACTGTTTTCTCACTCAACAGTAAACAAAAACAAACCAACATAAAGTTTAAGAGTATATAGAGGGTATCTACACATTTCCAAAGTAACAATCTTTATTTTCACCTAGTAGTACTTCATGTCCATAGCTAATAAGTGTTGCATGCATTAGGCTATTCAAAAGCACGTTGTCCCATCAACTAGCTCTATCTATGCCCAAACACTCGAGTGGGTCCCGTGTTGGGCACTGTCCGATTTTCTGGAACTGCCAACTGTTAAAGAACGTACCCTCTTTAGTGCGCCCCCATCCAGAGACCACACACTCCATGCCATCAGGGAAGAGCTGGTTCGGCAGACAGGCAGTTTTAACATAGAGGGTTTCCATGGCACAGAGAGGACTGTAGGTGACGTTCAACTCAAGCAAAGCTGACACACAGAAGGGTACATTATTAGTATCTCTGACTATAGACAGGTGGGAAATTGACATGATAGTTCAGTTGGTGATACAATCACGACATTTAGCAACATGTGACCTTCATATGACCCTAATTGATAATCAATCTCAGGCCACGAAGAATTCCTACCTTTTCAAGATTGCCGTCAGTGTTCAAAACGGCTCCAATAGGGGCTATACGTTTTAGACTATATCACTTTGCTGGGGCTGTAAATCTTTGCTTTCCCCCTCATTTTGCAATGAGAGAATTATGTTTTATAGGGGCGGCATAGCTCAGGGGTAGAGAAACCATTATTAGAGCGCTAAGGGTTCCCGAAAGGATCCCAGTTCGAATCCAGGCTCCCCCTGAGTTAATGTCTAAGAGTCCTTCAGCAAGACTCTGAACCCCTAATTGCTCCCGGGTGAGTAGGTTGGGGCCTTGCATGGTTTCCTCCGCCACCGATGGGTGAATGTAATGCACCTTGGATAAAAGCACTATATAAATGCAGCATTTACCATTTATGTTCTGGAAGTATTTCTAGTAAGTATGATCATAACATTAAGTTCCAATATGGCTGGCGATTAATTTCAGAAATGTACAACTGTAGCACATGTATTTTTGTATTTATTAATTAAGCCTTGCCGAGCCATGAGGCCCATAGGGCAGGATCCTATCTCCTGTTTCTGTAGCATGAGGCATTGTATTAATTACCATACACATAATCCATTTATGGCACATTTCTAAAGTGATTTTGTAATGATTAGAGATTACCGACTATGAACAAGTGAAACCGCTATGGCAACAATGTCAGTATCTGAGCCGCGAAACACTGCCTCAGTTACTGACATTGTTGTCATAACAGTTTGACTTGTTCAAAGACTTGGCTTGAATTAGCTTTGGATTTCCTTTGGAAGGGGGAAAGGACCGCAGATGGATAGCCGTTCATGACATTTCACCAGCTATTGGATCAAAGTCATCAGGTCTTTGCTTCTTTCATGCATTCAGCAAATGCCATCCAGTTTCATCCTTCCATAGAAAAGGAAAAAGGTCAGCATGTCTCCATTCCGACATGTCTCCTTTCCGACATGTCTCCATTCCGACACTAACCCTATCTCTAACCCTAACCCTAAACCTAACCTCTATGGAAGTGCTGCCACTCCGACAATAAGAAGTCACTGTCTGAGTGAAGACATGTCGGAATGGAGAGCAGTCACCGGTGGCCATTTTGAAAAGTATGGTGCCCTATTCCGTTGGAACCTATAGGTAATTAAAATGTGTATGTGCCATTACTGGATTCTGTGTATGTAATTAATACAAATACATGTGCTACACAGAGAACAAAGGGGTTCTACAGTGCACGTTAGCCTAGACGGCCAGTCTGGTGCATCACTCTTTTGCATACATGTGCTACACGCTCATGTGGATTAACCATAAGCAGATGTACATTTGTGCAATTTATGGGCAGCCATTTTGGAACATATGCAGTCATATTGGAACCTAATGTTGTTTTTGGTCTTACTTGGTAATGAGGGGGAATCAAAGATTTACAGCCCCAGCAAAGTGATATAGTCTAAAACGTATAGTCCCAGTTACAGCCGTTTTGAACACTGGTGGCCATCTTGAAAATGTAGGTATTCTGCTTGGCCTAGCTGGGGTTGATTATCAATTATGATCATATGAAGGTCATTGAAAAATGTCTTCATATTTATGTCAATACATTCAGAATGCGAACTGGCTTGACAGTTCAACATGTTGTGTCAGTGACGTATGTAAATTCACTCACCAACATCATGAGAGAGAGCAATGAGCCGCCCATCACGGGTCTTTAATTCCCGGTAATCAGGGTGTTCGATGGCTCTCACAACAGGGATGACCTGGTCAAACTCTTCCTTTTTCATAAGGAACACTCCCCCCAAGACCACCTGCATTTCCTTGGAGCTGTTACTGAACAAAGATTATGTTAAAAATCTGATAAATAAACTACGCATAAAAAGTTAGGAAACTTAACTTTGGTCCTTTATATCTACTCTTTATTAATACCAATTGTTACTGTGTTTATATCATTTTTACCCTAACCCTAACCCTAATGAATGGAATAACATCACCGATGTTTCTGGTTGACATTGGCACATTTCACTCAGGTTTTTTTCATCTCACTCATGTCACTTCGTCTGCTGACCTCACTCAGCAACTAAATAAAAATAAAATAAACGAAAATACAAATAAAACAATTCACAGTAGGTAAGCAGTGATCACCCCATGATGTGCACTGCAATGTAGTTTCAAATGCATTACATTGCAGGCGTTTTTTAGAGTAAAAAACTAAAAAAGAAGACATGTGTGACATGCATGATCTGGGCAGATTGCCCCAGGAAATGTGCCAATGTGAACCAGAAACATCGGCAGATTGCACTCCTCTGAAATGCATAATTGCATAAATATTGCCATCAAATATGGATGAATAATTGAGAGCAGCTTACATGCAGTGAGCAGCAGTGAGGACCCAGCAGGATGCAATGAGGACGCCTCCACAGGAATGTTTGAAGGGCTCAGATGAACCTTTGGTTCTGCGTTGCAGAGACACCTGCCATGGATGAGTCCCAGGAGCAAACCCTCTGCCTCCGCGGACCTTTTTTACATCAGGAGGCTGAGCTCTGCCACACTGGGAGAACAGGGCTGGATGGAGACATATGGCATGAGAGTTAGGGGTGTGTGTGTGTGTGTGTGTGTGTGTGTGTGTGTGTGTGTGTGTGTGTGTGTGTGTGTGTGTGTGTGTGTGTGTCGTCGTGTGTGTGTGTGTGTGTGTGTGTGTGTGTGTGTGTGTGTGTGTGGGGGGGGGGGGGGGGGGGGAATTTAGTCAGTAACCCTAACTAAATTCGGACTAATGAACCTTCGGATTGATGGGCAGTCCCCCAAGGTACTGCTCTGTATCAGCTATTATAGGAAGCGGCTCTATTTGGAGGAGGCGTTGTTTCCTTTACCCATGATTGTTGTCTTCTATGTTTGACTTGTATGCCAACAGTATTGTATGTAACAACGTTCTGCCCTACATGCACTTTGTAACTGGCTGTTTTCCTAATTATCTGACTGCACTGATATTGTTTATGTCCTTTGTACATTTGTATACTTCTGCTTATGTGAACATAAATAAATATTTCAGTGTGTGTGTGTGTGTGTGTGTGTGTGTGTGTGTGTGTGTGTGTGTGTGTGTGTGTGTGTGTGTGTGTACAATTATCTCCTTCAGACTCCAGATATCATGTTATGTAGACGGATGCCAGGTCATTGTTGACCTGGCATCCTATGGTTTGTATAGTTTCAATGTACAGATTATTGTATTCTTGTTTTGTGTGGTTATTCTACTGTTAGACCTAGACTATTTCTATGCATTTGACATATTACCTTGTGTTTTTGTGTATCTATCTATCTATCTATCTATCTATCTATCTATCTATCTATGTCAATGTCGAAGTCATTGTTTGTTACCTGAACAGATCACCTCTTGTCTCTCCACAGTTCTACCAGACTGCATTGTTACACACTCCCCCAGTGACGCCTCCGATCCATTACAGGAAGATGTAATCATCCATACAGGTTTACGTTCAGAACCAGAAGTCCATTTTGTGTCAACAGCAGAGCCACAGCCCAGCTGTCTACACACTACAGATGATGATTTCTGGTTCAAGTCAGATGTAAAATCAGCCGCTGGTCTCCACTCTTCCTGGTATTTCACCTCCAGTGTACCAGTACAGTTACTGATTCCTCCCACCAACCTGACACCACCAGACTCTGTACAGAGACAATAGAATTAACTGTACAAAGTACTATTACTTTGATTAGAATAAAAGCTTTCGGCTACAATCTATAATGTGTGAGCGAACGAATGAATGAATGAATGAATGAATGAATGAATGAATGAATGAATGAATGAACGAACGAACTAATGCATGAATCAATCAATAAATCAATCAATGCACAAAGTAACAAATGCGAGAAATGAAAGCCTAAAAGAGAACGGTCTGCTTCAGTTTGTAAAACCCAGGCTTGATCATAACACACGTGTCGTCACTTGTCAATCAGACACAGCGTACGTGACATTAAGTTGATTGAGAAGGTAGGTGGGAATGTACCGCCCCTCCGTCAGCTTGACCAGGACTAGTCGTTGTCCCTCCAGAGGACTCAGCTTACCACCACCATGAATCCGTCAATTTTTGAATTCAGTGCACAAAAATAAATACCCCTAGGTGCAAATTTTCACGCTTTCTGCCGGAAGTGAACACCTTTTTCCACATAATTTTTCTCCCACTAATACAGGAGAACCTCCCTGTGTGACAAGAGAAGATCTGCCCCATGAAGACCAGCCACCTAAGCTGGAACTTCTACCCACCAAGATGCAACAGATACATTAGTCATTAGACGGCACTAGTGGATGGCATGGTGCTTGTGCAGAAGCTGAGCAAAAAAACAACGACTTTAGTGACAGTCAAGGATCTGAGTGGCTTCTTCAATGACAGACTGATGCAACTAACACAAGATTATAATTCTCTGAAGAGTGCAACCAGAGATGAACAAAGACAAGGAGAAGCTTCTATTAAGTAGTCAGAGATGACACCAACATCAAACACATAATGTGTTATGTGTCTGATGTTGGTGTCAGACCAGGCTGATCTGACTGACTATCTTGCTGCCAAAACTCTAGAGTACAACAGATCTTCCAAGCTGATCATCACATCTGCTTCTAGATACATTTGGAGCAACAAAGACCTGGTCTTTGAAGAAAATAACCACGAAGAAGCAGACACAGTGCTGATCCACCAGGCTTTGCTGGCTTCACAGCAAAAGCCACCTAATACACAGTTGGTATTTCCCTACCCAGATAAGGACATTTTAGTGCAGGTCAAAGCAAACTGTGACCTCTTGCTGAAGAACACGTCCATTTCTATGGCCTCTGGTGTAGACTGAACCACTGTGGCGAGCTCTAGGTAAAGAAAGAGCAAAGGCTTTGCCAGCCTTCCATGCGTTCGCTGGGGTTGACAACACAGGGAGGTACTTCTGTATAGGCAAGGCAACCTGGCTGCAGATATACCTCAAAACAGATTAAGATCAATGTTCTGTAGATGCTTTTGGATGAAGCAGAAGTGACAGAAGGAATGCTGTCAACATTGGAGTCCTTTGTATGTGCAGCTTGCAAACATAGGGCAGAAAGTGACAAGCTCCCTCCAACACCTGGAGCTCTGAAGCAGCACATCTTGAGAGTCCATGTCCAAACAAGGGCATGCATGGGCAAAAGCAGCCATTGCGCTGAAGGATCCACAGCTGGATCCCTTGCAAAATGGGTACTTCAAACACTTGATTGCCATGCTGAAACCAACAACCACAGAAGTCCTCCCAGCTCCAAAGGCCATCCTTGAGATGGTCCAATGCAAGTGTAAATCTGACTGTTCTTATGGCAGATGTTCCTGCAAAGCTAAGCCTGTACTGACATGTGTCAGTGCAGCAGCCAGTACCAGAACGATGATGATTCCCAAGCTGTGATGCACAAAAGTGATGATTATGATGATGCATAGAGACTTTCTATGATTACACATGTCATGATGTTTAACATGGTTACACAAACATTTAAAGTTCACAGTTATAAAACAACGCTGAGTTGGTATCTGACCGACTGCCTGGGCTGTGTCCGTTTTTTACCCATATGGTGGATTATGTATTGATGATACAAAAAAAATGAAATGATAACTTGGACCATTGGATTCCTTGACCCTGTTCCAGCTTATTTAGAGGCCGAGATATTACAAAACGTAATTTTATAGTGGCCATTTTGTAAATTCCAATATGGCCGCCATAAACACATCTGGGAAAATGGAAACATTGATTTTCTGATTCCTTAGACAATAACCTTTCCAAAAAATGTATAGTTTTACAAATCTTCAAAGAAATCCAACACAATAGATAGATAGATACCTTTATTTTCCCAAGGGGGAAAATCAGTTGCCCAGAGGCAGCAGAGCAGTATAAGGCTAATTACAAAGTTACAGAGAAATCAAAGTGACCGTAACAGTCAATGCTAGTTACTGCAACAAGTATCTCACCATCATGTCAAACACAAGCAAAAATACTCAAAACTACTAACACAACCTAATAGTCTAGAGTGTCCAAAGGTCAGTGCGATCATGTAGAAAAAAGAAAGAAACAAACAAAGAAAGAAACAAGAGAGGGTGACGCAGCAAGACGCACAAGAGCCCCCTCCCTGGAAGGTCCTTAGAGGTCAGAGTCAGTGCAACTAAAGTTCCAGTAAGAAAGGCTACCGTCGTCCTAGGTTAGGAAGGTAGTCCTCTTCAATCGACCGTTGTGTGTCTCGTTGTACAGCAGCCGGTACAAAAGACTTTCCTAGTCTCTCGCATTTCCGTCCTGGGTAGGCAAACCGGTCATTTCCTATCTTTTTTTTTTAAACATGTCTTTATTGATTTTCACATTGTTGAGAAATAAATTGTACAAATATAGATGTCTTTTTTTTTCCCCCCCCATCCCAAACACACTCATGGCAGTACAAAATCAACATTATTTAAAGGAATAACAAATTACAGAAACATACAATAAAAACAATAGAAATAAATACCAACTAAAATAAAAAGGCAAATACAAATTAAATAAATGAAATACAATGTAAATAGATGAAATACAATGTACAATATCTCTACTACAGTTCCAACTTCCCTACCCTACAACTGCTGTTTTGAACTATTACTCCACCGCTTCTTCAATGTTTCCATTATGCATGAAATCTAAAAACCTCTCCCAGATCTTATAGAATGCAGCAGGTTTCTTCTTAATTACATATGTTAGTTTCTCGTATGCTAGACTGGAAGATAAATTCCTCAACCAAAATCCAATCGTGGGGGCATTGACATTCTTCCAACATAATGCGATTGAGCGTCTGGCCTCAAGTAGGCAGAGATCAATCATTATCTTTTCATTATTTTTTAGTGTGCAGGTTAGTGGGTAAATACTGAGTATACATAATTTAGGACAGAGAGGGACTCTCACTGACGTGATTTGAGATATATACCGCACCACCGATTTCCAGAATGATTTAACTTTCTCACATTCCCACAAGCAATGGAATAGGGTACCTTTATGTTCACTACACTTATAACATGTATCTGGAAAGTTAGGATTGAATTTATTTAATTTCTCTGGGGTTATGTATGTTCTCATTATCCAATTGTATTGAATTAGTTTTAATCTGGAATTGATAGTCTGTGTTTGTGCCTTGGAACATATTATACTCCAGTCAACTTTTTCGATGTCCTCCTGTAAATCCTGAGACCACTTTAATCTTGTACTCTCAGAATTATCTTTATGATTACCTTCCAGAATGCCATACATTTGAGAGACCAACCCTTTCTCTAGACAGTTCTGTGTGGAGAATTTCTCGAGCACAGAGAGGGAAGGTTGTTTTGTATTTTTTAAATGTGAACAAATAAAACTTCGGATCTGAAAATATTTGAAAAGGTGCTTTTGGGGAATATCATATTTCCTCTTTAGCCCTTCAAAAGACATTAGATTGCCATCCTCATATAGATCTATAATTTTCCATATCCCCCTATTGAACCATAATTTAAAACCTGAGTCCTTTCTAGCTGGGATGAAATGATCATTTCCCCAAATTGGGGAGAAACAAGACAACTCAGGGGTATCTCCTAGATATTTATGGACCTCAAACCAAGTATTAATAGTGTTGATGACAAAGGGGTTAGTCACTGTCTTTTTTAATTTTTTAACCGGAGCTGAGTAAAGAAAGGAATCCAAAGAGATTTCTCCTGAGGATTGTTGTTCAATTTGTACCCAGGACGGTTCAAAATCTCGAGCAAACCAAAACATTGCAGCTCGCAGCTGGGCAGCCCAATAGTACCACTGCAAGTTTGGAAGTTGTAATCCCCCTCTATCATATGGTAAATATAAAAGAGAGAGTCTCAGTCTGGGCTTTCTATTATTCCAGATATAATTTGTGAATAGCTTTTTTATTCTTTTGAAGAGATTCAGAGGAGGAGCTAATGGAATTGACTGGAAAAGATATAAGAATTTGGGAAGTACATTCATTTTGATTGTATTTATTCGTCCAATTATTGAGATCGGTAAGGTTGACCATCTAGTGATGTCCTCCGACACCCTAGACATCATAGGCTCATAGTTAGCTGAGCTAAGTTGTTTTATCTCCGGCTTGATTTTAATACCCAGATAAGTAAATCCTTCCACCGCATTCGTAAAAGGGTGCGCCACTTTTGGATTTCTTCTCTCCTGTTCATTTAAAAACATAATATAAGACTTATTTTTATTCACCTCGAAACCCGAAAAGCCACCGAACAGACTGATAAGTTCTAAAAGGGCAGGGATCGATTTGGCAAGGTCTGAGAGGAATAAAATTGCATCATCAGCATATAATGCCAAATGATGTTCCCGCTCGTCAATTTTAATACCGCTGATCATAGGATGTGACCTTATTGCTATAGCAAGCGTTTCAACTGAAATTACGAAGAGCAAAGGAGAAATGGCGGAGCCCTGACGAACCCCGCGGTGTAATCTAAACGGCAAGGAGGTCAGGTCATTTGTACACACCATTGCCGATGAGTCAACAGTAAGGATGTCAATCCATTTACAAAAATATTCTCCAAACCCAAACCGCTTAAGTACTTCCTGAAGATAGGACCACGAGACTTGGTCGAACGCCCGCTGGGCATCAAGCGACAGTACCGCTTTATCAGGGGCTCCTTCATTTGTATTAATTATATTGAGCACTCTTCTAACATTGTGGAACCCCTGTCTTTTAGCCACAAATCCATTCTGGTCATTCGATATAATAGAATCCAAAACACCATCTAGTCTCATAGCCAGGGCTTTAGCTATAATCTTAGCATCAGAGTTTAATAGTGATATTGGTCTGTAAGACCCACATTCAGTTGGTGGCTTCCCTGGTTTCAGAATAAGTGTTATTAGTGCACTCTGAAGTGAGGGAGGGAGACAGCCTTGTTCAAAGGATTCTCTATACATATCGAGCAGTGGATTAATTAACTTATCTTTGAATAATTTATAGATGTCAATTGGGATCCCATCCGGTCCTGATGCTTTACCCCCGTTCATACTGAGAATTGCATTGGAAATATCACCCGCTCCTAATTCCTCGTCTAGGTTATGTTTATCAATTTCAGAAATACAGGGGATATCCAACCCATCTAAGAAGGTCATCTGGTTTACTGTATCTGTAGGTTGGTGAGATGAATAAACCTCCTTGTAAAAGGACTCAAATGTTTGATTAATCTCCTTAGGGTCAGTGGTTAAAACCCCCTTTTCACTTCTGATCGTACTTATTGCCCTTTGAGAATCCAGCTTTTTAATTTGCCAGGCCAGTAATCTGCCAGATTTTTCCCCTTGGTCATAAAAGTTTTGCCTAAGCCTCAATAGGGAATTCTCAGCTTTAACTGTGGATAGCCCCTCATATTCTGTTTTAAGAGCCAATAATTCCTGTTTTGTTTGGGTTGAGTTGTCTAAACTAGCAGCCATTTCCAATTCTTTAATTTTGGACTCCAGCTCTTTCATTCGCAGTTTAAATTTATTAGATTTAGAACTAGTGTAACTTATCATCTGTCCTCTAATACAAACTTTAAAGGCCTCCCACCTAATACTCGCGGAGGTTTGGTCTGTATTTGTAGCAAAATAACAATCAATGTGGGAGTCCACATGCTTAATAAAGTCAGGGTCTTGCAGCCATCTAGGCTGTAGGCGCCATCTTGTGGATCTTTTAGGTAGCTGTGAGTCCTTATATGTCAAGGAGATAGGAGCATGGTCTGATAATACAATACTCTCATAATTACAATTTTCAACATTAGATAATAAGGAGGTGGAGATAAGGAAAAAATCTATTCGGCTATAAGTATTATGTGTTGCCGAATGACATGAAAATTCCCTTTTTGTTGGGTTTTGAGTCCTCCAAGGATCACATAGGGCCAGCTCTTTCATGTATTGTTGTAATTTCTTTTTGCTTTGTGGGTGAGAGGTATCTAGTCCTGTGGAACGATCTAGCGGGTCCAAAGTAAGGTTGAAGTCCGCAGCCATTAAAACTTTACCAGGAAGGGAAGCAATTAATAAAAATAGATTCTCAAAGAATGAGGGGTTATCATCATTTGGGCAATAGGCGTTCACGAGAATAATATTTTCACTCAATAGAGTGCCCTGCACTATGAGATATCTACCAGCTTTATCTGTAATTGTATTAGTAACCTGGAACGGTATACTTTTATGAATCAACACCAAGACCCCTCTTGATCGCGAGGGAAAACAAGACGCCACAACTAGGCCCGGCCATCGCCTACGCACCTTAATTATATCCTCACTAAGTAGATGTGACTCCTGGATGAAAACAATGGATGCATCAAGATGTTTAAGCCTAGTAAAAACTTGTTTTAGTTTGGTAATCTTAGCCATTCCCCTTACATTCCAGGAAGTCACCTTCAGTTCTCTAGTAGGTGTCATCCGTTAATACTATGAGACAGGATTATACCAAATGTCAGTACCTCTATATTGTATATACGCCTGCTGCATTCTGTGTGGAAGTCGATCAAAGGGCAAGATTGTCGTTGGAACTGTATTGTGACATAAGAAAACAGAAAAATTACAAAAACAAAAAACTGCCATAACAAATACCCTCCGGCTGACCCAAAAACCCTATCAGCCTCTTCAAACATCCCCCCTCCCCCTAACTTGGATTGAGATTACAACTCAAACTGATCCAATGCAAGCAAGGGAGCAGTTAACCAAGCTAAGCCTTCTGTCCAGAACCAAGCTAACTTAATCCTAAACTAACCACCCATCCCCGTGGCTCCCGACTATGAGCCATTGCAAAACAGCCCTTTCCAGGCATAAGATAAGGAAAATAACCATACACGCAAATATTAAATCAAGTACCCTGTACATATTATACCCATGTGGACTCTATTATAATATAGGAGTGGGAAAAAGTTATAAAATGATAATCATAACAAAAATAAATAAATCTGTTCACCTTTTACGCTGCATTGCAAGGCTTTTAAGAGGCCTAATGTAACTTTAGTATTCAGAACCTTTGATACGTTAAATTAGCAATTAAGAAGGGCTTTATAATATTGCAAAACAGAAAAATAAAAATAAAAATAAATAACAATACGGTGACCTTGGCCTTCATCAATAGAAATTAAATGTGCTGTTAAATGCACAACTCTCAAAGCTCAGTGTTGTAGATTAGAATAATAAAAAAATAAAAAATAAAGAGTACTCATAACAATAGAGCTCTGAGGTTCAGACTCACATTTCTGAGATTAGAACAATATTAAAACAAAATGTAGATGACTGTCCGGG
Source organism: Nannobrachium achirus (assembly GCF_963921795.1). Classification (NCBI taxonomy): domain Eukaryota; kingdom Metazoa; phylum Chordata; class Actinopteri; order Myctophiformes; family Myctophidae; genus Nannobrachium; species Nannobrachium achirus. Next base: position 7,039,028 of record NC_137823.1, read on the forward strand.
TAAAATGACAAAAACAAAGAAAGATCTTTAACATATAACATTGGTGGGTACTCAATGCTCTTCAAACGAAGAGACCAGCAACTTTAGAACTAGCAATATAGAAATGTCCAATAGAAAAGACCTATCCTAAACTAACCATAGGCCATATTATCAAAAGATAAACATGTCACCTCCATATAAAAAAATAAAATATGGGAAACTAGGAAAGGAAAGAAAGAGAGAAAAAAAGAGGGGAGAAAAGACAGAGCAAAATGACACCCACACACACACACGCACGCACACACACACACACACACACACACCAAGACAGGACAGACAAACATATAACAGATTCACACTTTACGTCATTGGCTCTTCTTTCCTCTGTGCAACAAGACTTGGAATAAACCTTTTACTCTCCATCTTCCTTGGTGATTCCATCTGTAGTTTCTCCGCGATGTACATCTGAAGGTTCTTCCTGATGGATGCCCTGGACAAACTTCTCAGCGTCTTCAGGTGTCTCGAACTCACGGGTCTGTCCATTCATCCATACACGCAGCTTGGAAGGAAAGAATAGTCCGTAGCGGATATTCAAAGATTTTAATTGTTGTTTTATTGGATCAAATCTCCTTCTCCGACGGTGAAGCTCTGCCGACAGGTCTGGGAAGAACATCACCTGGTGGTCGCCACACATTACCTTCCCCTTGGCTCTCGCCGCCTTCATAGCCCTGACTTTATCTTGGAAATTCAGAAACTTCAAGATGAACACTTTCGGGGGCCGTGGGCGGTTGGAACGCCATTGACGCTCGCGTCCTGGTAGCCGATGTGCCGCCTCGATGATCAAAGGAGCTGGGAAAGTTGTAGCCCCCAAAGCTTCAGGTAGCCATTTAGTAATAAACCCTACTGGGTCATCTGCTTCTACAGGCGGCAAGTTCACTAACCTCACGTTGCATCTTCTTGATCTATTTTCCATTTCGTCGATTTTATTTGTCAGGATATCGATTTGTTTGGCTAGCATGTCGACTTTGCTCTTCTCCGTGGTAACTGTGTCTTCGACATTGCTAATGCGCTGTTCTGCCTCGTCCATGCGACTCGAAAAGTTCCGCACATCTGCCTTTACCTCTTTAATCGCCTGAAGAACCCCCTCAAACTTTGAGTCAAAGGCAGTCTTCATTGCATCGAGTCTCTGTATGATGTCCATGTTTTGGGACTCGTTAGCAGCCGCCGCGGTCTTCTGGAGTGCAGCTGAGTTATCACGTGCAGCAGGAACGGCCAGGCTAGCCTCGGCTGTTTGGTTAGCATCACTAGCAATGTCCTGTTGTTGTATGCTAGCTGGGTTGCTACTGCTAGCCAGCTCGGCGTCCTCCACAGCCAAACCAGTGTTTGCTCTCGTCGTGTTGCGTCTTGTTGGCATGATGTTGCAGTACAGTCGTACAGTAAACGTTCAGCCGTTGGAAATTGGGTCTGTTTGCTTGTAAAAAATATATTTTACAGGAGTTTAAGCCACTTTTGTCGGGAGCTCACGAGAACTACGTGTGCTCAGCTCAGCGCCATAACCACGCCCTGTCATTTCCTATCTTACTCCAGTAACTGAAGATCTCAAGATGGAGGGGGTGGGAGGAGTTCTTCAAGATGGAGTCTAGCTTCTTAGCCGTTCGCTAAAATACATAAGGGACCTGACTATAGGGGGGTGCGAGACCCCCGGCTCAGAAAAGATATGGGTCGTCGGGGGCGCGTGACCCAAGACTACGGCAACACTGGTAGTGAGTCATTGTCGAGAACAGATTCAGAATCAACGGATCATCCACAGTGGGAGGCACATCCCATGCACGTTCCACTTCCAGCTAGCAGTGTGGACATGGAAGCGTTGCTCCATGTCGCTCCATGTCAACAGACAAACACAGTGCACAAACAGCATGGATTACACTTAGAAACACACTGGAACAATTCAGAAGCACCTAATTTGAAAATGTAACTAGTACACTTGTCTATGTCAATCTGGCATTAGTAGATTGTTTACTTCTTGGACGTGCATTTGTGGCAGGTTATTTAATATGGGATTTTGACAGCTTGCTTCATCCTCCTCTTAACGGAACGCTGTTCCGGCCGTTCCGGCTCACTTTCACCCCTGGCTGTAGCTCTTTACAGACTACCTCCGACAGAACTTAAAATGAAGATTTGTTCAAGCTAAACTTATAACAAACTGTCTCAGTATCACGTTCAGTCTCTGTTCATATGCTGTTTGTTTGTGTTGCCCTTCTGCAACCTGGCGTTTCCCAAGGACCCTAAGCACAACGGTTGGTCAAGGAGGTAGAGAGCGCTACACTAATTCGAATGACACCCGCAAATGGAAACAGGCTAAATTCGCTTTGTCTTAATGCGCATTTCTGATAATTTGCTTCCTATTTTCGAATACGTTTATGGAAACACAACTATAGACACAACCTGACTGTATGATACTTCTCATATACTTTTCATAGACACACTAACCTGACTGCACGGATTAGGCTGTTAGGCCAGATTTTTGCCATGAAGAAGAATAGAATAGAGAATAGAAATGACATAATCTATCAGTCAAGTTCTCCTTGACAGTACAAAGGCTCTTTGCGCCCATACATGGTTTTACATGCGAGCCCACACTGTTTCGTAGGAACAATATTTCTAGTTTGAACCATTGTTTGTCAAATGTGTCAAAAATGTTTAGTCGTTTGTTTGTGTTGTTTACCTGTTGTCTGGACTGTTGGTTGAACCTGGAGAGCTGAAGAAAAAAAAAGAAACAAGGTTTACTTTTGTTTTACCCTCTGTGTCTTTTGAGATTACCCGTGGGTGGATCGTGGCGCAGCATAATATTCTATGAATTTTCAAAGGTAAGTTAAAACGTTCAGATTCGCTGGCAAGGGCAGCTATAGATGATGTTTTAACGTTGGCAGCCAATGTTAATAACTAATATGAATCATTATGATTAACCACTGCATGTCGCATTAAAAGGATTTTGGGTATCATAAAATAATAACAGCAATACAGGAATGTAAAAATTGCTATCAGCCATAACAGCTTGAAGTGATTATTTCATCTAATTATGTACATACATTCTCATAATACAGTGTTGTATGCCATAAACCCTTACCCTTGCATGACTTAATCTCACTCCAACCATTTATAGTACAAGAAGCTTGATGAGTAACTCCATCCAAACAACGATATGAGACCTTTTCATGGAATGTGTATTCCACCTTTTGTGGATTCTCAATCTCAGCATTTGGAATGTTAGGTTTCTGACATTTAACGTCTGTAAGAAAATGAATGGTATTAATTTGAGGTCTTCACAGTATGGCTGTGACCAGATGCAGTGTGACCAGATCAGTCTACCTTCACACAGGGGTTGTGGAGTCCACCCAGCCTCTGTGCAGGTGGCTGTGCTGCTGGCAGGTCTGTAGCCTGCTTTACATCTATAGAGGAAGGTATCTTCCAGCCTGTTTCCTCCAGTGTAATCATTCCAGTCCAGGCCAGGCTCATGAGGCTGATCACACTTTATTTCTAAATGAGAAAGAGAAGTAAATGTTAGTGGGAACGCTGTGTAGAAAAGCTACATTTATGACTAGAAAATATTGTTCCTTCGAAAGAGTTGTGGGCTTGCTTTAAAGCTATAATGCAGGGGTCTTCAACAGGGGGTCCGCGACCCCTAGGGGGACCGCGGAGGTACTGCAGGGGGTCCGCAAAATTATTGCTTAAAAAAAGAAAAGAAAAGAAAAGATTTCAAAAAAATGTTTTTTTTTTTTTTTTTCACATTTATGTTAAAAAAATAAATCATGATTCTAGCCATTTTGAATAGCTTGAATACATGAGTACTATGCAATTGACATATTGTTGATATTATTGACATTGGTTCTCAGTTAATAAGTAGTATGTTTAGAAATGGTAGTGGTACGGCCCACCCTGCTCGCTGTAACTTGTACATGTTTAAAATAAAAAATATGTCGTAGCCCCGACCCCCACCCTACGAGTTGGTAGGGGGTCCCTGCTCCATCTCCCCATCAGTTTGGGGGTCCCCGGCCTGAAAACGTTGAAGACCCCTGCTATAATGTGTAAGTTGCTCAACTAGTGGTCAGTAGCGGTATAGCAAACTGCGGTTGCGTCTGCTTTTTTCGCCGCGGACCGGGCTTCAGACCACCATGATCACCGCCTCGCCACGCATCTGTAGAGGGGTCTCGCATCCCTCTACGACCAGGCGTTCGGGAGTTACGGACTCCTACACAAGAGTAAATGCTGTTGTCATGTTGAGGCAAGCTACTTTCTGAAAAGACAGCAAGACGCGCTGTGATTGGCCGGCAGTGTATGATCCGCGCTGTGATTGGCGGTAGTGTATGATGACGTAATTTTGTCACGAAATCCGGTCCCCGGCCAGGATCATAGAAAACATATTTACAGAAGGCTTTAGGGGCTGAAATTCACGGAGTGGGTCTTCTAAAACTTTAGTGAATTAATAGATCAAATTTAAGATTTGTTTAATTGAAAAAGTTACAGAGTATAACTTTAAGCCAAAAAAACAATGGTATAATATAGTGATATTTGGACTAACCCTCTACAGTATTTCATCATGAAAATGTGACTTTGCATGTATGTTTTAGAGGCAGAAGAATAATTTGCATAAAACTGCAATATTCATTGAATTATTAAAAAAGAATGTTTCAATTTACCAAGAATCCGATGAGACAGATCTTTAGATATCGGTCCAAAGTTCACAAGTAACAAACAGTGTCTTGCCTTGTAGTTTATCCCTGTGCTTTTCTGTGCGTTTCCATTCATCCACCAAAAACCCGATGAGACTGGCTTTGTTGGCAACGCTGCAGAGAAGTTTCCTCCACTGCTGGATATTGTGGCCAGAAACAATGTTTTTGAACTGGATCCCCATGTCTGCACCTCTGTTTGCCCTTTCAGAATTTTTGATTGACATGTCCTTGTAAACATCAAAGACAATATCAATCCTTTCACTATCACCACCTTCATGCAGGACCTTGGCCAAGGATGTTTCTGCCAGCTGTGTAAATGTCTTGTCATTCATTTTCATTTTTTGCACCAGGCTCATTCCATCGATGATGGTTGCTGAAGGTTTGGGGATTGCTTCTGCTGGGGCAACACTCTTCTCCAACTCTCTTGCTAGAGTTGCTTTGTTTGTCTTACGAAGTGATCCATCCCCATTAGCTTGGGTCCATGGCACTGGTCCCAGGGGATGTGCCAACACATCTCTCATGTGTAGTTCTCGGCTGAGCCAAACAGATTCCTATCAGCCTTCAAAACGACTTCCTTTGCTTGCCCTTTGCTGCGTGTTTTTTTCTCGATCTCTGAGAATGTTTTCGGCTTCTTCTTTGTGATCTTGTCAAAACATGTTGTAGTTGGTGGAGTTGCCTCAAGATGTTCATGTTTGAAGGCTTGATAGGCTTGCTCTCCTATCTTATGAGCATCAAGTAGGTCATTACCAAAATCTGGAGGGACAACAGTTGCTGTTGACAAGCTGACAAACTCACATTGGTCTGGACTGAATGGATTCAGCCAGGAGTTCTCCAGGATATCAAAAATGGACTCAACATCAGCCTCATCTCTTCTGAAGTCTGGATGGTTAAATTGAGTATCTTCTTTACCCACCATCTCCCTCAGCTGCCTCAGGAAGGCACTGCGGTACTCTGAGGTTAAGTAATACTTGTAGACAGCCCCAGGCTTGAGGCTGAACGCTTTTGTTCCACCAGATGTTTGGGTGTCCTTGTTGACAGTCTCCTCGATGGTCTGGTCAACAGGAATTCGTCCAAAAGGATTTATTTTACCAAGTTGGACGGAGAAGCCTCCTTGCAGGAAGTGGGCATGAACTTCCGGGTGATTTGCAGGTAGCTGCGTCATTGAGGCATAATAGTATGACAGGTAGCAGGCATAGTTGACCGTGTCATACGCAAAACACCAAGGGATCATCTTTCGGATGCATGCAAGGTGAAACATCCAGTTACCTTCCCTAGACGCACGGATTAAGCCCAGCATGATGTCTGTCATAACCAGGTAGGACATCCAGCAAGCAGAAATACCCTTTTGGTTTCGGAGATGGTCAATGGTAGATGTGGAAAAGCTGTAGAGTGAGGGCGAATGCATCTTTTCCAAGAAGCTCTGTGAGTGATGCCTGACAGATATTTTTTACCTTTGAAGCTATCAATGCTCATCAGGGCTTCTTCCATGAGGCACATTTCTGTTGGATGTTGCTCCTTTAGCCACAGAAGGAAGCCTTTCCAGGTGAGCCTCATCAATGCTTCATATAAAAGCTTGTGCAACCTGACAGCAGATTATATCTTCTGCCCTCCATCACACCAGATACTGACCCTTCGGCAATAAAACCAGACTCCACACAGAAGTCCCTCAACCCTGCATCTTGGAATCGTTTTCCCAGAATGGACAGCAGATTGCAAATGGTGTGGAACACTCCCATCCTGATGATAATGTTCTCGAACTTGTCATCATTTTTCCACATTATCTCTGCTGCCTTGGCGTACAGTGCTTGGTCAAACACAATGACAATTGTCTTTAACTTCAGGGACTCCATGATGCCTAATGTTTGGTTTAGCATCTCATATACAGTAGATAGGTCTGTAGCAGGAGCATTTATGGTTGGCCTACAGCCTACAGTGTCCTGGACCACCGTGACATTGTTGGGACCTGGATATTGAAGCCAGTCCAGCTGCTCACAAACTGAGCTTCTGGGGCAGTCATTCGAGCAAGCAGCCAGACAAGGTTCTTTGCATTTGCATCCTGGACTTGTACAGTAGTGTCAGCATCTACACTTGGGGTGTTTGGTGGCCCCACTCTCTGTCCAGAATTGTAGGTAGGTAGCAGCAATATTTTGGGGCTGATACTCCTCTTCTTTGACTTGGTGATTGTAGGCATGATCCTTGGAGGTGCATGTCCAATTACTTTTGCCTGGACAGCTATGCCATTGACTCGGTGAGAGGTTCCTGCTCCACTACATGTTTCCTCTAGCCGGTCTATGTTGTCATAAGCCAGGGTGGTGAAAACATTTGGGTAAATGTTTGCTGGTAGTGGTAAGTCGTCTTTTGACAGTTCCATCTTCTGCAGACAGTGCTGTGTCAATCTCTTCAAACTGTGAATGCGACACACTATGTCCAAGCCGGTTCAGAGTGTGCACCAATTCCGTGTTTCCTGTCAAGGACTTCACAGCAAAGGGCAGAAGTACGTGTTTTGGTGGTTTGATTCTGCCACAAGTGACTGCAAAGACAGAGTCACTGCCAAAGGAGGTGACATGTCATTTTACTCTTTCAGATGGGTTTACTGAGTTTCCACTCCGTAATGTTTTCAAGAACTGACTAATGGATTCGGAAATTAAGAATTCACCTTGTTCTACATCAGGTGGCCAGACTTGTTTGGTGTCTAGCTGCTATTTAAAGCTATACTGTGTAAGTTGCTAAACTAGTGGTCAGTAGCGGTATTGCTTTTTTATTGCGTTTTTCACCCGGAGTCGCCGCGGACCACCGCCGCGGACCACCGGAGCGGCGCCGCAAACCACCACGACCGATACAAATCCGTGGAGGGGTAGAATGCATGGTAGAACGTAATTTTCTGGCCAGGATTTGGGGATTAAGAGGTTAAGAATCCTTCACCATGGTAAACACAGTAGCTGAGCGAGGCTACTTCCTGAAGACCATGGCAGATAAGCTGTGATTGGCCGGTAGTGTATCATGTGTGTATGAGCCGCGATGTGATTGGCCAACGTATACAGATGATGCAGATGACGCTATTTTTCCGCGAAAACCGGACCCCGGCCAGGATCATAGAAAACATATAAAGAGAAGGCTTTAGAAGCTGAAAATAACGGAGTGGGTGTTCTAAAACTTTAGCGATTTAACAGTTAGGACAATTTTAAGATTTGTTTTATAAAAAAAGTTACATGGTATAACTTTAAAGATGCTATGCAGTCAACAGTGTCCCACATACGGACGCGCTGATGTGCGCACGCATTCCATGCATTCATGGATTTTCGGACAAACTAGATACAATTGAGACATCAATACGTGTGGTTTGGGCCACAGGTTAACCCATCAGTGACAGTTCGGTGTCACAAACAGATCTCACTTCCAACTAATGGCCCGTGACGTAGGGCGTTGAGATATTAATCCTCCAAGGATTCTTCAGAATGCCACCACACCACACGTTCATTTCACATATTAAACTCTTTCACAGTCTCCGCTAAAATGGCTTGTCTGCAGATTAGCCGGGAATTTTTATTATTGTATTATGATCTTAGAGTGCATTCATTCATTCAGGCCATCGGCACATTTACACATCCCACGTGTCTGTTTTTGTTTTGTTTTCGTCGGCTATTGTTTACACCAGTGAAGAGTTTCGCTCCCCATAGAGATATAGTGGGGATTTGGCGGTGGCTCCCCCCCCCGGGACGCTTCGCGTGCGCGTTTCGTGCACGTCAATGTGTGCACAATCAATGATCTCCGTATGTACTGTAAATCCATGCATTTTAGTTTCGATCGGCTCTGTCAGCGTTGCTATGCTAATCTGAACGTCCACACAGTAACCCAATGAGAAAAAAACTGCCATCCCCCTCTTCGCCGTTCCGCCTCCTCCTCACCGGCAGATGGGGTGTAACGATATGTGGTCTAAGCCGATCTGGTGATATAAATGGTGTGCAGATATATATATTTTTTATCATTATCATTTATTTCGTTTTTAATCACCTAGTGCGTACATGTGCGACGCCGGCTGCGATGCTGTTGCGCAATAATGCGTATATGTGCGTTCAGGCTGAGAGAGGGTTAAGCAAATTATTATTTGGTGTCTACTTCGTAAGCTTTCTATTATGTTTATAACAACCAGATAAGATTAAGTACACTTATTTATCATACTTTGAACACTGCTCCTACAGTTTTTGCCCTAAAAGGGTTTGACTGGGATATTAATTATAATGGATAAATCCTTAAAGGAAATCAACTTTAGGTTAAGTTAGTTAGGAATGTTGTGGGCTCAGCTTTCTTCCTCTTCCCTCCTCCTTTCCTCTTCTTCTATGTTTACACACAGCACATGATTGAATGACACATGATATAACTGACCATCCTCCTCTGTCAGGACTCCTAGACTTGTCTTGTCCTGCCTCGCCAAAACCTTGGCACGGTCATCTACCGTCAAAATCTCCTCCCTTTCTTGTTGTATATTTTTCGTTTTGTCCAATGTTGAATGGAACATCAAGACTCATTGACATTCAATAATTCAACATTGCCTTCATCTTCTGCAAAAGCCAATAGTAAAATACTACTGAAATCCAAGTTTGTGCCTCCACAACTCACAACAGAGATAAGCTGGAAGAGGGGGTCCTCCCTTGCTCCAGAGTGAGAGGAGTTCGCTCTGAATCAACAACGTCTGACCAGCGCCTGAACTCCCTCTTTCATGAAGTATAAAAGACTCAAAGACTCAAGAACAGAGTTGCTTTGTTTGTCTTACGAAGTGATCCATCCCCATTAGCTTGGGTCCATGGCACTGGTCCCAGGGGATGTGCCAACACATCTCTCATGTGTAGTTCTCGGCTGAGCCAAACAGATTCCTATCAGCCTTCAAAACGACTTCCTTTGCTTGCCCTTTGCTGCGTGTTTTTTTCTCGATCTCTGAGAATGTTTTCGGCTTCTTCTTTGTGATCTTGTCAAAACATGTTGTAGTTGGTGGAGTTGCCTCAAGATGTTCATGTTTGAAGGCTTGATAGGCTTGCTCTCCTATCTTATGAGCATCAAGTAGGTCATTACCAAAATCTGGAGGGACAACAGTTGCTGTTGACAAGCTGACAAACTCACATTGGTCTGGACTGAATGGATTCAGCCAGGAGTTCTCCAGGATATCAAAAATGGACTCAACATCAGCCTCATCTCTTCTGAAGTCTGGATGGTTAAATTGAGTATCTTCTTTACCCACCATCTCCCTCAGCTGCCTCAGGAAGGCACTGCGGTACTCTGAGGTTAAGTAATACTTGTAGACAGCCCCAGGCTTGAGGCTGAACGCTTTTGTTCCACCAGATGTTTGGGTGTCCTTGTTGACAGTCTCCTCGATGGTCTGGTCAACAGGAATTCGTCCAAAAGGATTTATTTTACCAAGTTGGACGGAGAAGCCTCCTTGCAGGAAGTGGGCATGAACTTCCGGGTGATTTGCAGGTAGCTGCGTCATTGAGGCATAATAGTATGACAGGTAGCAGGCATAGTTGACCGTGTCATACGCAAAACACCAAGGGATCATCTTTCGGATGCATGCAAGGTGAAACATCCAGTTACCTTCCCTAGACGCACGGATTAAGCCCAGCATGATGTCTGTCATAACCAGGTAGGACATCCAGCAAGCAGAAATACCCTTTTGGTTTCGGAGATGGTCAATGGTAGATGTGGTGCACACGTGCACCACGCGTGCGCGTTTCGTGCACGTCAATGTGTGCACAATCAATGATCTCCGTATGTACTGTAAATCCATGCATTTTAGTTTCGATCGGCTCTGTCAGCGTTGCTATGCTAATCTGAACGTCCACACAGTAACCCAATGAGAAAAAAACTGCCATCCCCCTCTTCGCCGTTCCGCCTCCTCCTCACCGGCAGATGGGGTGTAACGATATGTGGTCTAAGCCGATCTGGTGATATAAATGGTGTGCAGATATATATATTTTTTATCATTATCATTTATTTCGTTTTTAATCACCTAGTGCGTACATGTGCGACGCCGGCTGCGATGCTGTTGCGCAATAATGCGTATATGTGCGTTCAGGCTGAGAGAGGGTTAAGCAAATTATTATTTGGTGTCTACTTCGTAAGCTTTCTATTATGTTTATAACAACCAGATAAGATTAAGTACACTTATTTATCATACTTTGAACACTGCTCCTACAGTTTTTGCCCTAAAAGGGTTTGACTGGGATATTAATTATAATGGATAAATCCTTAAAGGAAATCAACTTTAGGTTAAGTTAGTTAGGAATGTTGTGGGCTCAGCTTTCTTCCTCTTCCCTCCTCCTTTCCTCTTCTTCTATGTTTACACACAGCACATGATTGAATGACACATGATATAACTGACCATCCTCCTCTGTCAGGACTCCTAGACTTGTCTTGTCCTGCCTCGCCAAAACCTTGGCACGGTCATCTACCGTCAAAATCTCCTCCCTTTCTTGTTGTATATTTTTCGTTTTGTCCAATGTTGAATGGAACATCAAGACTCATTGACATTCAATAATTCAACATTGCCTTCATCTTCTGCAAAAGCCAATAGTAAAATACTACTGAAATCCAAGTTTGTGCCTCCACAACTCACAACAGAGATAAGCTGGAAGAGGGGGTCCTCCCTTGCTCCAGAGTGAGAGGAGTTCGCTCTGAATCAACAACGTCTGACCAGCGCCTGAACTCCCTCTTTCATGAAGTATAAAAGACTCAAAGACTCAAGAACAGAGATTGCTGCGGAGAGCAATAAAACTCACCGATGACAGTGGTGATGAAGACATAAAGATACAGCTCACCAACGACATGGTGTTGAAGATATAAAGATACAACAGTGAAGCACATTGAACAACTGAGTGATGAAGATCAAGATTGATCACACACTGCATTTTCCATACAGGCAACAAAGACCAACAGAGACCAACACAGACCAACAAGCCCTATGTTACCTGGGAAGTGACCCCTGTCCATCAAAGGTCTGGTTCCCTCATATCATGTGTAACTAGCCTCGTAAACCAGTCTCTTCCTGCCTTCATTCGAATGCTGATTCGAACTGAAGATGGGAGGAGTCTAGTTTACTAGGCTAATGTGTAACAGCAATAGGATGTGTAATAGGCTTGTCTCTTCATCAACCTATTGACAAGGCTCTGTTGACTACTGTACCTACACTATCATCTCTTTCTTCCTATCTCTTTTTTTTTCACTTTCCTGTCTTTTGAGTCCACAACAAGTAGTGTAGTATTTTTAGCACATACATATTTCAAATCAGGAACCACAGCAGAGATTACATCTTATATATTGCCATGTGTGGCATATGTATTTTATTTAATAAACTTCCTTGATTAGAAATACATATTTTTTGTCCTTTGTATATTGTTGGGTGATCTATAACCCTGCCTCAGTCAAGTACTCCTTCAGAATTTATGAGATTGATCTGTATTGAATAGGTAAAATGGTAATGTATCATTCATTAATAGTCATTTGTAATTGAAATTTATGCAAATTAATTATAATGTAATTAGTTAATGCTAATTAAAATCTGATTAATACATAAATTACCCCGTAACCCCTACATAGGGGCTCCGCGGAGTTACTACAGGGGGGCCGCCAAATCTCTGTGTGATAGAATCATGTTTTTTACATTAACCACTTGAACCCTATCATCTATTCTGAGGGGAACATTAGCCAAAAATAGCCGATCTACAAGCTTGTAAGCTTGTAGATCGGCTATTTTTGGCAAAGAGGTTTGTAGAGGGATAAGAAGAGCAGACTAAACTATTTGACGGTTCAAGTGGTCCAATGTCTGAAAATACACATTACTCCAGTCCAACATGATGATATTGCTGTCAACTAATCTAATCTGCCGAAGAAATCTGACATTTTTAATCTGCAACACAATTTTATACAATATATAGAGGGGGTCCCTGCTTCATCTCTCTCTCAGCTAAGGGGTCCTTGGCCTGAAAACATTGAAGACCCTTGTTCTAAGGATTATGTATGCGCTCACCTTGTCCTGCAACACTGGGCAGCACAGGAGCTGCAAAAAACATACAGTAAACCCAATCAATCCAGGAAAGCATCTGATTTAATAGCTCATAGCGCGTCACTTCATGCTATGAGCTTGTAAATCTGCTATTTTTTTTAATCATGAAAATGTGTGCACATTTTTGAATATACTGTATATATTTTTTAACTAAAATCTTTGCTTCCTGAAGGTCCCTGGAACAAAATATTTTGACATGATTGATTGATTGATTGATTGATTGATTGATTGATTGGAAGTTTGCATAAGTACAGTTTCATGAAATCTGGTCAACTAAAAGGAGATCCTAACTTTTCGGCTTATTTACACAGGAATAACTTTATGTATCTCATATAAATATGAGAGTTTATGGGGGTCCGCGGTCAGATACATATCATTTTGGGGGTCCTTGACATGAAAAAGCTTGAGCACTACCGATATAGCAACACAGCTTTTTCAGAAAACTGTTAACTCACTTACTGCCAATTAAAAATGCCCTCGAGTGGCATTAGTGCCAGCCCTCTCCATAGACTTCCATGTAATTTGTAGTGCACAGATCATGCACACCCATGCACAGATCATGCACCATGTTTGTGCAGGCTGTTCACAGCTTTCAAACAAAAAAAAAAGATTGGAATTCCGTTCAGGCATTCTTGAGATAATAGCCATTATGTTTTCCTAAAATGTAAACAAAGATGGCTGCCATGTTTGATAGATGGGGTTGCTATGGGGGTTAAACATGCAATTTCGCGATTTCTATCATGCCTACTACATTTTTTGGAGTCCAAAACATTTTTTTGAAAAAAATTTTTTTTTGAAAAAAAGTTTTTTTTTTGTTTTTTTTCTAAGTAAAAGTCGCCCAAAGTCGCTTGGCAGGGAAGCCCATAGTGAGAAAGTTGCTCTAAAAGTCGCCTGGCACTGTATGAGTTAAGACTTAGAAGACATTTGTAGAATCCGGTCATCAGGTCTTAATGCGTTAACTTAATGGATCAATGTTTTGAAGTTCAGCACTTCAAAACTGTAGCACTAACCCATTAAAACTCATTTAGTGCCCATGAAATTAACGGATTATAAAGTCCACGATGCCAGTCTCAGGTTGGCATCACCCCCGTTATCTTATTTTGAAGGCCAGAAGTCCACAGCGCAAACACTTCCGGTCTGACGTCATCGCGTCCTGCGCCGGAACCGATCCTTGTCCACGTGGAGTTGTGTAATGGCGGACCGGAGCTTTTATACATGTGTAACATAAGCGAGCATCTGCCTCCATCTTCGCTTCTAAAGTGTAGTTTTGAGATAATGGACATTAAAGATGAGATCGGCCGTCCACCTCAATGTTATGGATGGGACTATTTTGTGCTCGTGGAGCCGTGATGATGCGAAATCAGCGACGGATTTCGTCTCCGGACCTCCGGCCATTGTACTCGGTAATGTATCCGCCGTTACAGTAATATATTACTTTTCACGAGTATACTCGAGATTGGCACTCCGGGTACTCGAGTACTTTTCACGAGTCTTCGCGGGATTGGCACTATATGAGTTAAAGAGGTGGTGCCATAGTTTGGTACTTTTTCTGGTTTTCATGTGTCTAGGAGGTTGACAGTACTTCATTAGACCCCCATGGTGTAGTTGTTATGAGCAATTATGCATTCTCTTTTTATTTGGGTTTTTAGCTGGAGGATGCCACCTGCTGGGTCAGACGTGCCGTTCCAAAAACACCCATACTTATTACATCATAGAATCAACCCCTCCCCTAATTACCATTCGCCCAACACACGTGGGTGTGGCTAACTTCAGCTGGGTCACCACCCACCATGACAACCACGCATACCAATGAACTGGTGGGTGTGGCCACATAAAAACATAATTTTAACTCTTTCTGTACACTTTTTTGGAAAGATTCTTCCTCCTAGTATAATCATAATTGTAGATAATCATGTTTTATAGAGGGGAAAATCATGCCACCCCATCTTTAAAGTACTCTAAAACACAGACGTGTGAACATTACCTGCTTCCACTACGGTCAGGAGGATGTTCACTTTGATGTCATTGAACCAGCCCGGGACCTCCACCCTGCAGCCGTACATCCCAGAGTCAGCCGTCCGGGCGTGGACGATGGTCAAAGACACGTCTCCTTCGCTCTCCCTTCCCAGGAACTGGTACCTGGGGGACTGCCGGAAATCTACAGCCCCGTTCCAGGAGGAGAGGATGGTGTCGGAACACTTGCGCAGGGGGACTTCCGCTCGTCCCCAGCACACTGGCAGTATGCCATGAGCGCGTGGGTCGTAGCTACAGGGCAGAGTAATGTTGTGTCCGTGGTTGCCAAACACTCCCGAGGTAGCTTCATGCGCTGCGGGAGAACAAACACACAGGGGCGTCACAAGGGGGGAGAAAGTGGGACTGAGTTACTAGGGCCCAAGGTGGAGGGGCCTTAATTACGGTATTTTATACTTTAGCTAGTGAAAAATAGCAGATCTAAAGCTCACAGAGCGGCACTGAGTGCCGTGCTGCGAGCTTGTAGATCTGCTATTTTTGAAAAGTCGTGAAAATGTGTGCAAATCTTTGAATATATGTATTTTTAAGGGAACATTTGTAACTAAAATTTTGCTTCTGGGAGGGGTCCCAACTAAATATTTTGACATGAAAAGGTTTGAGCGCCACTGACATAGAAACATAGGTGTTTCAAAAAACCTTAAAAGGATTTGAAATATTCAAAGGCTTGCACACATTTTCATGATTTTTCAAAAAGAATGCAGATCTACAAGCTCTTGGCTTGTATATCTGCTATTTCTTTATAGTTAAAGCACAAAATAATGCGTAATAACGCGTTCCCAGTCGAAATGGGTTAAACACCCTTCCCCTATGAAGAACATTCATGGGGGGCCCGCAGTGTATCCTTGTACCCAGGGCCCTGAATTTGGTGCTACACCCCTGCAAACACGGTCAGGTCAGATGAGGATCAGGATAGCAGGCCCCAAAATCTGTACACCCACAGTCCTAACCCCTGATAAGCAAAGTCATTACACATTTCACAACACATTGCAAGCTTGTACTGTAGATACTATTTTTGCTATTCACCAGCAGTCATCAGGCATTTGAAGCTAACCCACAGCCAGATTTTGGCGCGCGCACACACACACACACACACACACACGCATGCACGCACGCACGCACGCACGCACGCACGCACACACACACACACACACACACACACACAACAAAAGTGTAGGATATTGACTTGTGTGCTTAACTTTTGCTCAAGTGAAAGAAATTAAGCCTGTTTAGTGTTTACTTTGACCCCCTGCTTGGTCTCCGATTGGAGCCTGCCGAGACACGGTCAATCTGCCATCCTGATGAAGCTTTAAAAACGACATTCACAATCTAGACTAGAGGAATGGGGCTGCATGTTCTGAAGCCAAGATGCCAGCATGACTGTGTGAGTTGATGTCCGATAAAAATGGAAATGGAACAGAAAAAGGAGAAGTGGATTCCAGGGGTCAGAGTTCTGGGGCTCGTTTAAAAAAAATCACACCCGTGTGAAGTGGAGCTGTGTGTGTGTGTGTGTGTGTGTGTGTGTGTGTGTGTGTGTGTGTGTGTGTGTGTGTGTGTGTGTGTGGATCATGTGTACCGATTTTTGTGACATTTGAAGAAAATATGTAGGAAAAGGAGCAAAAAGTGTGTTTTGGAGAAAATTCAAGATGGCGGAAAATCTATCATGGCGCAAATGGGCGTGGCCTATATGGGGAGATGCGTCATGACCCATGACCCAACACAGATCAAAGATGGATGTTGAATGTTCAGGTGAAGTGTGAACCACGGTAGATGAGCACAGGATCAGGGGCGTCACAAGGGGGGGAAAAGTGGGACTGAGTTACAAGGGCCCAAGGTGGAGGGGCCATAATTATTTTATAATTTAGCTATTGAAAAAATAGCAGATCTACAAGCTCACAGCGCGGCACTCGGTGCTGTGCTGTGAGCTCGGCCGCGCTGTGAGCTGTGAGCTCGGTGCGAGCTCGGTGCGAGCTTGTAGATCTGCTATTTTTGAAAAGTCGTGAAAATGTGTGCAAATCTTTGAATATATGTATTTTTTAAGAGAACATTTGTAACTCCATTTTTGCTTCTGGGGGGGGGGGGGGGGGGGCCCTGGAACTAAATATTTAGAGATTTGGTCCGTAGCCAAATACATAGCATTTTGGGGTCTTCACATGAAAAAGTTTGAGCACCACTGACATAGAAACATAGGTTTTTCAAAAAAAAAAAACCTTAGAAGGATTTGAAATAGGCCTATTCAAGGACTTGCACAAATATTCAAGATTTTTGAAAAATAGCAGATCTACAAGCTAGTGCCGCGCTGCGAGCTTGTAGATCTGCTTTTTTGATATATGATTTGAGATGAATATACTCACACTTCACATTCCTCAATTTCCTCTTTATCTTTGTTTGATTTTATGAAAACATTTTTTTCACGTTTATGGGAGTGGGTCTTCATGAATAATGACATTAGAGATGCTCTAAAAATACTACCACCACACCATGCGTAATTTGTATTGTTTACAAACATGGTAGCAGACCTTTGGTCTAAACATGGACATCAAAAAATGTAGATTCAACGTTGACATATAGTGGGTAGTGTTGAATTTTGGTTACGATTGAAGACTGATGGTTTTTCTACATTGATTCACTGTTGTATTGCAGCGCAACATTCAAGGCTTGAAATGCCAGCATTGAATCTGCGTTGAATCTATGGTCCAAATTCAATGATTAAAATGTCAACATTCAATCAGCATTGAATCTATGCTGTTTGCCTTTTTCTTTTTCTTTTTTCTTGATGGGGGGAGGGGGGAGGCACACCCCTCCTCACACCCCCCCCCCCTCCCCCCATATAATGATTGAAATGACAACATTGATTCAACGTTTTATCCATGCAGTTTGCCATTTTCTTTTATTTTTTTCTTGTTGGGGGGAGGGGGGCAACCCACTCCTCCTCCTCCCCCCTCCTCCCTCCCCCCTCCTCCTCCTACCAACATTGATTCAATGTTTATCTATGACATTTGCCTTATTCTTTTTTGACGGGTGAGAGAGGGGGGATGCCTTCGCCTCCCCTCCCCTCCTCCCCCTACCTTCGCTAACCCTAACCTTAGCTGCCCTTGGGTTAGGGTTAGCCTTCTGGAGCCCATGGAGTGAATCTAAAATCAGATTCTCGATCAGTGCGTCGCTCCGATTCGCCCAATATAAGTTTCCTTCCACACAGACCTACGGTTTACAACTATAGGCTCTTAAAGGACAACTCCGCCCTAAATCACTTCTAGGCTGTGTTTCTTACTTGTTTTGATCCAAAATGACTGTCCATGGGGTCTATTAGGCATAAATGCTCCTGTTGTCTGATTTCCACAGCCAAAGCCAGCAGTCCGCAAAGCATAAAGTGGAACCCATAAGCCTCTTGCTTTTACACTCTTTATTTCTAGTCAAAAGTAATTTTCTTTTTCATGAATGTGTTACTAGTTGTCATTACAAACACATCCATGCCTTTGTTATCCCATACAAGCCACCACAGTCTCTAAAATCATGTTTTGAGGTCAGCACTCTGCTGAACTGTCAATCAAAGTGAACGTACTGGCCAATCACAGTGCGTCTTTTCCGGGACTTGGCAAAAAGCATAACAGCCTAACATCTGTTTAGCAGTGTGTGGTGTCTTTTTTTGAGACATCCAAGGCATGGATGTGTTTGTAATGACAACTAGTAACACATTCATGAAAAAGAAAAATCACTTTTGACCACAATAAATAGTGTACAAGCAATATGCTTATGGGCTCCAGTCTATGCTCTGAGGGCTGCTGGCTTCGGCTGTGGAAATCGGACAACAGGAGCATTTCTGCCTAATAGACCCCATGGACAGTAATTTTGGATCAACACAAGTAAGAAACACAGCCTAGAAGTGATTTAGGCGGAGTTGTCCTTCAATTTCCAAGTGCAGCGGTTCTCAAACTATGGGTCGCGACCCAAAGTGGAAGGAAAAAAAGACGATGTCCCTCACTCGGATATTACACCAGGCAGTCGTCTCGTGCATCAACTGACGACGATAGGCCGTGCTTCAATACACAATGTCACATCATGCATGTATAATTTGGGGGGCTGCGTCCACGACCAACGTGAAACCTCTCTCTCTCTCTCTCTCTCTCACACACACACCCCGACACCACACACACACACACACACACACACACACACACACACACACACACACACACACACACACACACACACACACACACACACACACACACACACACACACAACTAGGCAGGAAATATTATTCATATTAAAGAGATGGAAAATTCAATGGAGTTGGTCCTGAATGACTGCGACACTTGTAAGTGTGAAAGGTCACTGAAAATATTGAAAACGTGACCTTTGGGCCTAAACAAATCATGAGATATTAGAAAAACATCAAAGGGATGGTGGGGGTGATCATCACTTGGATCTCAATACATAAATATCACAACACTGACCTCATCAAACCCTACATAGTCATACATGGAGATGACTGGATCATCACCTAGATATCCATATGGAATGACAATGACTCAACATCTCATGTCACCCTCGGGGATCTCCAAATATGGGCATATATGGGCCCATATATAGGTAATGTCCATATGGACACATTCGGAGATCCCTTATGTGTCTCTCCATAGATGGAGCTGACTATAATCACCTGCCATATCCCTGCCCATATATGTTTCTATGCATATATGGAGCTGACTATCTGATCCTCATATATGAAGATCACGTCACTGATCTCATCAAACACTGGCCTACGTCATGTTGTAGTCATCAGATGGACTACACTTTAACTTTATGCATCGGGTGGAAGCAGTTTACCCTCAAATACTTCCATGTGTTCAAGGGCATGGTCATTTTAGTTCCTACAAAATAAAACAGATGAGGTGTAGTTTAGCTTATTCTTTTAAGATGCAAAAATAAATATATATGTGAGTGTACTTTTCAGAGTAGCAATTGATTGCTGTTCAGGTGACAACAGATTGAATATTAACACAATATCTTAATGCTACTAAGTCAAAGAGAGTCAGTTAGTGTATAAAACGACTGTTTTTCGGTATAAAAATGAACTCTGCTCTGGCCAGGAGAATTTGGCAAATCTTTTATGGCCTGGGAACAAGTTTATTAATGGCCAACTATTTTCCTACGTTGATTCAACCATATTTTGCTATCTGGGTAGTATCAATATTCAAGTAGTAGTAGTATTAATATGCAGCTGGAACAGGGGGTCCCTGGAGCTCCGGGGGTCTTGGGAGGGGTGGAGGTTGTGGTTTGCCAGGCAAGGACTGTGTGTGCAAAGTTTGGCATGGTTGGGGCAACGGTGGCAGAGATATGAGTTGGGGAAAAGTGTGACGTGACGGACAGACAGCATTTTCACGCGACAGGACCAACTACATCGGACTCAATGTCAAAAATCAAGTCAGAATAAGTGTATTTTATCTGAAAAAATATATAATTGATGCTGTGTGTTTTTTTATAACATTCCTATGTAAAATAAAATCCGGATTTATTAATATAATTATAGGCTATTAATGATATTATTAAAATTATTTATAGTATGTATTATAATTATAATAGTTGTAATAATTATTGTTATTATCATTATCAATCAATTTATTATCTAATATAATCTTTGCATAAGTGTTGTTCATCACATGAGAAACAATGCATTGTTGCATCAGCAGTTACAGGGTTAAGTTCGCAAACTTGGTTAGACCAGTGACATCACACAGAGTGACATCACACGGTGCTTTGATGTGCCTGCAGAGTGAAACTGGATTGAACCGGTTTGTTTGAATTGACTCAGTGACTCACTGCCACTGCTAGTGAGTGTGAATGCAGGCTGAAGGCTCTCTCATGGACTATATTTATATCTCCTTTTGGTAGGTGAAATTTAAACAATACTTAACCACTGGATAATGTATGTTAAGAATGTTGTCTGTGGTGTTTTTGTTTGTGGTGTTTCCTGAAGGGCCCATGCTAACCAGTAGACAAATACAAAGCTAATGCTAACTGATGCTAAAGTTACAGTACATCCTAAAGGAACTGAATGTTCCAACTGTGTTGAATAACTTATACTATGCCCTTTTGATAGAAGTGGCAGTTTTTTGGTTTTGTGTTATCATAGGTGCTTTGCTGTGTACTGTAGTATGTGTGGCTAACAAAGCTAACATTAGTTAGCAATTGTTCCATGTTAGCAGCATGTGTTGTTTGTAGCTAGCTAGCTAATGTCAATGTGCTAGTTGTTCAATGGTAGCAGAGAGTGTACAAATGGAACCAAACAACTCCTAACAGGTTAATTTGGTTCCATTTGTACACTGTTAGAGTTAAGGGGAGACCTTGACATTTTAATCTGTTGTTGACTGTTAGCCCCCAAAATAATCACATTTGAACTGCATGGGGAGTTTTGGGGACCTCCCAAAATATTCACATTTTATGGGGACCCTCCACCCACCAAGCACTTGGACTGCAGTGAGCTTGTAGATCTGCTATTTTCACATTGCCTCTTTCTTATATCAGCTGACAATTTGGCCAATGTTTGACCAGTTTGTATTTAGTGTTGTTTACTTTTGATGTTAGATCTTATAGTGGAGCTGATGTTAACACCACTGACACCAGCCAGACAAAATGACACATCTGACACTCAAAGGAGGCATGTGCTTGATCCATCATCATTTGTCAGATCATTTCATTTAATTTCTGGAATCAAATTGGTTTAATTAATTGATAACGTGTGTGTGTGTGTGTGTGTGTGTGTGTGTGTGTGTGTGTGTGTGTGTGTGTGTGTGTGTGTGTGTGTGTGTGTGTGTGTGTGTGTGTGTGTGTGTGTGTGTGTAATTGATAATGTGTGTGTGTGTGTGTGTGTGTACACTGTAGGAAGAGTCCTTCAAGGCGTGTTAAAGAGGACTACGCAAATCACTGCCTTGTTTCCATACCTGGCCGATCCCTAGGGCACTTTGGGCTATGTAAGTACATAATACAAGTCTAACTTCTTTACTCCTCACTCCTGGAATTGCTCGAAAAGACAAGAGTGAGATTTCAACTAAATTTCAACAAATGTTCTATATGCTGACCCCAACAAGTTGATCTCCACAGATGTCAGACCTGTTGACCTTGATTTTAGCAATTCTCCAGACAAGGGCATGTGTTTAGTTTTTTAAGGAGAAAAATAAAACACGTTCTTGTTTTTTAGGAGCAGTATTACAATCCAGTAGATGGGAGTGGGTTTCTTGCATGGAGAGTTAAAACACTTCAAAACGAAGCCTCAGAGGGACAAAAGAAGAGAAGAAACACTCAGCCACTGACAGGTATGTGATTTTGATTATAGTTTGAATTTCACATGTTAAGTTATTTTTTAATGTGCAGGCCTATAGTGCATTTTGCTACTGTGGTGGGCATCGCAAGGGGGTCCAGTAAAAAGACAAGTGGCCCTCTGGTGTAAGGGGTATAAACTGTCTTAACGTTTTTGAGAAACTAAACCCAACATCACATTGTAGCAAATCGCGTGGGTGCCCACTAGGCCACTTGTTCCCAAGCAGTGGGTCGGGATCCATATGTGGGTCGCAGACAATTTTTTTAACGTCCCTTATATTTGTATAAAAAAGTAGTTAGTGAAAATGGCCTAAACTAGTGAAAACAGCAGATCTACAAGCTCACAATGCGTCGCACCGCATTGTGAGCTTGTAGATCTACTGTTTTCACTAGCTTGGGTCCTGGGCAAATGTCTAATTTCTCTTGAGCTAATAGTTTGGGAACCACTGCTCCAAGCCATGGCCCATTGGTCAGAACTAGTCCCAAGTCCCAACATACCTTTCTCCTAACCCCTACAAGTACATACCTTTCTCCTAACCCCAACAAGTTGATCGTCACAGATATCAGACCTGTTGACCTTGATTTTCGCAATTCTCCAGACAAGGGCATGTGTTTAGTTTTTTTAAGGAGAAAAAATAAAACATGTTCTTGTTTTTTAGGAGCAGTATTACAATCCAGTAGATGGGAGTGGGTTTCTTCAGCTAACGACAGAAACCCAGTGTCTTGAGGGCATCGCACTGATGATGGTCAAGGAGAAGATGAAACAGACCTTCACCCATCGCCAAACAATGGTTCATGACCCAGTGAAGTCCTCTGAAATATTCACCACCTTTACAAGATTTCTTGACATTGCAGGAATGGTATGTCGCTCTTGAACTGTCTTGCCTTAAAGTCAAACTGAAATAAAAAATGACTTTAAACAGATCACATCCCTGGTCATAGGGTGAACCCATTAAAATGTATGCCATGTTGTTTGTATTCCATCCTGTCTGCAGATACAGGATTTTCTGATGTTTGGTGATGACATCGCTGCAGAAGTGGCCTACTTACTCACTACATGCAGTAAGTCCTTGAACAAAGCTGTGGACTCGCCCAGACAGGCGACCATGTAGATCTGCTTCATAATGCTGAATCCACAACAGAAGAACTGGAAAATGGTACGCTGGAATTAAAGGAATAATACTAATGGAAGAGGGGATGGTTTTGAAACCAAAATGTAAACAGATTTTAGTAAAAATGTCTTTGTTTCCCCCCACCCTTTTATTTTCAGGATGGGACAGTGAGATGTCCTCCATCTTGCCTTATCCACCACATGCCACCCTCACCTCAAGGCCGCAACGAGACCAGGAAAGCTCTCAGCCCGACAAGCCATTGACCACCTTTTGAAGTTTATCTAGGTAAGGTTACAGTTCAATTAAAGTTTTTAAGATGGCTCACTGTACTGTCCCTAATATTCACCCTTAAAACTATACTTTTCTGAAATTATGCGATGACCATGCTCATCTGTAATCAGCGACTGCCCTGTGATATGTGTCTGCTTCTAAATCTAAATACAGAATGAAGAAATTCAAAAACTGTCCTGGGTGTTCCCAAAATTAGATGCTAAAATGACAAAAAGTAATTTTGAAATTGGAATATCTCTTTAAGTTACTCTAGACCCCCGGGTGTGTTATAAATATACCCTACCCTGGCTGGGTCACCCACCATTCACAAAAAATGAAGCATAGTGTTGCAGTTGTCAATTCTGTCAGCTCATTTCTTTGTCTCACTTGAAACTTTACATTTTCTGTTTACTGGAGAGATGGGGAGAGAAGGTTGCCATTGAACAATCCCTGCTACTGAGAAAATAAATATTCCATAGCAATGGCATAGCAATGACTGTTATCAGAATATAGCGCTATTTAACACTTATTTGTTGTTACTCAACCTTTGAATATGTTGGGATTGCCATAATATTTTTTCCTCTTCATTCCAGGCATTGAACACCTGCAAGCTCTACAGGGACTTGTTGAGATGGTTGGGGACATGGAGATGGCAGATCCAATGTGAAAAGTTTATGTGTTGGCCATTGAGGTGCAAGAGCTATATCCAGGTATGTATAAATGTATTATGGATTTTACATTTTTGATGGTACGATTATAGTCCAGGTAAAAATTTGGGAGGTAGACGAACATGTTCAATATACATTTCACACTACAGTGAGAAGATTAACTATCTTAACTATATCCCATACTACGCGTTGTGATCTGTTAGAGCTAGAAAGTTAAGTTTCCTTTAGGCCTGCTTTACACTGGCAGTCAAATCCAGCCTAAATCAGATCTGAGTCACATTCAGATTGGAATCTGATTGGCTTAAATGGTCACATGGAACCAATCAGATTCCAACCCGGATGTGACACAGATCTGATTCAGGCTGGGTTTGGCTGCCAGTGTAGTCTGTTTCCATGGTCCACTTGAAGAGCAGAAACTTTGTGAAATGTGTTAATCATGGAATCTCTGTTCACTGGCTGTGGACTCTGTGGACTCTGTGTTCTCGTTGGAACAGGTAGCCATTCACCACAGTGCTAAGAAGGACTGCAGTCGCCTGTTCCACCAGTTGTTTGACAAATTCTTCACGACTGAAGAACTGAAGGATGCAGTTGTCACAGGGAGGCATGGTGTTGTTCCAGAGCTCGAGGGCAAACATATGCTGGACCCCACCAAAGTGGAAAAGATTCAAAGTAAGTTTATCTTACACTTACACGTTTTGTAAAGTATATTCCGATATACAGTATGATGTCACCATTGCATTGGTTATATGTGGGAAATAATGTGTCTGATACATTGTGCAGTAGTTAGTAAAGAAATGCTGCCCAGCTTCAACATGATGTTGCAGTGGTGAGAGTCTCTCCCAGTCTAGTCAAATACTTTTTAATGTAATATTGTAACATCCCCCACTGACTGAGCAAAGGACCGAACATGGGGACAACTAGCCCCATATAGAACCTCACTCTCCCCTGCATACCGTTGTGCTCCTCGAGATGAGGTCGTAAGCGGATATCCCTATGCCTCCACAAAAAGTAAAGGTAGTTCCATGCTCCCAGAGTATGATTTTCCATCCCGCGGTGCATAACAGTATGCAGCAGAGGTTCTATATGGGCTAGGGGAAAACATGTTTAATGTGCTATTATAGCTAATTTCATCTTCTCTGTCTCCAATCTTACGGTATAGCACCGAAGCTGGATGGAAGGCAGTATCGGTGGACTGGTTGGACAACGCTGAGGTGATTCACCGCAAGGGGAAGAGCAGGCTGTTCTTCCTGAGAAGACTGGGATCGTTTAGCCACCAAACTGTTATGCCAGGGTTTTTTTTTTAATTAATGTGGAATAACGTGCTGGGGAGGAACTGAGCGAGTGACACCTTCAACTCAACAGACTGGTGAGGAAGGCGGGCTCCGTTGTTGGGTTCTCCTTGTAGGGGGTGGAGGATTGGCCAGGGTGGAAGCTGGACACAAACTTGAAGAAATCCTCCCACCCCCTCCACCTTAAGACAGAGGAGCCGATAGATTAATCTACCCAGGACGGAGATGTGAGAGACTGGGAAAGTCCTTTGTGAATGTTATACAATGAGAGAGAGACACAGCGGTCGTTTGGACAACTGTAACTTAACTGGAATAATTGTTACTGACTGTTCCTGTGCGGCTTTGCTGGGAGTCCAGCCCATGTCACTTCTGCTTTTTTGCACTGACCAATGGACATTTTGCATTCTCTGTAAGTATGTGCCTGTATGTTACAGTTTTTTTCGATTGCTAAAACACATTTTTCAAAACTGTACGTTTGTTTCAAAACTGCACACACAAAACTCCAAACATCAAACACAAATTGCTAAACCCTGGCATCCCTTTGCAAAACAACTCTTTGCCATCAAATCTCTTAACATGTTCACAAAATGGAACTCGTGTTTTCATTTGGTAAACACAGCCATATTTTCACATGACACACACATGCATTCATTGAATAAACACAACTAGCTTTTGGCTGAACACTACCAAGCATGAACAGAACACTGAAGAGCAAAATTGAAAACACAATTGTCGAAATGGAACACACTGAATGAATGTCAATTACTCTGGTAAATGAACCAATTCCCTTTTTGTAAAATGACCCAGTGTATGCCCACTTCTCTCATAGACAAACATAAAACAGCACACAAATATGCAGACAAAACATTTTATTGACTGTAGGTCTAAAGGTTTACCCCCAAACACTCCAAACAAGCCCACAACGCGTTGTGTGCTTGTAGATCGGCTGTTTTCAATAGTTTTGTGCGACAGTCTTGTATGATGTAGCAGGGCTTTTCTTTACCAAAAGCCGTACACATTTGAAACTTGGAGATACAAGTTTTCTGCCCGACAGTGACGATATTTTAGTGATTATGTTGCGAGGAAAACGTTGAGCCATTACATAATAGCCATTTTGGTTAGAACTGACTGAAAATAACTTTGTACTTCAAGTTTAAAATTATACTAAATAATATTTGAGTGTCCAAATAAATTCCAAATATTATCAAATGATCTCGCGGCACCCCTGGACTGCCGTCGTGGCACCCCAGGGTGCCCCATCACCCACTTTGAAAACCCCTGGCCTAGAGTGCCGCATGAAGCCCTGACAGGCCTCAAAGCCCACATCTCCACAAGCCTCCTCCATGGCCTGAAGCAGTGGGACCTGGCTCTGAATTGCTCGCCTGACCCGAAAGTTTAGAGATTTGAATATTTGTGTGTTGTGGATTGATGCTATGAGATTTTATGTGAGAAGTGTGTGCAAGTGTGCAAACCTGAAAAGTGTGTCTTGTGTTTTGACAACAAGGTGATGTGAAATTTGTCTTAACCCATCTAGACCGGGACAGCGTTTTGTTTTTGAACTTGGACTTTTTTTTTCCCTTCTTTTTGCAGATTTATAACCTTGTATGTTCTATATTTCATCTGTTTTGTTCAATATATCATCTGTTGAAGCAGTTCAAAGCAGGACTAAATGCCTTCAATTCAGTTTAATAAATGTGAAGATTCTAATCTCATTGTATTTTTATATTTTCACATTTTGGGAAATGTATGGTAATTTTGAACAAGATCTAGCCTTACAGTGATCAGCATACACATAATTTAAAATGTACATGCAGATTACCATTAGGTTGTTGGATGATCAGGATAAATATTGATTCCTAACATGATTCAGTATGATCAATTTATAAATTAAATCTGTGTTCTATTCCTGATGTTGATTCAACATAAAATAAACTAAAATGTGCATGCAGATTACCATTTAGATGATGGTTGAATCAATGTTGATTCCTAATGTTGATTCTACATTAAATCAACTAAAATGTGCATGCAGATTACCATTTAGATGATGGTTGAATCAATATTGATTCATAACGTTGATTCAACGTAAAATCAACTAAAAATCAGCTTGCAGAATACCATTTAGATGATGGTTGAATCATGGTTGAATCAATGCTGAAATAGTGCTTAAACACCAATGTTGAATCAATATAAAATGGCGTCGTGATTTCAGCATAGTTTCAACGTTGGTGTTGAATATTGATTCAACCGTTCTGGCCAACTATTTTGCTACGTTGATTCAACCATATTTTGCTATCTGGGGAGAGACATACCGTCACTGTCAGGCAGAAACCTTTTATCTCAGAGTTTCAAATGTGTACTTTTTTCCCCCTGTAAAATGGTTTAGGCATAGTTTTACTGAGGTTAGGGTAAGGGTTAGGGTTAGGGTTAGGGTTATGCATAGTAGCATTCACCAGGTTAACATTCACCAGGTTAGCATTCACCAGCGTCAGCGGGTTAGCATGTCAACAGGTTAGCATTCACCAGGCAGCGTCGTACGAATGTGACGTTGAACTATCGGACGTCGTGATAATGTCACACTCCCCATGCAAAGCCTGTCGCTCAAAACTAGCGACAGTCTCATAACTCATGAGTTCATTCCCCTTCGGCACTATCAGAGCGGAAAAAAAAGCACTAACATAAACATGCCCTGAAATGAGAGATGATCGGGGATGGACAGCTAGGGAAGGCCATGCAGGGGTTTGTTCTCCAGACCTGATCCAGAACCAGCATCTATCCCGTCCACACAGTCTCTCTCAGTCTCTTTCCTCCAACCAAATATCCAATAACAAGGAGCTAAGACATATTTTGATTTGATTTTGACCCTGGGGAGAGCAACGGACTGACCTCATGCTTCCTTCTATGCATGGGTAGTCCAAGCCACTTCATTTCACCAGACGTACTGTAGCGCGTGGAAGCTATATATAAAGCTTTTTTTACTGGCTAGGTGCTCGGTCTACTTACATTATTTTTGTAAAGATTGATATTTCTATGCATTTGATGTACTGATGTATTGATGTATTTATTACCTTGCTTATTGTACGTCGCTCTGGATCAAGAGCATATGCTAAATGGAGATGCCTAAACTATAAACTGTAAGTCATGTGATCAGTGTGTTACCTAGACAGTAAGTCATGTGATCAGTGTGGTACCTGGACAGGAAGTCGTGTGATCAGTGTGGTACCTGGACAGTAAGTCATGTGATCAGTGTGGTACCTGGACAGTAAGTCATGTGATCCGTGTGGTACCTGGACAGTAAGTCATGTGATCCGTGTGGTACCTGGACAGGAAGTCATGTGATCAGTGTGGTACCTGGACAGGAAGTCAGGTGATCACAGAGTCCTGTCTCTTTGGCGTCTCCAACACAGCTGTTGCCGGAGGAGGAAGGGGCGGGGTTAGTACAGGAACGAGAACGTGTTTTGGTCGATGCACTGCCTTCTGGGATACAGGAAGTAGAACACTGACTCCAACTGGACCATTCTGTCCAACCACCATGAACTGGATCTGGGGGAGAGAGAGAGAGAGAGAGAGAGAGAGAGAGAGAGAGAGAGAGAGAGGTGAGAGAGAGAGAGAGAGAGAGAGAGAGAGAGAGAGGTGAGAGAGAGAGAGAGAGAGAGAGAGAGAGAGAGTAATTACATCTAAAATGTCATTTAGATGGCTTTTTTTATATAGACCGATGTCAGGCAATTTTCGGGGACTGCTCATAAATCGCATAGATCACATGAGACTGACACATCTCACCAGTAAGACTCCTAATCTGTCACACTGCTGACATCAGTATGACATCACACCGTACACAAATGACCCTTATATAAGACCGGCATTATCTACCGACAGATTAGTAACAAGATGTCAAAATCATTGAAGGTTTACCCTACTAACCAACTGTTTACCATAGCAACCATGTGTTTTACCTTAGCAACCAACTGTTTACCCTAGCAACCAACTTTTTACCACAGCAACCATGTTTTTTTTACCCTAGCAACCAACTGTTTACCCTAGCAACCAATTGTTTACCATAGCAACCATGTTTTCTTACCCTAGCAACCAACTGTTTACCCTAGCAACCAACTGTTTACCATAGCAACCATGTTTTTTACAGGGCCTGGGATTGATGACATCAGAAATCTCCATATATGGGCATGAAAGGGATTTTGTTTCTGTAAATATGTCTGTGGGGTGCCACATTTGGAATAAAACACTTACATCACACATCTGGATATCCATACAGCCCATCTAGTTTGCCTGTGTCCATTTATGCCCATATATCTGATGACATTGGGACAATGATCTCCATATATGGGCATAAAACTTATGTTAATTAGTAAAGCCTGGGGATCTCCATATATGGGCATGAGGGGTACCCTAAAAGGGCATCATCTGGGAATAGCAAATATAGTTATCCTAGAAAGTGAAAATCTTACATCAAAGGCCATAACTACCTACCTACCACCATACTGCATTCCTCATTAAACTACCTACCAGTAAGATGCCTAAGGGAAAAAAGCAAAGGGCGAGGTTGCACCATTTCTTGGTCTTCTGGCCAGTGATGTATATCGGACCATTTAACCATATATGGAGACATCTGGTACCCAAAGATATTCACAGATATGGGCTTAATATTGATGACATAAGGGATCTCCATATATGGGCGTAAAAGGGATTTGGTTCCCCTGGCATCACAGGGATCTCCATATATGGGCATAAAATGGATTTGGTTACCCTGGCAACACGGGGATCTCCATATCTCCATATATGGGCATAAAAGGGATTTGGTTCCCCTGGCATCACAGGGATCTCCATATATGGGCATAAAAGGGATTTGGTTCCCCTGACATTACAGTGATGTCAGTGGCTGGTTCTACAGAGGGGATCTCCATTTATGGGCATAAAAGGGAATGTATGTATGATGATGTCAGATATCATAGACGTCATAGGACTTTCACATAACGAATAACTGAGTAAGCATGTAAACCCGTAAAATCTATATTTGGGCATGGCTGATTTATGACCTCATCATGATGACACGAGCAAACACAGCTGAATTGTATAAATGATCAGTGCAGAAACCAACAGAAGTATTTGACCAAGACTCTTCGATTTAAACATCAACAAAGGTGTGACGTTTGTTGATGGTCACGTGTGACGTGTGACGGACGGACGGACGGACGGACGGACGGACGGCCGGTGGAGGTTTTCATAGTAAACTGCTCCCTGACGGTCGCAATTAAAACATCTTTAAGGTGCTTTCAGACAGCCTCCGTGGACCCAGAGTCAAGGCGTATGGAATACAATTCAAAACGGCTCTGGCACATAGGTGTGTCTTGGGCAGTGCAGTCACTCTGTTGGATCGCTTCCCTGTCATTCCCCACAGCCACACCTACACGCACAGCAGAGCTGCTTTCATTGGCTTCACGGAGCTCACCGATGAATACGATTTGAATAAAGTCGGTTGAGATGAACTTTATTCAAATTAGATCTGTCCTTGTCAGTCCGTCAGACACGGCACATCAGTGAGAACTTATCGTATCGTTCTAGACGGATATTGGACATGAATGGGATGCATGCGTTTTCACGGATTTCAGCAGACAGACAGTATAGATTAGTGTGACAGATAGACATACAGACAGAAAGTATAGATCAGTGTCATTGTTGAAGTCATTGTTGTCATTGTTACCTAAACAGGTCAGCTCCACACTGGAGAAGGATCTATCCGAGCTCACATCTCCGCTACACTCCATTAGTGCAGATTCACTTCCATCACAGGATAAAGGAGAAATCCACCATACAGGTTGACGTTTAGAAGCTCCTCTCTCTTGTGTAGAACCTTCAGATCCACATCCCAGCTGTCTACACACTACAGATGCTTCCAAATGGTCCCAGGAAGAAGAATAAGTACCCACTGGTCTCCACTCTCCCTGGTGTTTGATCTCCACTACACCAGTGCAGCGTCTGGTTCCTCCCACCAACCTGACATCACCAGACTCTGTACACACACAATAGAAGACACTCAAATAAATTATTATTATATTACTTTGATTAGAACAAAACCTTCTAGGTTACAATCTATTCTATTTATTTATTTGTTTATTTGTTTATTTATTTATTTATTATTTATTTATTTATTTGTTTATTTATTTGTTGATGCTTGTTTACCTGTTGTGAAGAGAGAGACCTGGAGAGCTGGAGAGAAACATGATCACATTAATGAGTCAGTGTGTGTGCTTCCATATATGGCCAAGTGCCCTGACATCACCAGTATTAAGCCCATATCTGGGAATGCCCATATATGGACATATTGTGTCAGTCATAACCATTGTGGTCAATCCCTGATGGCATCAATATTAAGCACATACTGTATCTGGGAATGCCCATATATGGACATATTGTGTCAGTCTCATGATACCTAGCTTAGTGCGCAATGTGAGTCACACTTGTCCTTGTCCCTTTTATGCCCCTAAACCAACACCTAAACGGAGAACCGTGATGGCATCAATATTAAGCCCCCGTCTTGGAATAGCCATGCATATATGGACATATTGTGTCAGTTTCTGTTGTTTCAACGTAACCACTCTTTAGGGCGAGGTCGCTTCTCGCCCTTAGGTAATCAATGTTATAGTGTTTGTTCAGTAACAGTGTTAAATAGTTCTATATTGTGACAGTAATATCATTGCTATAGAGTGTTTGTTCAGTAACATTGTTAAATAGCTCTATATTGTGACAGTAATCATTGCTATAGAGTGTTTGTTCCGTAATAGTGTTAAACAGCTCTATATTGTGACAGTAGTCATTGCTATAGAGTGTTTGTTCAGTAACAGTGTTAAACAACTCTATATTGTGACAGTATTCATTGCTATAGAGTGTTTTGTTCAGTAACAGTGTTATATAGCTCTATATTGTGACCGTAACCATTACTATAGAGTGTTTGTTCAGTAACTGTTAAATAGCTCTATATTGTGACAGTAATCATCGCTATAGAGTGTTTGTTCAGTAACAGTGTTAAATAGCTCTATAGTGTGACAGTAATCATTGCTATAGAGTGTTTGTTCAGTAACAGTGTTAAATAGCTCTATATTGTGACAGTAAACATTGCTATAGTGTCTCCATGTCTCCAGCAGGTGGCAGTATAATTTTGAATCAGTAAAGATTTAACAGCTTCAGTAGGATCTATATATCTTATATCAGATCTACTTACCTTGAAGGAGTAGAAAGGTCACACTCAGCCACAGGGTCATCTTCATCCTGTCTGCTGCACGCACGCGCACGCACGCGCACGCACACACACACACACACACACACACACACACACACACACACACACACACACACACACACACACACACACACACTGTCTGTCTCCTATCTATCCATATGACCACATCATTTCAGTCAGCAGAAGGCTCGCTCTCTGCACAGAGTCCTGTGAAGATGTCTCTCAGTAAAACAGATTCATGAAGGTATCAAAGTGAAGGAATATCTGCTCTCTGGGTCATTTCTTAAGAACTGATTAATTAATTAACCCTTAGCTGAGAGAGATATGAAGCAGGGACCCCTTAGCTCGGACCTGTGCATTGTGCGGCCCAGGGGCCTATCTATGCAGCCCTTTGGTTCACTCTGACCGGCCCTTGTAGGGTTAATGGCAAATTACAAAATAAACACATTTTCTAATTTGACTTCATGCATGGACTAAAGCAGCATTTCTTTTATTTTGAAGTTTTTTTATTCACGTACATATGGACGCAAGGTGTTCATACACACATTCATTACATTCACCCATTCACACACACGCACGCACATGCACGCACGCACATACGCACGCACGCACGCACGCACGCACGCACGCACGCACACACACACACACACACACACACACACACACACACACACACACACACACCCATTCACACACATTCATCCACCGATGGCAGAGGAAACCATGCAAGGCACCAACCTGCTCATCAGGAGCAACTAGGGGTTCCGGACCGAGCAAGCGGACACGGACGGGGACTGAGCGGGAGCTGATGTGTGAGCGGGAGCTGATGTGTGAGGATGGACGGACGTTCTCTCGGCTGACGGACGGACGGACGCTCGGACGGACGCTCGGACGTCTGTCCGTCTGAGCGTCCGTCCGTCCGTCGGTCCCGTCCGTCTGTCCATCTGAGCGTCCGTCCGGGTAACATGTCATTAGGTCAAACACCCTTTGGATCGACCACTAAAACCTAACCCTCACCCTAACCCTAACTCTCACCCTAAGGGTCGTTTCATACCGTTATAAGGAGCCTAACTAATTTCGGTTCGGGAGTGCTCCCCGACCCGAAATTATTTAGGTTCGGGGGGAGTTCATCCATACTTTCTTAACGGCTAGTGCCTAGTCGCTTGTAAATATTGGAGGTCCATGGCATGACGACGTTTGTGGCCGATACATGAGCGTTGCAGGGCGGATATATATCTGATTGACCTCGCGCTGCAAGCTGAATGACTGGAAGTCCATTAAGTAGCAGGCAGCTCCAGCAGGCAGCAGCACCAGTGACGGGGACACGGGGTCTCTTCTCTCTCTCTCTCTCTCACTCACTCTCACAAACGCTCAACATTTAATCTACAAGCTCACATTATAGACGTGCCGCGGCCGCCTCATTTGCTGCATGCATATCATCATGCAGTCACAACTCGTCGTGGAAAACCTATCAACACGGAACATTAGCAGAGTTGTGTCTATGCTTTTCTTTTCTCTTTAAAACGGTCGGCGAGAAGCGACCAAAGCTCTCTCTCTCTGTGTGTGTGTGTGTGTGTGTGTGTGTGTGCGTCACGCGCGCGCCTGCCTGCCATCACTCAGACCCAGCTGCTGTCTGTATTCGCTATGAAACACTCAATACACGGCGTCCACAATCATTTGGAAGTCGGCGTGTCTCCCTCCCAGAAACGAACGCTGTTTCCTTGGATTCACAGCCGAGAATATGCACTTGAAGCCGGGCTGAATGAATGATAAGACACCGCTAAGTAACGAAATTAAGTCGGGAGGTCACAACATTTAGGCAGCACCGTAGAGCCGACTAAAGTCGGTTGACGCCCCCCCGAACCGGGAATGGAAACCCATATTTGGGTCTGGACTCTGGACACTGCCGAACCGAAATTAGTTAGGCTCCTTATAACGGTATGGATCGACCCTAACCCTCACCCTCACCCTCACCCTATGGGGCAGTCCCCGTCCATCTGTCCGTCCGAGCGTCCGTCCGTCCAACCGAGCGTGCGTCCGTCCATCCTCAAACATCAGCTCACGCTCACGCTCACAGCCCGTCCTCACACATCAGCTCCCGCTCACACATCAGCTCCCGCTCAGTCCCCGTCCGTGTCCGCTTGCTCCGTCCGGACGCGGACAGTCCGTTCAGCGGCTCTTACTGGAGACTTGGCCTGAAAACTTTGAAGACCCCTGCCCTAAAGTTTTAGTATTTAACATTATGGTCCTTCAGAAACGTCACTCCAACACACATCACAACTATATGTCAACGTCTATAACTAGTATGTCAAAGTCTTACCTCCGGAATGTGTCCACATATGTTTGTTCTGTGTTCAACACAGCTAGAACGGGCCTTCCTCTGACTGGCTGGCTGGCTGCAGTGGCGTCAGTTCAGAAAAAGCTAAGGTATGGCAACATGACTGGTCTTGCACGCGCGCGAGACACCAGTCATGTTGCCATACCTTAGCAACAGGCATGATACCTTTTTTTTAAGAAGTACATTTTATTTCATTTGAATTTTTTCGGTTGTTCAAGAGTGCAGCTAAACCTGGCGTGTTAGTAAACGTGCCACAATTAACAATAATGCATTGCACCTGTGCAGCTGACCTGCGGAACCTGGGAATATACCATTTTTTCAAGAATATAATTATAATACCTTGTTAAAGTGACCATTTTGTTAAATTTTGCATTTGTAGTTATTTTACTGTAATTTAACAACATAATAGCCAGCACAGATAGACAAAGAGACATGCATGGATTTATATTTAAAAGTAACTTTTATGTTCCCCCCTGGACCCAGGGTATGGCAGCTGCATACCAGGGTATGGCAGCTGCATACCCCTGCCATACCCAATTGACGCCCCTGGGGCCTTCCTCTGACTGGCTGGCTGACTGACTGTGTTCAACACAGCACGGGCCTTCCTCTGACTGTGCAAAAGCAACTGTGTAAATATTTATAATCCTGTGGACCATGACCCGGTCCCACACATTTTAACCCGAGATGCTCTCTTAAAGGAGTAGTTCATCCCAAAATGACTTCTTTCCTATTGATTACTCACCCCATGGGGGCTTGAGTTCAATCATGTTTTTGAGTTTTTGTCACATTCCTATAAGCTTACAATTTCAATATAATAAATGTCTTTAATTGCTTTATTTGTCTTATGTTTGACAGAGTGCTCATCCTGCAAGTTTCAGCGTCCTCTGGAAGGTGGCCGATCTGCAAGCTCACAGCACGGCGCGGAGACGCGGATGCGAGCTGCTGTGAGCTTGTAGATGGGCCACTTTTGGCACGCAACACCGTGTGATGAGGAAGGGTTAGCCACGGATGGCTTGACTCCGGGAGGTGAAAACGGGAGGATTTTACACACGGTCCGTGTCACTCCGTGTGTAACAAACAACCGGTTTGTTTTGTGGGCTAACGCTATACAATGGACGTTAAGTGGCAGGGGAAAGTGTTAAGTTGGCAAACGATATTGAAGTGTTTCCATGAAAAGATTTTGCGAATACGCCTTAAATGCGCATTAAGAGGCTTTATGGAAACGCCACTTATGTCTGTGATCGATTGAGAGCACTACCAAAGCTGCAGTTCCACTAGCATCCTGCGGGTGTCACAAGGAGAGATCATGCATTTAATGTACTTTTTTTTATTCATTACTTACAATACATTTTACATGTCAAAAGGCAAAGAGCACAACTCGAAATAAAGGAAAAGAAAAGCAAGGGTGAAACGGATCCAACTACAAAATAACTTATTCACAACGTAGCATTTTTACATGAAACTACAACTAAGCAGGTTTTAAAGTTAAAAGTTAAATAAAGAGTTAAATGTGCACTTTGTAGCGACAGGTTTACAAACACTGACTTATTTAATTTTTTTATCTGATCTTTTTTTTAGGAGAAAAATCTATGAACAAAATGAAGCAAGTGAGCTAAGATACACAAACACATCATGCTTAATATCTATCTATGCAGTCCATGCTGTGAGGTTAGCGTATTATTTACAGCTAATTAAAAGCAAATGTATTGTCATTTTCATCCTTTAACTTCCCAGATGTGAATAAAACATAACCCATATGTGCAAGCACATAACAAGAGCACACTGTAAAACATGTAACAGCTTTTTAACACTGCTCTCCTCCAATCAGACGCATGCAGCTCTCCTTTCAGAGCAGTTCATCCAATAGGAATGAAGACAACACTAGAATGGATGAGCAAATAGATATAATCATACCTTATATGGATAGGCTATGACCTTATTAATATAAATATATGAGCAGCTGAGTTCACCATAAAACTATGATTTCACTGTATCTAACGATGAATGTAACAACTAGGCTATTTAATGATCCCAAAATGTACACCGTTATATCTTACTGTATATCTAATTATCCCATTCGTCCATTCTTCTGCTTTTTTAATTTACTGAAACAGGAGGAAACGACTAAAAGAAAACAAGCAGTGAAGCAGGTGTTGCTATTTGATTTGGGTCTGGGGTTAGGTGTATTTGGGTCTGGGGTTAGGTGTATTTGGGTCTGGGGTTAGGTGTATTTGGGTCTGGAGTTAGGTGTATTTGGGGCTGGGGTTAGGTGTATTTGGGTCTGGAGTTAGGTGTATTTGGGGCTGGGGTTAGGTGTATTTGGGTCTGGAGTTAGGTGTATTTGGGTCTGGGGTAAGGTGTAGGTATGGGTATGTGGGAGCCGAGTTTAATTCACTTTGTCTCTTTCCAAACTACAATAGACGTCATTAAGAGTTTAACTCATTCGCTGCCTTTTCAAAATGGCTGCCAAGTACCAGGAAGCCAAAACATGTAATTTTCAGTGCACGGATTATGCACGCCCATGCCTAGATCATGCACCATGTGTGTGCACGCTGTTCACAGCTTTCAAACAAAAAAATCCGCTTGGAAATCCGTTCAGGCATTCATGAGATAGAAGCCATTATGTTTTCTTCAAATTTAAACAAACATGGCTGCCATGTTTGCAAAATGTGGTTGGTATGGGGGTTAAACATACAATTTCGCAATTGCGATCATGCATAGGCCTACTACATTTTTGGAGGTCCAAATTATTTATTTTTTTCAAAATGGCTCCCAACTCGGGAAACTCGGGCCCTGGCGGCCTTTAACAGGGGGGCAGCAAATGAGTTAATTCAGTTTGTCTGTTTCCAACTACAATAGACGTAATTAAGAGTTAAAATTCAGTTTGTATGCAGGTGTGTGTAGATTTGATTCAGGTGCAATTAGCGAATTAGGTTCAGGTGCAGGTATTTGATGAGCGCTTCAGTCAAAGTCTCGGTTGACCAGCACCAGCGGCGCCACCAGGGTCCACACATAGAGGGCGACACAGAGCCAGCTGGACGACATCTTCACCCACACTGAGGGCCACCTGCTGGTCATGGTCTGGTATGACGAGTCAGGGCTGAAACAGACAAACATTCATATCATTATATTATCTATCTATAAATGCGAGAAGTCTCTGCGTGTGTGTTTGTAATCCGTGTATCTCGAGAACCGTTCGTCCCACCGGCTTCAGATTCGGCACGCGCGCTCCCCGCCGCGGCACGGAGTGCAGTGCCGGGCCTCGACCCGACCCGACGCGCGGTTTTCCCTAACCGGCGCGAAACGTTCGGAATCTCCTTATGCGGGGCTGATTGTTGACATCAGGCTGTTCCGGAGGAAATCGGCGCAAAATCGGTCATTGTGACATCACTGCAGTGCCGGGCGCAAGCGCTGACTCATTGTGACATCACTGCAGTGCCGGGCCTTGCCTCGACCCGACAGATATCTCCGTATATGGGCATAAGACTGAGAACTCCATATATGGGCATATGGGCAGATACAGAGATCTCCATACAGTATATGGGCATACATAGACAGATATCTCCGTATATAGGCATAAAAGGGACACAAACCCTAGACCCGACAGATATCTCCGTATACTGAGAACTCCATATATGGGCATCTTGCCTCGACCCGACAGATATCTCCGTATATGGGCATAAGACTGAGAACTGAAATCGGTGCAAGCGCTGACTCATTGTGAGATTTGTGACATCACCTCATAAAAGGCTCTGACATCACGTACGCCACATGAGTCAACAAAAAATCTCTGTGAGTGTGTATGTATGTATGTAATCCGCGTATCTCGAGAACCGTTCGTCCCACCGGCACGCGCGTTCTCCATATATGGGAATAAAATGAATGCCCGTATGCGGAGCTGATGTCTGACATCAGAGTTTTCCACAACCGGTACTGTGTGTCCAGAGATCTTCATATATGGGCATAAGTGGACAAAGACAAACAGATGGTCAAAACGGGTCCTATGACAACAGGTATATTGGGGTTTGCATTAAAGGGTGGGGCATTCATGGGGTTTGCATTAAAGGGTGGGGCATTCATTCCCTATTTCAAATTCGGCACGCGCGTTCCCCACCGCAGCAGGTAGTGCAGTGCTCGGCCTCGACCCGACCCGATACACGATTTTCTGTAACCAGCACGAAAGGTTCGGATTCTGATGTCTGACATCAGGATTTTCCGGAACTGACACTGTGTCTGCATAGATCTCCATATATGGGCATAAAATGGATGCAGACAGACAGGTACAGATATCTCCATAAATGGGCATAAATGGACACAGGCAAACAGATGGTCAAAGATCTCCATATATGGGCATAAAGTGGACGCAGACAGACAGATACAGATATCTCCATATATGGCATAAATGGACACAGGCAAACAGATGGTCAAAACGGGTCCTATGACAACAGGTATAATGGGGTTTGCATTAAGTTTGTCTCCTCCTCCATCTGTTTGTCTGTGTCCCTTTATTCCCATTATGGAGATCTCTGTATCTGTCTGTGCCTCCGACTGTGTTGCAGACACAGTGCCGGTTCCCCCTTTAATGCAAACCCCATTATACCTATTGTCATAGGACCCGTTTTGACCATCTGTTTGAAAAAGCGACAGAGATCTCATATATGGGCATAAAATGGACGCAGATAAACAGATATCTCCATATATGGCATATATGGGCATACAATGGACGCAGAATCACAAAGTTCTCCATATACGGGCATAAAAGGGACACAGACAGACAGATACAGAGATCTCCATATATGGGCATAAAATGGACGCAGATAGACAGATATCTCCATATATGGGCATATAATGGACCCAGAACTATAACTGCAGTGATCTCTATATGGACATAAAATGGACGCCGACAGACAGACAGATACAGATATCTCCATATATGGGCATAAATGGACACAGGCAGACAGATGGTCAAAACAGGTCCTATGAAAACAGGTATAATGGGGTTTGCATTAAAGGGCGGGGCATTCATTCCCTATTTACATTGTTCCGAGTTGGCCAGGTCGCCGACTAGACGCTGGGCCGCCCGAAGGGCGGCCCAGCTTCTAGTCTATCTATAAATGCGAGAAGTCTCTGCGTGTGTGTTTGTAATCCGCGTATCTCGAGAACCGTTCGTCCCACCGGCTTCAGATTCGGCACGCGCGCTCCCCGCCGCGGCATGGAGTGCAGTGCCGGGCCTCGACCCGACCCGACGCGCGGTTTTCCCTAACCGGCGCGAAACGTTCGGAATCTCCTTATGCGGAAATCGGCGCAAAATCGGCGCAAGCGCTGACTCATTGTGACATCACTGCAGTGCCGGGCGCAAGCACTGAGTCATTGTGACATCACTGCAGGCAGATACAGGGGCCTAGCCTCGACCCGACAGACTGAGATCTCCATATATGGGCATATGGGCAGATACAGAGATCTCCATATATGGGCAATACAGGGGCCTTGCCTCGACCCGACAGATATCTCCGTATATGGGCATAAAAGGGACACAGACAGATATATCTCCGTATATGGGCATAAAAGGGACACAGACAGATATATGGGCATAAAAGGGACACAGACTGAGATCTCCATGACAGATATCTCCGTATATGGGCATAAAAGGGACACAGACTGATACAGAGAATGGGCATATGGGCAGATACAGAGATCTCCATATATGGGCATATGGGCATAAAATGGACGCAGATATATGGGCATAAAAGGGACACAGACTGAGATCTCCATATATGGGCATATGGGCAGATACAGAGATCTCCATATATGGGCATATGGGCATAAAATATGGACACAGATAGAGTATATGGGCATAAAAGGGACACAGACAGATACAGAGATCTCCATATAATGGGGTTTGCATTAAAGGGTGGGGCATTCATTCCCTATTTACATCGTTCCCGAGTTGGCCAGGTCGCAAACTCCATATATGGGCATAAATGGGCACAGGCAAACAGATGGTCAAACCAGGTCCTACAGAGATCTCCATATATGTCAGAAAATGGACGTAGACAGACATATCTCTCCATATATGGGCATAAATGGACACACGCAAACAGATGGTCAAAACGGATCCTATGACAACAGGTATAATGGGGTTTGCATTAAAGGGCGGGGCATTCATTCCCTATTTACATTGTTCCCGAGTTGGCCAGGTCGCCGACTAGACGCTCGGCCGCCCAAAGGGCGGCCGAGCTTCTAGTTGATATAATAGAGCTAAACACAGTATGTCTATAGCAGGGGTTCCCAGACTTTTTTATGAATATTTTTTAAATCCGAGGCACCCCTACATTATAATTTTCACTCCCAGCACCTTATATTTATAGCATATTGTCGTTGTCGGGTGGAAAAAAAAACGTTGTATTATCATCTATAAAATGCACTAAACTAGTGAAAACAGCAGATCTACAAGCACACAGTGTGCTTGTAGATCGGCTGTTTTCACTAGTTTTATGCAACAGTGTTGTATG
Organism: Nannobrachium achirus; assembly: GCF_963921795.1. Classification (NCBI taxonomy): domain Eukaryota; kingdom Metazoa; phylum Chordata; class Actinopteri; order Myctophiformes; family Myctophidae; genus Nannobrachium; species Nannobrachium achirus. Next base: position 7,080,576 of record NC_137823.1, read on the forward strand.
ATGAAGCAGGGCTTTGCTTTATCAAAAGACGTACACATTTGAAACTTGGAGATACAAGGTTTCTGCCCGACAGTGATGATATTTTATTGATTATGTTGCGAGGAAAACGTTGAGTTAATAGCCATTTTGGTTAGAACTGACTGAAAATAACTTTGTACTTCAAGTTTAAAACGATACTAAATATTAGTGTCCAAATAAATTCCAAATATTATCAAATGATCTCGCGGCACCCCTGGACTGCCGTCACGGCACCCCAGGGTGCCCGTCATGCCATCAACATGGATCTGTCCGATTTAGTGCCACCATCAGTTAACCATCATTAATATTAGGGATGTTACCTACCTGTACCAGTTGGTCAGAGTCATCATAATGTAGAGTGAAGCCAGGAACAGCATGAAGTGGAAGAAGGAATAGGAATAGGTCACTCCGTCCTTCTCGTTGTCCACAGCACGGTTCAAACCGCCTTCTGATTGGTCGCCATCGGAAAGGGGGCCGTCCTCGATCAGCGCCGACTCGTCACTGGTCAACGTCAGTTTGCTGACCTGAGCGTTGGACGAGTTACGGATACTGAAGACAAAGAAAATACACTTAATAATGAATGCTGAGTTAGAGACAAAGAAAATACCCTTAATCAGGGGTCTTCAACAGGGGGTCCGGGACCCCTAGGAGGTCCTCAGAGTTATTACAGGGGCTCCTCCAATTCTTTGTGTGATAGAAACCTTTTTTTCTCCCTTTTTATAATAACCACTTGAACCCTAGCGTCCTTATTGGGAGAACTTGAGCCAAAAATAGCAGATCTACAGCTTGTAGATCGGCTATTTTCGGCAAAGTGTTTTGGTGTAGTGGGGAAAAGAGCAGACTAAGTACAGAGTGAAAGGTCAAATGTATTAAGTATTGACGGTTCAAGTGGTTAAATATCTGAAAACACAAATTGACATGAATCCGAAAATACACTGATGATTGTGCTGTCAAACAATGAAACTATATGGTATCTATGTGTTGTGGGGGTCCCTGCTTCATCTCTCTCTCAACTAAGGGGTCCTTGGCCTGAAAACGTTGAAGACCCCTGCCCTTAATAATAAATGTTGAGACAGAAATTACAACACAATGTTTTACATTGGTCTCATTTCACTACAATACAGTCAACATAAAGCAAATCTAGTGGCTCAGGGTAGAAGACAGGGTTAAGATTAGTTTAGGATAGGGGTGTGTTTGATTAATCAATATGGCAATACAGTATATCGATTCATACTCCTGACGATAGGTGAATCGATAGAGGGGCTGCTGTATCGATATGGAATGAATTAATGATGACGATGCCACGACAGAGTGCAGTTCTAGTTTTAGTTGTAGAACCATGTGGTGTGTGTGTGTGTGTGTGTGTGTGTGTGTGTGTGTGTGTGTGTGTGTGTGTGTTTACCTGGAGTAGAGGACACACATGAGGAACAGGATCAATCCCACAATGCCTTGCGCGTCCCACCACTGAACCACCGGGGCACCGCCCACAGGAAGAGTGTCGTTTCCTCCAATCATCCCCAGGAGGCTGGGGTTACAATGACGATCTATAAATATATATATATACAAATATATTAGCATATATACAAATATATAAAAAATATATTAAATATATTAAAATATTAACATTATTTAAACCCAGGAGACTGGGGTTACACTGACAATCTGTTAATAATATATAAATATACTAACATATATATAAACGTATATTAAATAAATTAAAATATTAACATTATTTAGACCCAGGAGACTGGCCCCATTTAGGCCTAGAATTATTGAATGCTTTAACTATTGAAAAATAGCAGATCTACAAGCTCGCAGCGCGGCACCGAGTGCCGCAGAAACATAGGTTTTTCAAAAATCTTAGAAGGATTCAAAAGACACTTATAGAATCGGGTCAAAATTCTAATTTTCACGATTTTTCCAAAAAGAGCAGACATCTACAAGCTCTTTTTCAATAGTTAAAGCATAAAATAATGATACACAATAATGTGTACCCGTTCTAAATGGGTTAAGTTCAAACTTGGTTGTAACGTAAATGGCTTCTAAGTTAAGACATTACTAACATTTCAGCTGTTGCACCACACAAATTATTTCTAACGTATCTCTAAGTAATTACTAAATATTTACACCAGCCTTTTGGCAGCACTAAGTCCTTACTAAGTAACCTAGTACGTCTATGGGAGTAGAGCATCAAATAGTTATAAACTATAAAACTAACTAGTAGTTACTACACCTCTAGTGAGGACTTTACTCCCTGACTTAGGACAGAACTAACTAAACTAAATAGTACTTAACTAAACTAACTAGTACTTAACTAAACTAACTAGTAGTTACTAAGCCTCTAGTGGGAACCTGGTACAGAAGACTGGGGTTACATTTACGATCTGTTAAATATTTACTCATGTTATTTACATATATAATCAGACAGACGGACCAGGTTTGTTGGTCATAACAGACCAGGTCAGATACATGGTGTAGAGTTAGGGGTAGGGTTTAGGATAAGGTTTAGGGACCAGGTAGGGTTTAGGGACCGGGTAGGGTTTAGGTTAGGGTTCTAACCAGGTTCGTTGGTCATAGCAGACCAGGTCAGATACATGGTGTAGAGAGTGACCAGAGAAGACTGCAGCAATCCAGACCTGGGCTGGGTCTCCTGTGTACACACACACACACACACACACACACACACACATAATTAGTTATACTTTAACAAGGATTTTTATATAGATTTTTACAGCTGGGGCGCTCTAGCAGAAGGACACCTGCGGCTTATAGTCAGGTGCGGCTTATATATGTAAACATTTGTTTTTTGTTCTAAATTTAGCTGGTGCGACTTATAGTCCAGCAATTACGGTAATCTATCTATAAATGCGAGAAGTCTCTGCGTGTCTGTCTGTCTGTCTGTCTGTGTGTCTGTAATCCGCGTATCTCGAGAACCGCTCGTCCCACCGGCTTCAGATTCGGCACGCGCGTTCCCCGCCGCGGCACGGAGTGCAGTGCCGTGTCTCGACCCGACCCGACGCGCGGTTTTCCCGAACCGGCGCGAAACGTTCGGAATCTCCTTATGCGGGGTTGATTGTTGACATCAGGCTGTTCCGGAGGAAATCGGCGAAAGCTCTGACTCATTGTGACATCACTTCATAAAAGGCTCTGACATCACGTACGCCACATGAGTCAACAAAAAATCTCTGTGAGTGTGTATGTATGTATGTAATCCGCGTATCTCGAGAACCGTTCGTCCCACGGGCACGCGCGTTCTCCATATATGGGCATAAAATGAATGCCCCCATATATGGGCATAAAATGGATTGCAGACAGACAGATACAGATATCTCCATATATGGACATAAATGGACAGAGGCAAACAGATGGTCAAAGATCTCCATATATGGGCATAAAATGGACGCAGACAGACAGATACAGATATCTCCATATATGGGCATAAATGGACACAGGCAAACAGATGTTCAAAACGGGTCCTATGACAACAGGTGTGAGGTTTGCATTAAAGGGGGAACCGGCACTGTGTCTGCAACACAGTTGGAGGCACAGACAGATACTCCATATATGGGCATAAAATGGACGCAGATAGACAGATATCTCCATATCTGGGCATACAATGGACCCAGAACTATAACTGCAGTAATCTCCATATATGGACATAAAATGGACGCCGACAGACAGACAGATACAGATATCTCCATATATGGGCATAAATGGACACAGGCAGACAGATGGTCAAAACGGGTCCTAAAGGGCGGGGCATTCATTCCCTATTTACATTGTTCCGAGTTGGCCAGGTCGCCGACTAGACGCTGGGCCGCCCGAAGGGCGGCCCAGCTTCTAGTAATTAATAATAATTAGTATAATTACCTGTATTTGAGGCAGAATGCTCCCACACACAGCAACATGTTGCCACTTATAAACACTTTGTTTTCATTCATAATAATAATACTAATAATAATAATTAGTAATAATTAGTATTGATTACCTGTATTTGAGGCAGAATACTCAGGACAGAAGCACCCACACACAGCAACATGTTGACGCTGATAAACACTTTGTTTTCGGTGCATCCGTCTGCGTGGGTGTAGTACACATAGAACACCACCAGGGACACCAGAGAGAGGGCGTAGTTCACTGTGGTGGCAGACAGGAGCGCTGTAGAGACATGACAGGGTCAAAGGTTAAAGGTCATGGCAGGTCACCGGTCAGCCCTCCACGTATTTACCGATCCACACGTTTCCTGTTTCCATCAAGGAATAATGGAGGAAGAGACATCAAGAGGCATCATGGGAGGAGGAGACACATGGGTGCCAAACTGCAGCCTTAAAGGGCAAGTTCACCTCTGGGACAACCAGATCTTATTTTATTGTTGTTTGGGACAAGATCAACACGATCCTGAGTTATTTTTTGTGTTTCAGCATGAATGATGATGCATTTTGCATCATATGATGCAACAAGGGCTCCTCATGCATAGAAGGAAGCATGACCAGGCGCGGCAGAGGGAGAGCAGAGCCCAGGATTATATAGGCAATTGGCACTGGGTGAAAAATGGGTTAAAAAAAAACAAAGAAAAAAAAGAAGAAAATAAAATGTGATATGTCTTCTTTTATATTCCTGAAGCGATGATATGACGAAGGTCTCAGTATAAATAGTGTTTGTTTATGAGCTGATCTAGCCGGTGGCTCCATTCACTGTCATGTATGTCATCGGTGAGAGTTTTGGCACCGATGGTGAGCGTCATGTCCGGTCGATGGCGCATCCCCGGCGTCACGTGTTTCCTTTCCTCTTTATTGGCAATTGTGCCGAATGCTCACCGTGAAACATGATTTATGAGACATGCGCATGCAACCGAAGTCTCCACTCCCCGTCAAAATAATGCGCTGTGTTCTCGTCTCGAGGGAACTGTGATTACTGAGTGAAGTCTAATAGTCTCCAATGAGTGCAACCGTGGTTGTCTTAGGGCATTCATCAACTATTCGAATCACTATTCGATGTTGTTCACCGAAGTCGAATATCCGCTTGTTTTAATTTTTTTATTGTTTTCTCTTTAATATAAATATAGTTTATAAAGCTTGGCTAGATAGGAAGTCATAAGAATGAGTTGTCAATACCCCTGGTGGATGAATTTGTAATGCTCTATACCAGGGGTTCTCAAACCTTTTTAGGCCATGACCCAGAGGTCTTCGGACCTGCCCGAGATCCGAAATTACCCGCGATCCGAACCGCCCCGAGCCGGGTAACGGGGCCGTTTTCGAGCTTTTACCGCGGGGCGGGCCGGGGCCGGGGCCGTCTGCCCCGGTTCCCCGGGTATCTCCTGTTACCCGAGTGGAGCCGAGACAGGCCGAGATTGAAGTGAAAGCGAACGCAACAACTGCACCAAATAGATAACGCCACACGATGGCACTAAAGATGCAGCATGTAATCTGTTGCATTGGTTGTGAGAACTGACTCACTCAGTCACAACAACACTGACTGTATCAGTTGGATTGTTATTATTATCAAAGATATTAACGTAACGTTTTGGTTAACGGTTTACAATGGAGTTGTCATTGCGTGTTGTCATGCTCTGCAGAGCAAAATGGACACTCAAAGCAGAAAGATATAATGAACAACACATGCGACAGAAAACGATAGCATTAGCATTTGCTAGCCAAAGAAGAAGGAATAAAAACATGGATTTATTTGTATTTACAAACTGTCCGCATTGACTTACTGGTCTGGGAAAAGATCATCTTTTGGCGAGAGGCACAGCGCCGCTGACAGCAACAGCAGCACCGTGGCGACGTTAGGTAAGAAATATGTCTGATACAACTCTTAATATAATAACGTTGGCATTCTTTCATTTCGGGGCGACAGGTTCGGGTCTCGGATCTCCCGTTCTGCTCGGGTTTCGGATCCAATTTTTCTAATAACAGGCGGGGCCGTTCGGATCGGATCCATCACGTCTCGGGGCTGATCGGGTAACGGTTCTCAAATTCCAAATGATAGACGGGGCCATATGGGTCCGGGTCCATTTCCCCCGGGTCCTTTTGGGTTCGGGTAGTTCAAATTGGACCCGTGAAGACCTCTACCATGACCCCCCAAAAAAAACATATTTGAAATAGGGACCCCCACCCAGACAAGCCCTTGGAATTGTGGGTATTACATTTAATGTGACTCTGTTCCGCAGATAAATATTGTGAAAATAGCAGATCTACATGCTGACAACGCCTCGCCTTGCGAGCATGTAGATCGGCTATTTTCACAATGTTCGCCTCTTGCTTACTTAATATTTGACAGTTTGACCAGTACTGTCGAATATTCGACTATTCAAATACTTTGAGGTCGAATAATTCAAAAACTAAAAATCACTGTTCGTGAATGCCCTAGGTTGTCTGTCTGCCCCTGTGTCCCAAAACCTCCACCGCTCTGTCTGTCTCATTGTTTACTAGTAGCCGCATCCCGCATGTCTCTGCATTCGCTTCCTGACATAAACTACGGAGTGCACAGAGGCTCAAACATCACCGTATTAATCGTGTGTTAAAAAAAATAACAGCGTTAAAGGGATTTTGCGTTAATTAGTTAATAACACGTTAACTTCGACAGCCTTAATTTATACTGTATACGTAATATATAATATTTGACAGTGTATTTACCTGCATACCAGCAGCGAGAGTTCCCCTCCTCCATCTTCTCCACCCAGGACTCGTTCCAGGAATGAGCGAAATCAATGAGCAGAACCAGCTGTATGAGGATGAAGCAGAACGCTCCGGCCATGCCGATGTAGAACCACACTGTAAAATAGAACAACATAACCATACCGATGTAGAACCAAACTTTTGTTGTCCGAGTGAATCAACGAGGGAGTTTTTTAAATCTAAATTTCGCATCCACTGGGCCAAGCAAAGCACTCTGATCGGCTACTTCTCCCTTTGCGTTTGTTTTCTCTTCTTGGTTGGTGCATTGCTATGATCGGTATGCCCGAAACTGAAGGTTCTGTGGTGCAAAAACTAAGTGCGATTAAAATGTGTTATTTTTTTTTTTAAATCTCTATGGTAAAAATTAATGGCTGATCTTTTAGTGGCACCAGTGAACCACACCCACTGCTAATGGTTTACTTCATGACTTTATGCATTTTCATGAATTTCAGTAGATCTTAATTACCGGTGGTGAAATAAGGAAGACTTAATGTTTTAAATGAATTAATGTAGTTACCGGTGGTGAAAGGTCCCTCCGGGATGAAGAAAGCTCCCACAGTGATGGCCACGGTGGCAGCAAACTTAAAGAACCAAAACCTGGAAGAAAATAAATATCAAGATATTATTTGTCATCATCACAAAAAAGTGCTTTCCATGTGCTATTCCAGGCGTTCCCAAACTTTTTTGTCTCAGGGCACCCCTACATTATAATTTTCACTCCCAGCTAGGGATGTCACCGAATAATCGATTTTCGAATAATCGATCGATTAATCAATATTCGATTTTAATATTTCATAATCGAAAATCAAAAAAAAATATATATATATATATATATTTTTTTTTTCGTTTTCTTTTTTTTTTTCTTTTTTTTTAATACTATTTTTTGGCTTAGTTAGTTAGTTTCAACCAAAATATAGGCTAACAATAGTATTAATGATAATAGTAAATGGCCATTGATTTATTATTCACACCAGCACCAACTGTAAACTGTGTAGAGTGAAGGAGCACAGCAGAGTGGCTGCCTGCTACACACTCCCCTCCCCCCCTGTCTCAGACACAGGTGTGATTGATTCAGGCTTGATTGTTTGGTACTTGGTGGCCATCATCAAAGAAAAGGGAAAACAGCGTCCTCTGTATTGTAAGCATCACAGAATCTGTTCTTGAGAGATTAGGTGAACAGTACACTGACACACTAAAAAGAAAGATGAAGAGTAGTAGTTAGGTTACCAATTACCTGAAGAGCCATGTTGTACATATGTAAATGTGCATTGAAATCCAGTAAAAAAAAAACGAAAAACAGAAGAAAGAAAAACGTTTTTTATTTTTTTTATTTGTTTTTAATAAAAAAATAATAATAATTAATTATCGATTTTCGAATAATATTTGATTATTGCTATAGAATAATCGATTTTGATAAAGGTCCATTTTTGACATCCCTACTCCCAGCACCTTATATTTATAGCATATCGTCGTTGTCGGGTGGAAACCTTTTATGTCCAAAACCGTTCGTTTTGTATTTATCATCTATAAAACGGACTAAACTAGTGAAAAAAGCAGATCTACAAGCACACAACGCCTCGCATCGCGATCGGCTGTTTTCACTAGTTTTGTGCAACAGTCTTATATAATGAAGCTGGGCTTTGCTTTACCAAAAGACGGACAAACTTGAAACTTGGAGATACGAGGTTTCTGCCCGACAGTGACGATATTTTAGTGATTACGTTGCGAGGAAAACATTGAGATAATAGCCATTTTGGTTAGAACTGACTGAAAATAACTTTGTACTTCAAAGTTTAAAATTATATTTTTTCAAGTGTCCAAATAAATTCCAAATATTATCAAATTATCTCGCTGCACCCTTGAACTGCCGCCACAGCACCCCAGGGTGCCCCGTCACCCACTTTGAAAACCCCTGGGGTAGGGTATTGTGCAGCGCAGCTCGAGGGTCTTGGCTGCAGTGTGTTTATATGTGGTGGGGTAGGTTTTAGGGTTTTAGTTATAAATGTACTGCGATGCCTTGCTGGGAGTACGTGGGAAGCAGACAGAGACACTCAGTTAATGATATACAGAGCCATGATCCCATCAGCCTTTGATTATGGGTGCTTGGCCTATGGAGCTGCAGCCAAAACTAACCTGGCAGCACTGGATAGAGTGCAGGCAAAAGCGCTGAGAGTGTGTAGTGGGGCGTTTTGCTCAACCCCAATCCCAGCCTTGCTGGTGGAGATGGGAGAAACACCCCTAGCATTAAGGAGAAGGAAGCTAGCCTTACACTACGTATCCAGGCTTTATGGGCATGATCAAGCCCACCCAGGCAGACAGTTGCTGGAGGAGCGCTGGGAGTGGGGAGGTGGGGAAGGCGGGCGCTTTGTATACAGAATAAGAACGGAGGAGGAGGATCTGGGACTGAGTGGGGTACACAGGGGTACGGCAGTGGGTCTGGAGGTTGACTTTAACTCTCAAATACCTGGAACGCGCCCGAGTCGCGGTATATTTTAACCACTTTAACCATTATTTTATGCTTTAACTATTGAAAAATAGCAGATATACAAGCTCACAGCGCGGCACCGAGTGCCGCGCTGCGAGCTTGTAGATCTGCTATTTTTGAAAAATCATGAAAATGTGTGCACGTCTTTGAATATCTTTGACCCGACTTCTAAATCCTTCCCCTAAATCATGTTGTTCTCAAACTTTTTTATGTCAAGGACCCCCAAAATTACAGGTATATTTGGCCGCGGACCCCTATCTCAAAATATGTTGTTCCAGGGACCACCCAGAAGCAAATATTTGAGTTACAAATGTTCGCTTTTAAATAGATATATTCAAAGACTTGCAAAGAAATATCATGATTTTTCAAAAATAGCAGATCTACAAGCTCGCAGCGCGGCACCGAGGAGCTTGTATATCTGCTATTTTTCAATTGTTAAAGCGGTCAATAGTCCTAGGCCTAAATGGGTTAAGATTGCTGAGACGAAGAGGGAGAAGGGTAGAGGAGACCCAGAGGATTTGGTGAGGGAGAGGATGAGGGAGAAATGGGCAGACCACATACAAATATTCACAGATGGTTCTATGGATCCAAACAGTAAAAAGGTGGGGTTCGCGGTCCACATTCCCTCCCTGTGGATCACCCGGAGCAGACGGCTATCAAATGGGGTTTCAGTCTTCACCTCAGAAGTAGTGGCCTTAATATAGGGGTGGGCGATATGGTGATAATTATCGTTGAGACGATACAATGTCTCCACGATATGCCTTTTCAGAGGTATCGCATATATCGTGATACAATTGAGGGAGCCTTGTAAATACAGAGATTCATTGCAGAATTCAATTTAAACCTGCATCAAAATCATCAGTTCTCAAACTTTAAAATGTCAAGGTCTCCACTTAACTCTGACAGTATACAAATGAAACCAAATGGACCTGTAAGGGTCCATTTGGTTTCATTTGTATACTGTCAGAGTTACATACTTTCAAAGTTCAATTTAGACCTCCCAAAAGGAACCCAGAGAGTCTAGTTTTTGTCAAGTAACTTGAAAAATAACCATAAAAACCAACGTGAAATAGAATCGTGATAAAATCGTGTATCGTGATACAGCTTGGGAAAATATTGTGATATTGTATTTTTCCATATCGCCCACCCCTACCTTAATATGGGCAGTAAATTGGGTTGAGGAAGTGGGGCCGCAGCAGCTGCTCGGACTGCAGCATCTGCTCGGACTCGGAGGCTGCGCTTATGGCTCTGCAGGGGGGGAGGTCACGGGTCAGACCGGACCTAATCTGTGAACTGCTAACTGCACTATATAGAGTAGAGCGAGCTGGAACCAGAGTGGGGTTCATGTGGGTCCCAGCCCATGTGGGGGTGGAGGGCAACGAGGCTGCTGATTTGGCAGCCAAAGAGGCCCTGGGTAGGGAGGAGGTGGATGTGGGCATAGCCCTGGGTATCTCTGAGTACCGAAGCAAAATAAAGGAGGAGATAATTAGGAGGTGGCAAAACGAATGGGAGGGGGAAAAAAGAGGAAGGTTTTAAATATGGCATACAAAATAGTGTTAGGGCAGGGAACATCACCCTAGGGAGCAACAGAAGGGAGCAGGTGATAATGGCAAGACTAAAGTTTGGACATTGCGGGCTAGCCAGCTGTCTGAAAACAGTTGGGAAACATCTGGATGGGCTGTGCGAGTGTGGGAGAGCAGAGACTATCATTCATGTACTTTTCGAGTGTGAGAAATATAGAGAAGAGAGGGCTCAGCTGCGTGAAGAAATGGAGGCTATTGGAATCTCTACCATGGATTATAGGACACTGTTCAGTTTGGCGAAAGGAGCATCATGCTGTGGAGAGGAGCATTCTGGCTTTCCTCCGCAACTCAGACCTCTATCAGAGGATATAGGAACTGTAAGGCGTGCAATGGGGCTGTTAAGTATGACATCATTTTGTAGGCAGAGGAGAATTTCTGCCCCCAGTTTCCGTGAATCTTTTTACTATTTACACATTTTTCTTCTCTTTGTTGTTGAAAGGAAAGTGTTAGAATTATACTTTAGTCGTTATTTTTGTCTCGGATCTGTTGAAATAGCGAGGGACAGAAAATGCTCTGGGGGCAGAGTTCTCCTCTGCCTACAAAATGATGTCACGGCTTAAAAGCCCCATACCACCCTGAACTGTGGAGGGCAGTAATACGCGAAAGCGTCAACACTGCCGAAAACCCCAAAAGAAGAAGAAGAAGAAAGATTTTAGTTAGGGTAGGGTTTTAGGGGTTAGGGTACACAGTAACTCACCCGTTGTGCAGCGCAGCTCGAGGGTCTTGGCTGCTCTTCACTTTGATCATCAGCAGAGAGAAGAGCAGGAAGAACATGGACATCCCAAAACAGGTCCTATAGACCGCCTTGTATCCAACCAGGACATCACAGTTGACATGTCCTTCTACCAAGCCTCCTTCACAGAACCCTGGAATCTGTAGAAATATAACATATCGTTGTTGTTGTTGTTGTTGTTGTTGTTGTTGTTATTATTATTATTATAGATAAACAGCAGGGATGTCACTAACGGTTAATTTAGTAACCGGTTAGCCGTCAGCATTAACCCCCCCCCCACAGAGGCATTTATATGCAAATATCCTGGCCAGTGACATTGTAATACTAAACAATAGGATTTAATGGTGATGTTAATGTGGGAAAAAAGAACAGGAAAAATAATAATAACATTTTTTTTTATATATATATATTTAAAACATGTTGCCAAAAAGCATCACTGGGCCTTGCAGGGTTAATGAGCAGTTGTTTTGTTTTGTCCACATTCAACTCTAGAAAGTGAACGATCTTCAATGCATTGCATTTGTAAATGCAGGCTTGACATTAACTTTTGGAGTGCATTTCCCATTCACTTGCCCGGGCACAAAAGTCACTTGTCCTTGACTGACATTTCACAGTGATGTATTTCTTAAATGCATGCATAGGAGTCAGACATCGAAATAGAATGAATAACAAAAGGACTGCTAACGAGCCCCCTTGCTCCCTCCCAGTGTCGTCAGTTCAGAAAAAGCTAAGGTATGGCAACATGACTGGTGTCTTGCATGCGTGCCTTCGCCGTGTGCAAGACACCAGTCATGTTGCCATACCTTAGCAACAGGCATGATACAGTATATTTATTTTAAGAAGTACATTCAATTTTTCCCCCTGTTTCAGTGTTTCTACGGTTTCTTGGGCTGGATATGGCAGCCTGGAACGGTTGTTCAAGTGCAGCTAAACTTGGCATGTTAGTAAACGTGCCACAATTAACAATAATACATTGCACCTGTGCAGCTGACCTGGGAATATTCCATTTTGTCAAGTGACCAATTTTGCATTTGTAGTTATTTTACTGTAATTTAACAACACAATAACCAGCACAGATAGACAAAGAGACATTCATGGATTTATATTTAAAAGTAACTTTTATGTTCCCCCCTGGACCCAGGGTATGGCAGCTGCATACCCCTGCCATACCCAATTGACCCCCCTTGCTCCCTCCACTCCATATATAGTCAGTCCATAGTCTGCATACAGCACAAAGCTGCCAGGAGCGACACAGAAAAAGTGAAACCAATTGAGAGCATGTTCAAAAGGACCTTTTACTTGTCCCGGACGACAGGACAAACCTTAATGTGAAGCCCTTAAATACATTGTATTATTCTGGCTGACCACACGCACGCACGCACGCACGCAGACAGACAGACAGCTGTCTCACCTTCTTGAGTTGTCCCTCCATTCCGGGCATCAACATGATACAGGAGGTGGCCACGCCCAGTAACAGGAAGAAGGCGTAGATTAGACGAGTGACCGTGGAGTTGTTCCCACTGGGACAACAACTGGACAGCAGACAGGGGGCGCTACCGCACAGGCATGGTATCTGTAATGCATTGATATAACATAGCACTATCCATTATACTGTCATATGAATATATTGTAATGTTTACTGGGAGTCTGGGACAACAACTGGAGAGCAGACAGGGGGCGCTACCGCACAGGCATGGTATCTGTAATACATTAACATAACATAGAACTATCCATTATACTGTCATATGAATATGTTGTAATGTTTACTGGGAGTCTGGGACAACAACTGGAGAGCAGACAGGGGGCGCTACCGCACAGGCATGGTATCTGTAAGATTTTCAGCTTCGGGTTTTTCGTGAAATTATTTGTTTTTCTCTGTTACAAACAGGTCACTAAACAACAATAGCCCAATATAATGCAAGTCGCTCCCCTCCTCTTCAAACAATTATTAATAGGCTAATATAATGTAAATCGCTCCCCTCAAGCTCACAACGTAAACACTACAGAACTCTACCCACCCAATACAATTTTAAGGTATTTGGTAATTCAGTTTTGTCTTTTTTTGGGGGGCTCTGGTTCCCCAGGCGGGCTCCCTAACCATTCAGCTATGCCTATATCTGTTATGAAAACAGACAACATCTGGACTCTTTTATGGAGAGAATAAAGTTAACTACGGGTCAAATAACCTTCTGGGACGGAATCCTCCTTTATTATACAAATGAATATACTGTGTTATATTTAGTTTATATGTACATGCAGTGTTATAATTAATATAGGCCTACATGTATAGTTTTATATTTAATATGAACTGATCTATTGCAACACTGTTGTTGTTGTTTCAAGTCAACATTATTTCTGAGAAGTGTGTGTGTGTGTGTGTGTGTGTGTGTGTGTGTGTGTGTGTGTGTGTGTGTGTGTTGCAATCCTTGATCTAATAATAACCACAGCCATGAGGACATAAACATGTTGCAAAAACCATAGCTGCATTTCATGCAAACTATTAATACAATATTCAATGAATAAATACATCAAAATACAAATCCTATCATTATATTGCATCAACGGATCCGACGTGACACACGCACACACACGCAAACGCACACGCAGACACACACCATGACGAGGCAACTACTAACGGACGGTGATAATCTCATTAAACAGGATGATAAAATAAAAACAACATGGCCTTATATTACATTATAATAATGGAGTGAATATATTACATTATGAACGGTAATAACGAGTGAATTAAAGCCACAATAACATTAATATTTAAAAAAAAAACAATGTCTCTGTTTTCACAATCACAACATCAGTGAAAACAAACAGGAGGATGTTCGGATTTAAACAACATTTAAATAATAACAGCTTTTAGTTTTACCGGTAGTTTAAACTACATTCATATAATAATATAAAGATAACGTTTAAAACGGCTTAAACCACGTTAATAACACAACGATGACGTGAATAAAACGAGGCCTTTGTTGTGTTGTGATGGTCGTTCACAACAACACGGAATAAAAGACGAGTTAAAATAATACAAGTATTTAAATGACAGTTGTATTATTAACTACATTTATAACATAGATATCATTAATAACAGCTATAGTTTACAATCTAAAGATAGCACGAATAAAACGAGGCCTTTGTTGTGTTGTGATGGTTAAATGGTCGCTCTGCGTTCCAAAACAACAGAGAATAATAAAAGACGTGTTAAATGTAAGTATTTAAATTGTATATTTACCCAGCTGGCCATGGAGCAGAGGCCCAGCACGGCTCCCATGATGACGAATTAAAAGTGATAAATACGAAGATTTAACGATATTAAAGATATTATTTATAATGTTTAGAGGAGAGAGAGAGGGAGAAAGATGGAGTCGGGAGGAGATCTGCTATTTAGGGTTGCCAGTTCTGAGAGGAAGACAAGCATCTCTGCTCCATAGCAGTTCGCTTTAACACTACGTCACTATGACGTCCCTATGTCACTGATGATCCGCTGCGCTGCAGGAAGCCTGCTCAGCCGCTCTTCTGTAGTAAAAATAACAAATACACTTTCTCTACTCACCAAAACAAGGAGTGTTTTATGGTGTGTAGTGGCAACACTCGGAGCCCCCACCTCACGTCTAAAATGCACTTTATGGACAGAAAAGATGAGATTTCACCAGAGGTTTTTGCTACTCCACAGCGCCCTCTACAGATCCTGTCAATATAAATGTCCATTGAGCAGATGTTCACCTTCAGGTGAAATATCAGCTTTTCTGCCCATAAAGTGTATTTTAGACGTGAGGTGGGGGCTCTAGTAAATGTAGTAGGCTAGGCCTAGTAAATGTTTGGATCCAAGATGTAGTGGAGTAGAAGTAAAAGTAGCCTATTGGAAATTGGAAATACTCAAGTAAAGTACAAATACCTCAGAATTGTAAAAGAAGAAGAAAAAAAAAAAAAAAGCCCAGGTCGCTTATAATAAACCGACGTGGCAACCCTGGCTCTGTTGTTTAGTTCAGCTCACCGGACGTCCGGTTCAGCTGGTCTGACTGACCTTCAGAATAAAACCTGTTTACCTCAATGTATCCAAAATAGAGGCTTTGCTGCCGCCTTGTGGTGAACACGGTAAATAGCAGAGTCACAGAAAGACAGGAGTTAAAATCAAATGTTTCTGCGTTCATAAGATGTTTATACATTATTAATGCTATTAATTAATGCTACAAATGCTAATATTAAAAATGCTAATGCACACACTTAGCGAGCTGCAGGCACACTTAAAATTGTGTAGGAATTTTCTTTTCAAGTATAATATATATAATATGGGCTATATATATATATATATATATATATATATATATATATATATATTATATATATAATTAGCCCAGCCTTACCCTCCCCTAGACCCTTCTTTGTAGTTATTTCTTTTCTGACTATATCTACTGCATAGTAGGCTACTGTGTTCTATCCGTCTGTCATTCAATGTTAGTCTAAATGAGATACTTAAATGGTTACCTGTGCAAATAAACCAAGTGCTTTCTAGCATCTCCTTTTAGTTGACCTTCTACCAGTGAACTGTACCGTCATGAAACTGTACCTTTTTCCTATGCAAACTTTTAATAAAGCCTTCAATCAATCAATCAATCAACCAATAAAAAGGTTTTATATGAGGCCCATTCTAAATGACAGGATCTTTAATAAAACGGTGTTTCTCTTAATATGAACTACACCGACACTATCTATCTACCTATCCATCTATTTATTTGTATTTATCCATATCAGTGGTTCCCACACATTTTAGCTTGAGACCCAAAAGAGGAATAGACGTTTGTCCGGTACCCACACTACTACACCAGTGAAAACAGCAGATCTACAAGCTCACGACGTGTGTCATAAGCTTGCAGACCAGCTATTTTCACTACTTAAACATTTGGGTTCCAACTCATAGAATTTCTTTGATTTTACTGAAATTAATGATTGAATTTTATCAAAAAATGTAATGTAGGAAACAAAAATCGCACCTGTGCGAAGTGAGCGGTGCAAACTAATTCCTGCGTGAATCAGTGTTGATAGGCATGCATGGCAATATTGTTTTTGTTGTGTATGATGTCAGTCTAGAGGTCTGCTCAGACTATATAAGTCTTTATCGTCATTTCTCATCAGTTAGTTGACCAAGCTATGGATTGTAACTTGTAAGTGTCTATAGTGTAATGATAAGTGACCTTATTTACCTCCAGAGGCGAGAAGAGGCCAAAAGATGAATATTTTAGTTTTTCAAAGTCTGTTCATTTGTATTTTAAACTTGTATTAGCTGCCCATCATTTATAACCTGTAAGATTTTCCACAGCCTGTCTAAAAGTGTGGTTATTTTATCGCTTATAAGTGATATTCATCTAATACAATTTTGAAATTCAAGGTTAGCACCGCTCAATAATTTTTTATGACGTATTTTACGCGGCCTAAACGCGTTATGACGTATTTTACGCGGCCTAAACGCGTTATGACGTATTTTACGCGGCCTAAACACGTTCTAAATCAGGGTTAACCAATCGGGTGCCTCTGTGACTATGACATCATGGACAGATCAACAGAATCGAAGTGTTTCATTGGTCTAGCGAACTCATGTCATCATCATTTGTGACATCATAGTTTTGGTAAAAAAGCGGTCTATAGGAGCGGTTAGCACCGCTCAAAAAAACAAAAACAAAGGCCGCTCAAAAAAACAAAAACAAAGGGTCCCGACCCAGTGCTTGGGAACCAAGGGGAGCAAAGCTTATATTTTCTTCATATTCTAACATTGTAAACCTTGTGAGGTAGTCAGTAAATGTGTTAAATAAAAGAGCAATGGATTCATTTTAAAAGTCATGTTTTATTGTACGAAGGAAAAAAATGTGTAGAAGTAAAATACATTTAAAAAACATTGAAAACAACTAAAACAAGTGTTGAAATATTACTCTATTGAGTTTAAGGTTATAAAATGTTTAACTCTTATGGTTCACCAAAACCCAAAACATTACGCTGACTCCTTAACGTTTGATAAGGTATAGTAACTCGATAGTTCACCAAAATATGACTTTATTTCCTGTCAATCATAGCCTTGAATTCTATCAACATGACCAGCTCTGTGATGATGAGTCTAAAGGATGAAGTTATCAAAATAAATACAAATAATTCAAGGCTCTGTGATGAGTATAATTGATTGAAACAAGTGACTTGGGTGAACCACTGCCTTAAGGACTTTATGGGTGAACCACTGCCTTAACCCATTTAGGCCTAGGATTATTGACTGCATTAACTATTGAAAAATAGCAGATCTACAAGCTCACAGCGCGGAACTCTGTGCCGCACTGCGAGCTTGTAGATCTGCTATTTTTGAAAAATCATGATTTTCTTGTAACTCAAATATTTGCTTCTGGGTGGTCCCTGGAACAACATATTTTGAGATGGGGGTCCGTGGCCGAATACCTGTAATTTTGGGGGTCCTTGACATGAAAAAGTTTGAGAACAGCATGATTTAGAAGGATTTAGAAGTCAGGTCAAAGATCGGGTCAGAGACATTCAAAGACTTGCACACATTTTCACGATTTTTCAAAAATAGCAGATCTACAGTATATCTACAGTAGAAAGAAATGGTACCGTTTTTATCCTGAACATTAGAGAGGACCAATTCTACGAAGATACAAAGATTCTACGAAGTTGAAAAAGGGTCTATTTGTACACCCTCAGAGTCACAGATCTGTACAGGTCCATTTGTAACCCTGGCGGTCCCTGGACCACACCTTTGGACGAACCAACAACATCAACCAATCAGAAGCGTGCTGCTCAGTGATTGGAGGAGCTCATTTCTTCTTCTTGGCCAATAGGACGGGGTTGATCTGCTCGGCTTTCAGTCCCTTGATGGAGAAGAGACGCGCGGCGCGCTCGCTAAGCGTTCCCCCGCACTTCAGACCTCGCTTCATCAGTTCCACCTTCAGAACCTCCAGACCAAACGCCTCCAACTGCTGGGCAGAGGTCATGACCTCTAGGTCCACTGGACCAGAGGTCGCGACCTCCGGGTCCACTGAACCAGAGGTCGCGACCTCCGGGTCCACTGAACCAGAGGTCGCGACCTCTGGGTCCACTGGACCAGAGGTCGCGACCTCCGGGACAACTGGACCAGTGGTCGCGACCTCCGGGACAACTGGACCAGAGGTCGCGACCTCCGGGACAACTGGACCAGTGGTCGCGACCTCCGGGACAACTGGAGCCTCCGTCTGCTGCTGAGAAGGAAGGGGAAAAAAAACGAGTTTAGGCGCCGTTCACACTGCGTTTTGGCAACGAGAATAACGCAAAAGAAGAAGTCAGATAGGCCTTCCGTTCAGACGACAACGGCATTTTCGGGGGTTAAAAACGGAACGATCTGGATCCGCAGATCTGGGTGGAAAAGCTGACTCCTCGCTCCCCTCGCGTCACCGAGTGAACGGCAGAACCGCAAAAAGCAACAACGCATGTTAGGCTTTTTCTCTCCTACAATAGATACCGAATACCGTTTTCTCTCTGTCTCTGTCTCTCTCTCGCTCTCTCCCTCCGTGGCTCCGTCTCTCGCCCTCTCTCTCGCTCTTCCTCTCATTTCTCACACTACCATGAGCACCATGTCGCAGCGGCATTGTTATTCATTATTTAATTCAATATATAACTATATATGTCCCTCCCTCCCATCGCAATATAGCCTAAAAACTTTCCCACATGTGTGTGCAATAGAGGTCTTCGGACCTGCCCGAGATCCGAAATTACCCGCGATCCGAACCGAACCGAGCCGGGTAACGGGGCCGTTTTCTAGCTTTTACCGCGGGGCGGGCCGGGGCCGGGGCCGTCTGCCCCGGTTCCCCGGGTATCTCCTGTTACCCGAGTGGAGCCGAGACAGGCCGAGATTGAAGTGAAAGTGAACGCAACAACTGCACCAAATAGATAACGCCACACGATGGCACTAAAGATGCAGCATGTAATCTGTTGCATTGGTTGTGAGAACTGAGAAGTAGAACTCACTCAGTCACAACAACACTGACTGTATCAGTTGGATTGTTATTATTATCAAAGATATTAACGTAACGTTTTGGTTAACGGTTTACAATGGAGTTGTCATTGCGTGTTGTCATGCTCTGCAGAGCAAAATGGACACTCAAAGCAGAAAGATATAATGAACAACACATGCGACAGAAAACGATAGCATTAGCATTGGCTAGCCAAAGTAGAAGGAATAAAAACATGGATTTATTTGTATTTACAAACTGTCCGCATTGACTTACTGGTCTGGGAAAAGATCATCTTTTGGCGAGAGGCACAGCGCCGCTGACAGCAACAGCAGCACCGTGGCGACGTTAGGTAAGAAATATGTCTGATACAACTCTTAATATAATAACGTTGGCATTCTTTCATTTCGGGGCGACAGGTTCGGGTCTCGGATCTCTCGTTCTGCTCGGGTATCGGATCCAATTTTTCTAATAACAGGCGGGGCCGTTCGGATCGGATCCATCACGTCTCGGGGCTGATCGGGTAACGGTTCTCAAATTCCAAATGATAGACGGGGCCATATGGGTCCGGGTCCGTTTCCCCCGGGTCCTTTTGGGTTCGGGTAGTTCAAATTGGACCCGTGAAGACCTCTAGTGTGCAACCCCTCACAAATGTTCCTCTCATCGCGCACACTCATTCTGTTTGGTAATGTTTGGATCTCAAGGTGTCTTCTATGGGAGGAAGGCTGGAGGAACGCATAATTTGTTTGTTGCGGGCGGGAGCAGGCGGACAGGAATTGTCTGCGGGGCCGTGCGGGCGTTCAAAAATGAAATCATTGCGGCGGCGGGCAGGAGTGGTCAGAAATCAAGCGGGAGCGGGCGGTAATGGGATTAAGAAATCTGTCCCGCGCAGACCTCTAATCTACACTAGAAAAGAAAATTTCGAAGAAATTTTAAGTGTGCCTGCAGCTCGCTAAGTGTGTGCAACCTTGTATGTGTTAACATTAGCATCTTTGTTAGCATTAGCATTTGTTAGCATTAGCATGTGTTAGCATTAGCAATATGGTTTCTTGTTTTTAAGAAATAGGCTCCTCCCACAAGTTCCGCAAGGCGATTACGTTGTCCCGTCGCTCCCGAGATCGTTTGTGTTTCGTTTTGAGAGGGTCGTTCCCCCTGAAAAACACGTTTTGGCATGAAACGGTTACGTTTTGCGCGTTTGTGGTGCCCCCTATGGGTCGAAGTGGAAATGCTTTTGGGTATATGTTCAATATAGCGCCCCCCACTTGTGGTTAAAATTTGGTGTTGACTGGATGTTTCGTTTGTGATTTATGGCTACTTCTTACAAAACGGGCTCCTCCCGCTAACTTTGGAACCCTGTTACGGAAGAACGGTATGGACTATCAAAATATCGTTTAAATATGTTTATCGCATGAGTCCATAGATCGTGTGTATCGATTTTTGTGACATTTGGAGAAAATATGTAGGAAAAGGAGCAAAAAGTGTGTTTTGAAGAAAATTCAAAATGGCGGAAAATCTATCCTGACGCAAATGGGCGTGGCCTATATGAGGAGATGCGTCATGACCCAAGGAATCCAGGGAAAAAGGAATTTTAATTTTCCGACTCACGGTTCAAGAGTTACAGGCCGAAAGGTAAAGTGGACTGTTATAGCGCCACCATGAGGCCAACTGACGAAATTATTTTTTATTTAATCCTTGATATCATTATAAATCTCCTCTCCAAAGTTTTGAAACTGTAGCCCCTATGGTTTGCGAGAAAAAAAATATTGAATGTGAGTTTTTGCGATTCCCATTATAAGTCAATGGGTAAAATTAATTCACTAATAAATTAATATCAATTAAACGATACAACTTTTCTCTTAGAAAAGTAATAGCACACCATTCCCGGCCGAGCCGCACGTTTTGATGTATATATTGCGGCGGTGGCGTAAATTGTGCGGCAGTTATTAGCGCACCAAATTTGTGGGATCATTATCATTAATTAATTAATTAAGTATGGCGGATTACAATAAGTGTTTTGCCATTGCATGGCAGGCACACTTAATTATAATGAATCATTACCTTCTAACCAGAGCTAGTGTTACAGTAACATCACATCTACATGTTATAATGAATCATTCATTTACCTTCTGCTCACAGTGCTGTGGTGAACTGGGGTCACCCTGGGATCCAGTGGATCCACTGGTGTCTATCTGGGATCCACTGGATCCAGTGGGATCACCCTGGGATCCAGTGGATCTACTGGTGTCTATCTGGGATCCACTGGATCCAGTGGGATCACCCTGGGATCCAGCGGTGTCTATCTGGGATCCACTGGGATGACTGTTGGATCCAGTGGATCCAGGCTGCTGCTCTGCGTCAGACTTGCTGGACTGGGATTCTGTCTCCATGGAAACGCCCTGCGCTCTGTCCTCACCGTCACTGGAGCTGAAATACATCATTATAAATAATAATAATTATTATTGTACATTATTATGTATAATCTACAGCAGTGTTTCTCAACCACTGTGCCTGGGGACCTTTGGTGTGCCCCTGAGAAGGGTCAAGTGTGCCCCTTGAAACTGCTTGAAAGCCAGTATTGTATTTTTTCATTTTAAAAATGATTTAAACTAGTGAAAACAGCCGATCTACAAGCACACAACGCCTCGCGGTGCGAGGCGTTGTGTGCTTGTAGATCGGCTGTTTTCACTATTCTTGTGCGACAGCCTAGAATGATGAAGCAGGGCTTTACTTTGCGAAGAAACGTACAAATTTGAAACTTGGATATACAAGGTTTCTTCCCGACAGTGACGATATTTACACCCCCGTATTATGTTGGTGTGCCCATGGATTCTTGGGATATGAAAAGTGTGCCCATGCAGAAAAAAGGTTGAGAAGCACTGATCTACAGTAATGTCCCCACCGTCACTGAAATACACGATGGATAAATAATAATGATAATGTCCTCAACATCACTGGAGCTGAAATACATCAGCATAAATAATACTAATTATAATTATTAATGTCTACAGGTTGTTATGAAGTAAATAAAGCACCCATATGTTAGTGTAATCTCACCCTACAGAGTTCAATTACGTTTTCAACTCTAATTTGGAAGTTAAGGTTATGATGATAGTACCACCTGTATTACATCTGTTAATATTAGGGCTGTCAATCCATTACAATATTTATATTATTAATATCTGGGCCTCTTGCCTGGAAGTTCCAACCTCAGCATCCTTCTACCCATATATACTCACTATCCCTCCTCTGTACATGTCCACTCCAAACCATCTCACTATCCCTCCTCTGTACATGTCCAGACCATCTCACAATCCCTCCTCTGTACATGTCCAAACCATCTCACTGTCCCTCCTCTGCACATGTCCAAACCATCTCACTATCCCTCCTCTGCACATGTCCAAACCATCTCACCGTCCCTCCTCTATACATCTCCAAACCATATCACTATCCCTCCTCTGTACATGCCCAAACCATCTCACCGTCCCTCCTCTGTACATGTCCAAAACATCTCACTATCCCTCCTCTGTACATGCCCAAACCATCTCACTATCCTTCCTCTGTACATGTCCAAACCATCTCAGTCTGGCCTCTCTGGCTAAATCTCCAAAACATCTGACATGCGGTGTCCCTCTAATGTACTCGTTCCTGATCCTATCCATCCTTGTTTCTCCCAGAGAGAACCTCAACATTTTAGTCTCTGCTACCTCCAGCTCCTGTCTCTAAAGCAGGGGTTCCCAAACTTTTGTGTCTCAGGGCACCCCATAAATATCTGTTTTAATCCGAGGCACCCCTACATTATAATGTTCACTCCCAGCACCTTATATTTATAGCATATCATCGTTGTCAGGTGGAAACCTTGTATGTCCAAAACTGTTCGTTTTGTATTTATCATCTATAAAATGTACTAAACAGGTGAAAACAGCAGATCTACAAGCACACAACGCCTCGAGGCGTTGTGTGCTTGTAGATCGGCTGTTCGCCTCGAGGCGTTGTGTGCTTGTAGATCGGCTGTTTTCACTAGTTTTGTGCGACAGATGTTTCTGCCTGACAGTGACGATATTTTAGTGATTATGTTGCGAGGAAAACGTTGAGATAACAGCCATTTTGGTTAGAACTGACTGAAAATAACTTTGTACTTCAAGTTTAAAATTATACTATTTTTATTTTTTTTGTGTCCAAATAAATTCCAAATATTATCAAATGATCTCGCGGCAGCCCAGGGTGCCCTGTCACCCACTTTGAAAACCCCTGCTCTAAAGCGTACAACATAGCTGGTCTTGTACACCTTCCCTTTCATTCTTGCTGATACTTTTCAATCACACATCACATGACTGTCCATAGTAAATCGCATATTTTATATTGCATATAATAAACAGAAATCCTAAGCATTCTTCCTCCACACACTGGGAGAAAAATTGCATCTGAAAGTTTGATGGAATGCATTTTTGACCAGTGCAGTGACCACTTATCCATTGCATCCTATGAGCGGTGGGGTTCATTTGGTGCCGACCTGTGCGCTGCATACTGGTTCTTATCAGTGCGACGTGGACCAAAGTGTTGGAGACAATTGTACCGAGCAGACCTGAGAGGTTGATTTCGTCTGCTGAAAACCAATTTGGATTTAAAAGGAAACATGGCACTGATTTGTGTATTTTCGCTCTTAGAGATTCTAGAAAAATACAGAAGGCAGAACTCTACCATGTTTGTTTCTTTTATTGATGCTTCTCGGGCGTTTGACCGCATCAATCATGAAAAGCTATTTTTAGAATTGACACAAAGAGGGGTCCCCTACTGCATGTCACCAGTATTACATCTAAATAATCAATCAATGTTACTTGATCCCTGATAAAGATTGACCAATAGAACGTTGGACACAGAGCCTTCAGTGTGGCAGATAAAAAAAGATAATGAATAAATATTGGCAGACAAAGATATTGAATAAATATTGGCAGATAAAGACAGATATTGAATAAATGGTCTTTAGGGGAGGGACCATAGAGGATCATTACCTGTTGGACAGCGGTGCTTTGCTCAAAGGCCCTTCGTCATCTTCATCATCCTCTTCCTCAGAGCTATCCAGGTCATCAACCCCCGACCTGAAACACATTTAACTAGGTTAACACTCTGTATGTAACATGCTGAACACATTTAACCAGGGTTCACATTGTGTTTGTAACATCCTACAACACATTTAACCAGGGTTCACATTGTGTGTGTGTGTGTGTGTGTGTGTGTGTGTGTGTAACCTCACAGATATAAAAAGCTAGATACCTCCCCCGCCGCTGCAGTTCATTGGCGCGCCTGGTCAAGGAGTCCTGGCAGAAATGGCGGAGTGTGGAAGACAGACTGTCACTCAAAAAAACTGCTGGCCAATCACAGCGCGTCTTTTCAGGGACTTTTCCCATTCAATTCAAAGGAGCTTTATTGGCACGTTTACACGGCCAAAGCAAGTGTCAATACCAGACATGGAGTTGGATCCAGGATTTGGTCACATTCCCGTCTACATTCATTAGACAGATTAATGAATCATGTTACTTACCTGTGGAAAGTGATTCCCAGCGTTCTATTTTCCAATGTGCATCTGTTTGTACAACCCGGAGCTGTACATGAAACGACCATGTTTCTCTCTGGGAACTTATTTCACAAATCTCTGAGTGTTTAGTGACAGCTCTAGTTTTGTTTTCATCCAGTTCCTGATGTTGCGCGGCTCAGCGTTGCGTATGAGAAAACCCGCCCCATCTGCCTCTGATTGGCCGACCGAATTTCCGCTTCTGTGACTCACAGGGAAGAATTCCGTAATTCTTTTTATTTTTTTTGCCAGGAGTCTTGGACCAGCACCCCCCAGCCGGAAGAGGCGTCTACCTTTCTATGTCTGTGTGTAACATCCTACAACACATTCAACCAGGGTTCACATTGTGTGTGTGTAACATCCTACAACACATTTAACCAGGGTACACATTGTGTGTGTAACATTTTAAAGGTCATAAATAAAGCAATGTTTAAGTCCTCTCAACATGTTGACTGCCACACCCACAAACCCTAACTCACTAGTTACCATGGTAACCGATGCCCCCGCGCTGCGGCAGCCGCGAGTGAGTGAAAAAACTATATTTTACCCATGATGCTATGGGAAGTCCACGGAACTGAAAAACTCTATTTTACCCATGATGCTATGGGAAGTCCACGGAACTGAAAAACTCTATTTTACCCATGATGCTATGGGAAGTCCACAGTACTGAGGGGACCAATGAGGAGCCAGTATCATTGTATTGAATGGACCAATCAGAGGACAGTACCACATGCATGTCTTCTTGGCGTGTCGCTGGTCCTCTCGGCGTGATTTGTTGATTCTCTTCCCTCTTAGTCCTTCCTGCTCCGCCCCCGCTGACACCACAGCACTAGACGATGCCTGCATGCCTACACACATAGATTACATCATAATTATATATACAATATCTATCATATAATACACCACAGCACTGGAAGATGTCTGCATCCACAATACACACACATACATAACATCATACAGTAGTTATATATACAATATCTATCTACACTGTCTCTCTGCATTCTATGATCGTATAGTTTACTGAGACGCTACGCTGTCTCTCTGCATTCTATGATTCTATAGTTTACTGAGACGCTACACTGTCTCTCTGCATTCTATGATCCTATAGTTTACTGAGACGCTACGCTGTCTCTCTACATTCTATGATCCTATAGTTTACTCAGACGCTACGCTGTCTCTCTGCATTCTATGATCCTATAGTTTACTGAGACGCTACGCTGTCTCTCTGCATTCTATGATCCTATAGTTTACTGAGACGCTACGCTGTCTCTCTGCATTCTATGATCCTATAGTTTACCGAGACGCTATGTTGTCTCTCTGCATTCTATGATCCTATAGTTTACCGAGACACTACGCTGTCTCTCTGCATTCAATGATCCTATAGTTTACTGAGACGCTACGCTGTCTCTGTGCATTCTATGATCCTATAGTTTACTGAGACGCTACACTGTCTCTCTGCATTCAATGATCCTATAGTTTACTGAGACGCTACACTGTCTCTCTGCATTCTATGATCCTATAGTTTACTGAGACGCTACACTGTCTCTCTGCATTCTATGATCCTATAGTTTACTGAGACGCTACGCTGTCTCTCTACATTCTATGATCCTATAGTTTACTCAGACGCTACGCTGTCTCTCTGCATTCTATGATCCTATAGTTTACTGAGACGCTACGCTGTCTCTCTGCATTCTATGATCCTATAGTTTACTGAGACGCTACGCTGTCTCTCTGCATTCTATGATCCTATAGTTTACCGAGACGCTATGTTGTCTCTCTGCATTCTATGATCCTATAGTTTACCGAGACGCTACGCTGTCTCTCTGCATTCTATGATCCTATAGTTTACTGAGACACTACACTGTCTCTCTGCATTCTATGATCCTATAGTTTACTGAGACGCTACGCTGTCTCTCTGCATTCTATGATCCTATAGTTTACTGAGACGCTACGCTGTCTCTCTGCATTCTATGATCCTATAGTTTACTGAGACGCTACGCTGTCTCTCTGCATTCAATGATCCTATAGTTTACTGAGACGCTACACTGTCTCTGTGCATACCTTTCAGAACAGAGTCATCCAGCCTCTCAGAGAGGGTTAGTTTAGGCTCAGGGTTAGGGTTTAGGTTCAGGGTTAGGTTTAGTTTACCTTTCAGAACAGAGTCGTCCAGTCTCTCTGACAGGGCGTGACACTGCTGGCTGAACTTCGGGTCAGAGAAGTGGTGTTTGGGTTCAGACAGTTTCCTCTGGATCCTGTCCAGACGACGTTGTTCCTTCTCTGCTTCTCGTTCGCCCTGTTTCTGCAACCACTCTGCCATCCTGCGCACACACACACACACACACACACACACACACACACACACACACACACACACACACACACACACACACACACACACACACACACACACACACACACACACACACACACACACACACACACACACACACACACACACACACACACACAAAACGTTTATTCATGTCCACATAAGCAGAAGTACAAGGATGCCTCGTACAAAGGACATAAACAATGCCAGTGCAGTCAGATAATATGAAAGAACAGACAGTTACAAAGAGCCTAAAGGGCAGGACAGTGCTACATACTGTAAAGTTGACATACAGTATTGTTACATACAGTAAAGTTGACACAGCGGACATACATCATGGGTAAAGGAAACAACGCCTCCGCCAAATCGAGTGTCTTCCTATAATAGCTGACAGAGCAGTACCTTACTTAACTGTTTGGCCCTCCTTTTGGAGAGGCCGGCCATTTGAAGGCCCCTCACAACCAACTTGTGCCCTAGGCTGCCAAAGATAAAAACCTAAAGTTTACATCTAGCCTAGCTGTGAGGTGGTCTGCTCTAGCTGATGATATTCTAACACTTTGGTTAAGGGAAACACACACCAGACGCGGCGCGTCAAAACAGCTGGAAATATGGATATCTACTTTGGAGATGTTTCCTGACCCCTGGACATGAATCCATTATAATCAGGGAACTTTTATCAGCCTCTGTGGGTACATTGTCTTTCCTAACTTAACTTTTATCAGCCTCTGTGAGTACATTGTCTTTCCTAACTTAACTATATGGCTGCTACTGTGATCTCATAGAGCTGCACAATACGCAAAGGAGCCTAAAAATTATTGCATACTATTCTGATTAACGTGAATTCTGTGCATTTTTTAAGGCTACATCGTATAAATGAATCACTTAATTCATTAAAAACAGGAGAAAATCAGACTGGAGATCTAAGACTCAAGGGTGTTTCTGTCTTACTCTTTCTCATGATTGACGTCTCTCAGGCGACGCCCACTCAGGTCTCGACACGCCTCCCTGTTGGTGGTTTTCTCTATCTGAGCCCCCAGAGCTCTGAGCATGGACCCAAACCCTATAAACACATTATTATACTGTTAATATACCTTTAAACACATTATTATACTGTTAAAACACATTAATACCGAGTGTGATCTACAAGCTCACAACGGTTGCATCTGCGATGCGACGTGAGCTTGTATGTCTGCTGTTAACCGGAAGTGTCCCGCAGATAATGCTACAGTAAAGTCTTGTGGAAACAGGTGGATAAGTTATGCAGTTTACATTTATGACTAATAAAGTATTGTTATCCTTTTAGCCTTAAAGGCCCACTTCACCTCTGGGACAACAAGATCTTATGTTATTGTTGTTTGGGACACGATCAACACAATCAAAGTCACCGTTATTTTTTGTGTTCAATCTGTGTTTTGAGATATTTTAGTATTTCAGCATGACTAGTGACATATGATGCAGCATGATGCATCATATGATGCAAAATACAAACAACAATAAAATAAGATCTAGTTGTCCCAGAGGTGAAGTGGGCCTTTAATGTCTGACTGTACCTCTGTTTACATTTATGACTAATAAAGTATTGTGTTATCTTTTTAGCCTTAATGTTTGACTGTACCTCTGTTTACATTTATGACTAATAAAGTATTGTGTTATTATTTTAGCCTTCACATTCCCTGCCAACCCCAAAAAATGGCTGTGCGCTCATAATGCCTGTTATAACTTTATTTAATGATTACAGAGATTCACTGCACTGACTATGAACCGCCACTAGACCACCACTAGAGAGCGGCGCCATCTATTAAGTCTATCATAGCTCTGAATTGTCTGCAATGCCAGGGTGGAGCCTATAATGAAGCCTAAAGGCTTACAATGAAAGCAGATGGAAGCGCTTCGCTGAAAACAACGAGGGCACGTGCGCACCCCACGTGCGTCGGATCGTGCACGTAACCTATCGACTGCACACCGATCGGATGCACAAGCCACACGCCATCAAAATCCGAATCAAAATCTGACCTACTGAAGCGGAGATATGGTTTTTATTTTGCATTGTAGGCTATGGCTAACTAGCCCATGCTAATAATGGAGAGATCCTGCACTTCCGGATACGTCATGATCTCATCCTTTTTCTTCACACTCGTTTGTCAGGCTGGAAAATGGTAGGAACGACCGTTTTTTCCGCAAAAAATATGAAAGAAATTGCTTTTTATGAAAAAGACGATTCAAAAGACGATCGGCAGAGAACCCCATAGTTAAAAAGACGATTTGGAGGACAATCCGCAGGGAGTGAGTTAATGTCTGACTGTACCTCTGTTTAAATTTATGACTAATAAAGTATTGTTATTCTTTTAGCCTTACTGTCTGACTGTACCTCTGTTTACATTTATGACTAATAAAGTATTGTGTTATCCTTTTTAACCTTAATGTCTGACTGCACCTCTGTTTACATTTAAGACTAATAAAGTATTCAATCAATCAGTCACATGATCAAATAACAGGAAGTCACATGATCAGAGAACAGGAAGTGATGTCACCTCCTTTCCCTCCAGGGAGGCGGGGCTCCAGCTGGTAAAGGCCTCCATGTTGGATGATGTCATCAAGGCTGGACAGACGGCCGTTGTTCTTCACGTAGAAGTCCTGAGCAGGAAGTCCCTGACATAATGACACACAATGATGACATCATTAATACGTAATGAATTGTGGAAAATGTGGAACGCCTTACCGAGTGTAAATCCCTAACATCCTTTAAAACCGCTCTGAAAAACCTGCTACTGCTACCCGAAACTGGTAACAATAAACTTAGCCTAACCTTGCCTCCCCCTGACCCTCCTATTGTAAATACCTTTTATTTTTGCATCGAGCCTTATGACTGTTTTTCTTATATTCTCTGCAGTCTGCATAGTACTGTGTTCTGTCTTTCTGTCATTCAATGTTATATCACATGACCCCAAATTAAACAAGCCCAAAATCTTTTTTGAGTTGTCGATCCTTTTAGTTCAGCGGTCTTCAACGTTTTCAGGCCAAGGACCCCCTGGTTGAGAGAGAGATGAAGCACAACCTTATCATAGATAACATATAGTTTCATCGTTTGACAGCACAATCATCAGTGTATTTTGGATTCATGTCAATTTGTGTTTTCAGATATTAAACCACTTAATCAACCGTCAATAATTAATAAACTTGACCTTTCACTCTGTATTTAGCCTGCTCTTTTCCCCCTCTACACCAAACCTCTTTGCCAAAAATAGCAGATCTACAAGCTCACAGCGCCTCACAGCAACTCTCTATCAAATGTCTTTGCCAAAAAATAGCCGATCTACAAGCTCACAAGTGCGACGCGTTGTGAGTTTGTTACTAGAGCTTACTAGAGCTTGTTACTAGAGCTTGTTACTAGATCTGCTACTTTTTTGGAAAATGTTCCACTCCAGGATAATGGATTTTGATTATCGCGATAATATTGTAAATCGCGATTTCTTTGGTCACAATAATCGTGATATGACATTTTCACATCGTCCCATCCCTACAGGCTTCATAACATAGCCCTCGCCTCAACCATAGTGAAAACCTACAGGGGTACGGACTCAGTCAGCTGGCCCAGGGACACAAACAGAAGCACAACTACCAGACGGAAAACACTTTGGATCAAACCAGATTATAAAACCAAAGCAAAATGGAATGCTATCTGGCACTAAACAGAGAATAGACATTGGCAGAATATCTGAACACAAAACTTTGGAAAGCGTTGACTATGTACAGACTCAGCGAACACAGCCTTGCAATAGAGACTACTGGGAGAAATACAACAATGTGCAAACACAGCAGCAAGATGTGTGAACTGTTGTGATACAAGAAGGCTAGAGACTGGAACAACCACCCTAGTGTAGGGGTTTTCAAAGTGGGTGACGGGGCACCCTGGGGTGCCGTGACAGCAGTCCAGGGGTGCCACGAGATAATTTGATAATATTTGGAAAAATATTTAATATAATTTTAAACGTACAAAGTTATTTTCAGTCTGTTCTAACTAAAATGGCTATTATCTCAACGTTTCCCTTGCAACATAATCACTAAAATATCGTCACTGTCGGGCAGAAACCTTGTATCTCCAAGTTTCAAATGTGTACGTCATTTGGCAAAGCAAAGCCCTGCTTCATCATACAAGACTGTTGCACAAAACTAGTGAAAACAGCCGATCTACAAGCACACTATTGTAGATCTGCTGTTTTCACTAGTTTAGTACATTTTATAGATGATAAATACAAAACAAAAGGTTTTGGACATACAAGGTTTCCACCCGACAACGACGATATGCTATAAATATAAGGTGATGCCGTGACCGTGATGGGAGTGAAAATTATAATGTAGGGGTGCCTCGTATTAAAACAATATTTATGGGGTGCCCTGAGACAAAAAGGTTTGGTAATCCCTGCCCCAAGGACTACAAACCATAGAATGGCATCCAGTCCAGACCTACTGCACATACAGTATAAACACTAGCAGGACTGCTACCGTTTTTTCTTTTATTGTATTTGTATACAAGAATGGAAAAAATCGTATTGAGAAGAAAAATGCTGCCATTTGTTCCAAAAAGCTTCATACTGTATATGCTGTACTTAAAGACAAAATGTGACACAGCTCTGTTTACACAATGCTGAACCCCCTCAAACTGTACATAGGCTATGCTCCTCTTTTTCAACTGTTTTTATTATTATGTTGACGCTTGCTTTGACAATGTAAAAATGTAAACATTATGTTTTCTCGTGCCAATAAAGCTCCTTTGAATTGAACTGAATAGTGATACTAGTGAAGTAGTCAGGGGTCTTCAACGTTTTCAGGCCAAGGACCCCTTGAGAGAGAGATGAAGCAGGGACCCCCACAACCTTTTCATAGATTCCATATAGTTTCATTGTTTGACAGCACAATCATCAGTGTATTTTGGATTTATGTCAGTTTGTGTTTTCAGATATTTAACCACTTGAACAGTCAATACTTAATACATTTGACCTTTCACCATGTACTAGTCTGCTCTTTTTCCCCTTTACACCAAACCTCTTTGTCGAAAATAGCCGATCTATAAGCTCACAACGCCTCAAGGCGTTGTGAGCTTGTAGATCTGCTATTTTTGGCTAAAGTTCTCAGAATAAAGACACTAGGGTTCAAGTGGTTAATATAAAAAAAGAAGAAAAAAAGTTTCTATCACACAAAGATTTGGAGGACCCCCTGTAGTAACTAGGGCCCGGACCCCCTGTTGAAGACCCTTGGCTTCGTTGTTTAATGTCTGTATCTGACATTCATTTACACACTTATAATACGTCTTCATGTTTATCCCGTCCTAACGTTTCAACTGTTGTTGTTAGCATGTTTAGCTGCTAGCTAGCTGCATGCTAACCTGTATTATTAATATAATACATGGTAGGCCTATATTAATCAGAATATATGATATTAATATACTTACATGTGTCTGGGTCACAGTAGTCAGCAGATCACACACTGTAGCTTCAGACTTAAAGCTTAAAGAAACAAACTTTAAAGACTTTATAATCGGAACAGAAACAAAAGCCTCCATCTTGTTTTCACGAGTGACCAGAAGAACACTTCCGGTGTGTTATATTGTTGTTCCGGTGTCACTGGGGGTGGAGCTGCAGTCCTCGCAGCGCCCCCTGGCGGCTCCTCGCTCCCTCTACAGGCTGCAGACTAATGCTGATCCGGTCTGCCTCCGGAGCGGATACGGAAATGTTTCCTGCATGTGTGTGTGCGTGCAGATGACCGGATCCAGTAGGCGGCGCTGTAGACCGGATCACACTGGTTGATTCACAGTGGAAATACAACTTTCAAGAAGAATAAAGTAGAATAAAAATAACTCAATGGAAACAGAAGAGAACGCTGTTTAATACTATAATATGATGAAATAACCCTTACAGGGTTAGGTTCCCTGAGTCCAAAACTTACTGTCACAATACAGAGCTATTTAACACTGTTACTGAACAAACACTCTATAGTGATGATCACTGTCACAATATAGAGCTATTTAACACTGTTACTGAACAAACACTCTATAGCGATGATTACTGTCACAATATAGAGCTATTTAACACTGTTACTGAACAAACACTCTAAAGCCCCTTTTCGACTGCAGCTTTAGCACCACACCACACTACACCGCACCACACCACAGACACCACATAAAAATATCTACATTTCCATTACACAAAAGTACCCCTATCGGTAAGAAACAAATTGACCCTTTTAACTGTGATTATAATACAATATAAAATTGTATTACAACTATCCTGAACTATGATACACTATAATGTATTATAACTGTGATTATAACACACTATAAAGTATTAATGTATTACTATGATAATTATAATACACAATAATAGATTATAATAGTAGTTATAACACAATAGAATCTATTATCATGTATTACAACTATATCCTGCTGGTCTAAATGAAAAGTTAGTGAGTGATCAGTCATCATAAGTGTTTGGCCCTGTTTGGCCTAGCTCAGACCTTTGATTGATTGATTGAAGACTTTATTAGAAGTTTGCATAGGAAAAGGTACAGTTTCATGACGGTACAGTTCACTGGTACAAGGTCTACTAAAAGGAGATCCATGAAAAGACTAAGCTTATTTCCACTGGAAACCATTGAAGTATCTCATATAACATTGAATGACAGACAAATAGAACACAGTACTAGTATGCAGTAGATATGTAAAGAAAAACAAAAAAGAAGACAGTAAGTCTAAAAAAAACAGTATATACAAAGAAGGGGCAGGGGAGGGTAGGGTTGGGCTAGGTTCATTTTTTACCAGTTGCGAACGGCTGCTGCCTGTAAGTGGTTTTTCAGGGCAATTTTAAAGGATGCTACTCCTTTAAAGGATGCTACTCTAGATTGGATACTTTTTAGTACCACGTTTAGTACCACTTTCACACCACTCTACCCAGGTCCTTGTAGTGGAAAACCTGGCACAAGTGGGCGGTGTGGTGTGGAGTGGTGTGGTGTTGGGCCAGTGGAAAAGGGGCTATAAGCCCCTTTTCCACTGGGCCAACACCACACTACTCCACACATCTACAGTACCTATTTAGGCCTAATCCAGAAAGTTGAGCTGACTGGAGTAGATGGAATAGATAAATACATATCTATATAAATATTCATTCATTGCTCCTCATTGACTGGAGTAGAGGATGGAAGACTCGTTTGACTCTGAGGAGGACCTTAAATTAATTACTATCTACATAAATAAATACATCTAAATAAATGTTTATTCATTCAAGACCATCTACACTACAGTGTAGATGGTCTTGAATGAATAAACATTTACAGTGTGGATTCTACACTGTAAACCAACTATTCATTCGTCAATTCATTAACTGACAATGCTGTGTGTTCTTTTCTTTGGAAAATATCTTTTATTGCAGACAATATTTTATTATTTATTTATTATTTATACATTATATATATTTTAAATTTTTAATGTCAGCAAACAATCAGTTTGACCCACATCCAAGCTATATCCTTTCCTCTTAACTTTTAATTGACACTTTGATATTTAACTTTTAAATTTACACTTCTATAGCGGCATAAATAAAACAACTATCTGACAAACAAAGACAGAAAAACAAGACAAACGAGGACCCCCACTATATATTATATAGACAAAGACAAGAGTGAGGTGAAGCAGGGACCCCAACTAAATATAGTGTGTGTGTGTGTGTGTGTGTGTGTGTGTGTGTGTGTGCGTGTGTGCGTGCGTGCGTGCGTGTGTGCGTGCGTGCGTGCGTGCGTGCGTGTGAACCACACACACAAAGATGTATCAAACAACACTCTCATCTCCTTCCTGTAGGTTTGAAGGCGCTCCAGTAAAGGGGTGTGGCCTCAGTGAAGGCCACACCCCCATGCAGTGGTTAAACGGGGGTGTGGCCTGAGTGAAGGCCACACCCCCATGCAGTGGTTAAATGGGGGTGTGGCCTCAGTGAAGGCCACAACCCCATGCAGTGGTTAAACGGGAGTGTGGCGGAAGTGAAGACCACACCCCCTTGCAGTGGTTAAATGGCACTCCCTTTTGTGCAGGTCTTTCAGTCCATATAGCCTAGTTGTGTAGCTTTGCAGGTCTTTCAGTCCGTGTAGTTGTGTAGTTTTGCAGGTCTTTCAGTCCATATAGTTGTGTAGTTTTGCAGGTCTTTCAGTCAGAGTATCAAAAAAGCATCTGGGTTAAGGTGGAGACGACGGAGGCGGTCTCAGGCGACCTTGATCCACGTGAGACACCGCCGAGTAAGTCGCCGTGGTGAGCCTCCCTTAAAACATGTAGCTCGCTGGCATCCTTCAAAACCTCCCTGAAAACTCACCTTTCAGGAGGACAGAGAAGGAGGTAGTTATCACTTCTCTCATAGACAGGCGAGAAGTGAGAAGCAACGGGGCGCTGCATTTGGGCTAGAATTGGAACGATACAGAGAATAGATCAGAACCATGTAGATGCAAATAGTAATCTTCTCTGTATCGTTCAAATGTTAGTACCACTTTACTTCATGGCTCCACCTCATATATATAGTGTGGGGCGGCATAGCTCAGGGGTAGAGAAACCGTTATTAGAGCACGAAGGGAAGGGTTCCCGAAGGGTTCCCAGTTCGAATCCGGGCTCCCCCTGAGTTAATGTCGAAGGGTCCTTGGGCAAGACTCTGAACCCCACATTGCTCCTGGTGAGCTGGTTGGTGCCTTGCATAGTTTCCTCCGCCACCGGTGTATGAATGTGTGCGTGAATGGGTGAATGTAATGCACAATCTCTGTAAAGCGCTTTGGATCAAAAGCGCTATATAAATGCACCATTAACCATTTTTAGTCTCAATAGAATATAACCTCCCAAAAAGTACCGCCCCCTTCTCAAGGGGGCCCAATAGGAAATGAGCCCCCTGTGACATAGTATGGGGCCAATTTCAAAAGAGTACCGTTCAGACACGCCCATTCAGAAAATCACGGAAAATGAAAGGCATGGCTTGGAGTTAATGAATGTTTTTTGGGGGGCTGGAAGAGACACTGGGAAGACCAAAAAACAAGAAAAAAAGGAAAAGAATTGAAATTCATGGTGGGGCCCCTTTAACTCTATCAACGCTTTGAACGTTCCTGTTCGCCCCATTTTTGACGGCGGCGGAACGCCAATTGTACGTTCTTTGGCTCGTTCTTTTGTACCTTGGTTTGATGTCTGTAACCTGATAAGGGGTCGCGCGGGTGTGTACCGTTGAAACAGCTCCCGTAAAAGTACTCTCAAAATCCCACTGGACGTTAGCATCAATGGAGTAACAAAACACACCATGTGTTTTTCTCTGGATCTATTGCTCTGTAGCGACTGCACAGCCTTGAGCAGCCTTGACAAGCGAGAGCCTATCTAAAACCATTTTCACATTAATTCTTGCATGAGGCTGCCCCCTACTGCTGGTAGAGCCACGGTACACCTCTTTAAGAGAAAATTCAAAAAAAAATGAATACATCTTTGTCTATATCATCGCAAAGGTAAGGTGCTTTTGCTGGCACAAAACCCAATAATAAATAACAACATCTGGCAGGGAAAAAGTTAACCAAGGTGCTTTTTTGATACACGAGGACTGAAATACCTGCAAAAAAGGGAGTCCCATTGTTAAACAGAGGAAGAGCAAAGCATTATGGGAAGACGGTAAGACTGAGAGGAAAATAAAATGAAATAAAATAAATAAATACATTCATGGAGGAGTTTTGTCCATGTCAGTTATTTTCCCGCTCTTTTCTGTTATTTTCCCGCTCTTTGCTCCAACATGGACCTCAGGGCCGGTGACATCATCGCAGGGGTCATGAGCGGGGTCATGGCCGGGGTGAAAGGTCGCAGCGGGTACTGTGACCTTCGACCCGGAACATAAACACACTGGAAATATTTCTGACCTGATGAGACAAAAGCACAGGTTAAAGTTCATCATTTAATTATAATACAAAATTAAAATTTAGGCATTTAGCAGACGTTCTTAATCCAAAGCGACTTACAATAAGCAAGGTAATACATCAATACATCAAATGCATAGAAATATCAATCTAGACAAAATAACGTAGGTAGACCGAGTACCTAATCAGTAAAAGCTTTATATAAAACCTAAAAAAAGCTATCTATCTTTCATGTAGGCCTATGGTCATTGGGGGAAGGCGAGTGCTATGGTAATAATAATAATAATAATAATAATAGCTCAAAGTGCTTTACAGAGCATAAAATGAAGCACAAGTGCTTAACAGAGAAAAGTAAAATAAAATAAAAAATACATAATAAAAAGAAACAATTAAAATGATTACAATAAAGCAGAAAAATAAAAACATAAAACATTGAAGAACAATTTCAGAGCAGTGCGGACGTCAGTAGCAGCACAGGGATTTAAACATTCAGCTAAAAGCAAGAGTAAAGAAATAGGTCTTGAGCTGTGCTTTAAAGCTATCCACCGAGGCTGCCTGTCTTAGGTGTAGTGGGAGTTTATTCCAAGCTGTCGGTCCATAGAAGCAGAAAGCTGCTTCACCATATTTTTTATATGTCATTGTTGGCGCCTCAAGTAGGTCTGCACTAGAGGACCTGAGTGGGCGGGTTGGAACATATCTATGCAGGCAGTCATAGAGGTACGAAGGTGCCAGACCATTTAGAGCTTTATAAACAAGTAAAAGAATTTTAAAATCAATCCTAAAAACAACCGGGAGCCAGTGTAGCGACGCTAAAACTGGAGTAATATGTTCTCTTATCTTAGTTTTAGTTAAAACTCTGGCTGCTGCATTTTGAACAAGTTGTAGTCTGTCAGTTGATTTCTTTGGCAGACCGGAGAGAAGTGCATTGCAGTAGTCAAGCCGAGAGAAAACAAAAGCGTGGATCAGCGTTTTTGCATCGTTCAGCGACAGATAGGCTCTAATTCGCGCAATATTTCTAAGGTGAAAGAAGGCAATCTTCGTGACATGATTAATGTGTGTATTAAAATTTAATTCAGCATCAATGATCACCCCCAGGTTCTTTACAGAGGTGTTACTTTCTTTAGCCAGGTTACCAAGTCTACTTATTATTGATTCTCTCTGGGCAGTAGAACCTATTATGAGAACTTCTGTCTTGTCCTCATTTAGCTTGAGAAAGTTCTCACTCATCCAGCATTTTATGCTAGACACACACGTCAGCAATGGGTCTAGAGCACAGGGGTCATCCGGAGCCACCGAAAGGTACAACTGGGTGTCATCAGCATAGAAATGGAAATTCACACCGTGAGCGGAAATAAGTTCTCCCAGCGGCAGTATATAGAGGGAGAATAATAAAGGACCAAGAATCGAGCCCTGTGGAATACCAGAGTAGATGTTGTGTTTGTTTGACTCAAAGTCAGCTAGATTAACAGAGTAGCTTCTGCCTGTTAGGTAAGAGTAAAACCAGGACAGAGCTGTCCCTGACAGTCCTACCCAGTGTTCGAGACGTTGTATTAGAATTGTATGGTCAATTGTGTCAAAAGCCGCCGATAGGTCCAGCAGTAGGAGAACGGACACATCTT
Source organism: Nannobrachium achirus (assembly GCF_963921795.1). Classification (NCBI taxonomy): domain Eukaryota; kingdom Metazoa; phylum Chordata; class Actinopteri; order Myctophiformes; family Myctophidae; genus Nannobrachium; species Nannobrachium achirus. Next base: position 7,119,489 of record NC_137823.1, read on the forward strand.
TGTTGTCAGCAGCCACCCTAAGATCATTAATAACTTTTAAAAGTGCAGTTTCTGTGCTGTGTCCTTTCCTGAAACCGGATTGGAATTTGTTGTGCACCTTATTGTTCTGCAGAAACACATCCAATTGATGAAAGATAATTTTTTCTAGGACCTTGCCCAGAAAAGGCAAATTAGAGATGGGTCTATAATTATCCAGCACTGACGGGTCAAGGTTGGGTTTTTTGAGTAAGGGCTTAACTACGGCCGTTTTAAGTGAGTCTGGGAAGACGCCTGATTGTATAGAGCTGTTTACTATTTTTAGGATATCTTCAATAACACAGTCTACAACCTCTTTAAGAAACGGCGTGGGTATTACATCCAGCGAGCAAGAAGACGATGTCATTTGCGATATGGTTTTACGAAGTTCCTCTTCATCAATTGCACAAAATGATACTAGGCTCCCCCTAGATTTATCAACGCTTTTACAAATGGCACCATTAACCGCATTTGCATTTGTGACAGTATTATTCATAATACCAGCTCGAATGTTAACAATTTTGTTGTCAAAGAAGGATGCAAACTCATTACACTTTGCTTTAGAGGCAGGGAGTGACTGCTTGTAGGACTGGGGGGGGTTTAAAAGGCGTTCAATGGTAGAGAATAAGACCCTAGCATTGTTCTTATTCTCATTAATAATTCCGGAAAAATAGGTAGGTAGGGATGGGTATTGTTCACCTTTGAATCGATACGATACCTTTTTCGATACCTGGGAATCGATACGATACCCTTTTCGATACCATTTTCGATACTTTTTAATTATTTAAGTTTAACTTCAACACGGAAAGAGTGGTGACTCGCTGGCTGCTGCGGTAGAGCAGAGGTGATGATGATGATGATCACACAGTGTGGCGGAGCGGAGAGTATAGACGTTGGATAATCATCATAATAATAAACATTATAGGCTATTGTCTGCTATTTTCCACAGTAACGAGTGTAGCCTACTAAAGCAGTCATTAAACTCTCAGTGACAGTAGCCCAACTGTTACAGATGCGACCGGCCAGGGGTGCGTTCCAGAGTATCGAAACGAGGTATCGTTCATTTTTACGTGAACCGATACCTGATAGTATCGACGTCATGCGATCGATACCATTAAAAGTATCGCAGACGATACCCATCCCTAATGGTAGGTGCTATGGGTTTAGGTGGAGTCTGAAGAGGTGAGTCTTCAGACCACGGTGGAAGCTATAGGGAGGGAGTCTGTTGTTCTAATGGAAGCTAGTGAGTGAGTCTGTTGTTCTAATGGAAGCTAGAGAGTGAGTCTGTTGTTCTAATGGAAGCTAGGGAGTGAGTCTGTTGTTCTAAAACTATAACCTGATGAGACAAGATCATTATGAAACTAAATATTTAATTAACTTGATGGATGGAACAATATAAAACTAAGTATTCTTACTTGTTTTCTTTGTGTCTGTTGTTTTGTCTTCAACGCTGGACTCTGCAAAAACAAACAGTTGAAACGATAAGTGGGACATTCATTCATTCAGTCAGTCAGTCAGTCAGTCAGTCAGTCAGCCAGCCAGCCAGCCAGCCAGCCAGCCAGCCAGCCAGCCAGTCAGTCAGTCAGTCAGTCAGTCAGTCATCAGTCTGTCTGTCTGTCTGTACCTTTGGTTTTCTTGACAGGTTTCTTCTCAGCTGTTTTGTCACTTTTAACTTTGAGAAGAGAGGAAATGGTTAGGAAAGGGTTAGCGTTAGGTTAGAGAAAATGTATTTGACATTAATATAACAATCAAACTAGACACTTACCAGCTTTTTCCACCACACTTCTTGACTTGGTCTTGTCTGAAAAGAGAAAGACATCATGTCATTACATTTAACCCTGTATGTAATTAACCCTCATGTGATTCATCAATTCATTTTAACAATTAGAAGCAGCATTGTGTTTTTTAATACCGTTGGCCAGTCCAGTTCGCTTTAAATAAAAGTGTTTACTTTCTAGATGAAAATGGGGTGGATTTTGTTTTTGTATCTTTAAATAAAGGTGTTTATAAAGATGTATGATACTATATACAGTATAGATTTATAATACTATACAGTATAGATTTATAATAGTAATATATTTATAATATTAAATACAGTATAAATAATAATATTTGACCTGTAGCAGCAGTGGATCTGGAAGCCTTGGCGGAGGAAACCTCCGTTACGTTTCCTTTCTTCACCGTTGAACCTTTAACTTTGACTGTGACTCTAGCAGAGTCTTCTGTTTCTGGAGAATGAGAATGAGAAGACAACAGTTTAACTGTGACTCTAGCAGAGTCTTCTGTCTCTGTCGGAGAATGAGAATGAGAAGACAGAGGAGGAGGCGTAGAAGAAGTAGAAGGACGACGTTTCATTTGAGTTCAGATCAGCCGACTGGAGGCTTTGAATTAATCAAAGCCAACTCCAATCAATCAAATCAATCAATCAATCAATCAATCAATCAATCAATCAATCAGTCAATCAGGCAATCAATCAATCAATCAATCAATGTATTCATGTAGTAGTGTAATGTAGTACTTTATGGCCATCAGGTAATATATTGTGATTTGTTTTTATGTGTCATTCATGTTTCTGTCTGTAAGCAGTAAAAAGAAAAAAAATGAAAGAAAAAAAAACTAACACAGGCAGCAATGAGACAGCATTGTTTCAGCATGCGGCTGTTACTCATCTCCAAATCTGGGCATTGTTTCTGCATGCGGCTGTTACCATGGTGGCGACACTGTATAGTATCAGTGATGTCAGCATGCAGACAGACAGACATACATTAGGTAAATGAATAGTTAGAATAGATGATCATGTACTGTATAGTATTTTATTTTATTGTTTTACCTTTCTTTGCCACGGCTGAAGTTTTACTCTTGGTTTTGATTCCAGACAGCTTGGCTGTACCTGAAACAAACACACACACACACACACACACACACACACACACACACACACACACACACACACACACACACACACACACACACACACACACACACACACACAAAATAAAACCTCTTGAGGGAAATCCTGTGACTGTGTTCAAACAGGCTCAAAGCACACTCCAGTACAGTAGGTGGCGGTATACTCAAAGCCAACACTTTACTTCAATCACAGTCAATATGAAGCGTCATTCGCCATTTATCGTTTGGTCTTTTATAATGATTTATAGATCCTCTGTTTTACACCCAGTCTAACTCAACTAGATCTCTAGAACCATGCTGGCCTTCAAAGCAGCCAATGGTATGGCACCTCCATACCTCCAAAGCACAACCATGGGAACCATAACCGGGACAATTCGCTCAATCCTATTAAACATCCTCTCCACATAACCGGCGAGCATCACTTACTCAAAGGATGCTTCAAAAGGCCAAAGACTCCCCCCATCTACCAATCCATGCAGACATAAACAACCCACCCACGACCCACCGCTCCACTTCCATGTGGAAGAACCCTCCACCAGCTGACCTTCACCTCCAATCAGCTTGGGGAAAGGACATCATCATCATACCTGGATCTTTATGCGGGAACGCCTACTGGGTGGCTAACACAGGGAGGCTGACAGAACCCTTGATAAAAACCCCAGGACAAAAATCAACTCGTCCTAGACAATTTTCCCTCTTGGCCCCCAAACTGTGGAATAAACTCCCTGTCGCACTTAGAACAACAGACTCACTCCCTAGCGTCCACCGTGGCCTGAAGACTCACCTCTTCAGACTCCACCTGTCCTAACGCACTTACTGTAGCATTAGCCTTTCTTCAATGACCATACATGAAAGCTGGCTTATTGTACTGATGCATTACCTGCTTATTTTAAGTCGCTCTGGATTAATAGCATCTGATGAGTGCCTAAACGGTAAACTAACTCAACTAGATCTCTAGAACCTCTACTAGATCCTGTTTTTAATCAGTCAAGGGGTTACCGGTCTCACCTGGGATAGCTGGCCTGTTGTGACATCACATTGTTGACTCAGTGATCAAGACAGCCTGTTCTGGCAATCATATATGGAGATCCCTGATGTCATCAATATTAAGCCCATATTTGACAATGCCCATATATGGACACTCCATATGACCAAGACAGAATTCATTTGCAAATCAACACTGCTGACTATCATCACCTGGATCTCCATATATGAAGATCTCAACAATGACCTCATCAAACCCTGGATATCCATACATGGAGACGACTGGATCATCACCTAGATCCCCATATATGGATCTGGTCAATACCTATCTGACCTCACAGACTCAATATCTGGATATAGCTGACCTCGCCTTGAGAGTGTCTTACTGGTTTATTATGTTATTTTATTTAACTTGAATTACCTGATTTCTTTACAGTGTCTTCAACAGCTGCTGAGGAAAATGGAAATACATGTATTGATTATTATTTATAATAGATATATTTGGCAGTTACACAGAATTAAATGTATTGATTTGTATCTATAATAGATGAATTTGGCAGTTAAACTGATATAATGCAGACTGAGTAGAACATTATCAACTGACAATAGACAGAGGGCTGTATTTTGATTGTCTTAAGGCCAGCTCTTATGCCTTAACTTAAAAGCCTGTCCATACTGTCTCCAACCACTGAACCTTTCGTCGGAAAGGTCCGGTTCAACTACAAAATGACGTCACTCGCATCTTCTGAAAAGCATTACCCCGAAATCGAGTTCAGAAAACGTCGGAACTCTCATGAGCCCAGAGACTTCCTGCTAGGTTTTTCCATTAGTCTCACCACAACTATTCCAAAAGACACAAGACCTTGTGTTAAATATATTCTATTAGACTAGACTTAAGGGAAGCACACACTGGACGCGGGCGGCTGCGCAGCGTCGCGTTATCGACGCACGTGAAGTGTTGCACGGTAACCCCAACTGGATGCGGCGCGTTGCCACACAGCACATCCATTTCCGCCGGAGGGGAGAACCATGGGAGAACATGTTCACCGCGCAGCAACGCTGGAAAAATAGAACAGCTGCGCGCGTCTGCTGCCGCCGTTGTGGGTTAGTTCATTGAAAATAATGGGCCAGTATGTTTTGACGCGCCGCTTCCGCACCGCTTCCGCACCGCTTCCGCACCGCTTCCACTTCTGGTGTATGTTACCCTTCTGTGTTAAATACATTCTATCAGACTAGAGTTAGTGTTAAATATATTAGAACAGAGTTAAAGAGTTTAAAAACCTTTTTCCACAGACTGTTCTTCAGTCAGTGGTCCAGCAGGCTCAGGAGCTGGGGTCACCGGGGTCACAGGGGTAACTGGGGTCGCCGGGGTCGCCGGGGCCTCAGCTTGTGGAGCTACAGGGTCAGGCTGCTGCAGATGCTGGGGCTGGGGGTGGGGGTCCATCTGCTGGGGTGGAGGCTGGGGGGGTTGAGATGGAGTCTGGGGGGGTTGTGATGGGGGCTGGGGGTGCATCACCTGGGGTGGAGGCGGTGGGTACATCACCTGGGCTGGAGGAGGGTAGTAGCCATGCATGAGGGGTGCAGCAGCGGGGTACACAGGGTGGACCGTCAGGACAGGCGCCACTGGAGCTGAATAAAACAACATCTGGGGTCAGTTACTAGAAATACTAGACCCTCTCAGTTTACATGTTGTCATAGAGACCAGTGTTGGGTATTGTTACATTTTGAAGTAACTTGTTAGGTTACTAATCTTGCACATCTTGCAATGGGCCTGGTGTACAAGATACACTACACCTCCAAGATACCCATGTACCTGACAAACTACTTCGTAAAGGTCGACCACAACACCAGAGGCAGCTCCACTAATCATCATCAACGTAGATTTAACATTAAACAAGGCTCTAATTCGTTCTCCTGCTATACCATCAACATGTGGAACGCCCTTCCACAAGCCTTAAAGGAGAGCAAATCCCTAGCCTCCTTCAAAATTGGTATGAAAAGTCACCTTCAGGCGGCTGCTACCCGTGACTTGTAAATAGACTAAGCCCCCATGCTCCCCCCACCATTTTTTCTGCCTTTGTATTTGATGTTATGCTTTTGAAACTGATATTATCCTAGATAAAGTACTATGTTCTATCTGTCTGTCTTTCAATGTTGTATGAGATACTTAAAGTGTGGTTCCTGTGGAAATAAGCCTCGGCTTTCTAGGATCTCCTTTTAGTTGACCTTGTACCAGTGATTTGTACTGTCATGAAACTGTACTTTTTTCTATTGCAAACTTCTAATAAATTCTTCAATCAATCAATCAATCAATACTTTAGTTACTGACTTGAAAAACGAATCTGTTACATTACTCCGCTACCCAATGAGAAAAGTAACTTAACAAGCTATTTTTTTTTCCGTTAGACAATAGACAATATCCACAACAGCTCTTTTATTAATAATTTCCAAATAGGCCAAAATAACTTTCTGTTAATAAAAGTATTCAATCAATCAATCAAGGAATCAGAAATGAGGGCATTCTTACTTTTTTCTTTTGCATTATAACAAATTGCGAGATGCCAGATAGACAGACAGAATGAATATAATAATTAATTAAAACTAAATTAAACTAAAAACAAATGGGTGGCAATTGGCAAAAATCAATAAATACATAAAGCAATAAATAAATCTAAATAAATAAAGGTTTCTCTCAGACAGACAGAAAGAATATAATAATTAAAACAAAACTAAACTAAAAACAAACGGGTGGCAATTGGCAAAAATAAATAAATACATATAATAAATCAAAATAGGCTAATAATAAAGAAAAAGGGCTATGCAAGGCAGAGTCGTCTGGGCTTTGAGTTGAAAAATTGTTCAGGCGTTAGGTTAACATGGACGCTCTCAAGCGGGTCTGGGCTCGATTTGTTGCAGAGAACAGTCTCTCAACACTGCAGGAAGTTAGCGGGAGGGTAAGCAAAGCACTTAACAGACGGTGGACATTTGGAAAAAGAGTCTGCAGAAAAGTAGTCAAGTACTTCCATTAGTGTGGGGAAATGCAGTTTCTCAGCAGCCATTCTCCGCATCATAAGCCATGTTTCCATAAACATATTCGAATTAGGGAAGCGAATTATCAGAAATGCGTATTAAGACAAAGCAAATTTAGCCTGTTTCCATTAAACTGATGAAATGTGATTCTTGGGAGATCCTGCCTGGGTCCGTCTGACCGACATGCTGTAAATAGCCTACTTCCCGCGGGCAGCGGGCTTGCAAACAGTGCACAGAGCTGGGATGGGGCTGATTTTTTCAGACCGAGTCACCGAGAGACGTGAGCTGCACACTCATCCCGAGCCAGAGCCGCCACCGCCGGGTTGAGTCCTCCGGGCAGACTGCATCCTGCAGCGTCACAGATGTGAGCCGCTTTGAGCTTGTAGATCGGCCACTTTTGGCACGCGCAACACAGTGTGATGACGAAGGGTCACTCCGTGTGTAACAACCGGTTTGTTTTGTGGCTAACGCTATACAATGGATGTTAATTAAGCGGCAGGGGAAAGTGTTATATATAGGAGGACGATATGGACCAGAACGTCATAATTTATTTCCATTTATTGTCTGACCCGTTTGGCCGTTTCCAATCACAAATGCGCATTTAGTTTATTCGATAAAGCCTCAAAATCCACCTCCTCCAAGCGGAAACATTTTTTTGCGGATAATGAAAGGTTATTCGCATTTTGAAGTGTTTCCATAAAAAGATTTTGCGAATAAGCCGTTAATGCGCATTAAGTGGCTTTATGGAAACGCCACTATATTCTCAGTGAACCAAGCATGTTCAGTGTCTGTGATAGTAATCCCATACAATTGACATGGTCCCTTTAGCAGTTCTTTTATGCAGCAGCTGAATGGAATGTTTGGATTGGGGTCTGGTGCAACGCACAGGTTCTGAACCTGGTGAGAGCAGGAGAGGACCTGGTGAGACGTAGGAGGAGCCCGGCCAGGAGTCAACCCATAGAGCCTAGTTCTTCCACGCGCCAGAATAGTACCCCCAATCCGGGCAGAGTAGTTCCGGTGCAGCACATTGAGTGACCCTGTCTTTCCCTAATAGGACTGATCGTGGATAGCTACTGGGACGTAAGTCGGGACTTGATCAACCCCGGCTGGGTCACCTGGGCGAGGGTGTATGATGTTGCGAGACCCGAAACACCTGTCGACCCCAGGCTACATCACTGATGATACGTCCCAGTTGCATCCTTGTGATGTTTTTTTTTTTCATTATTAGTTCTATTTATAGTGGCTCATAGGAATAGACTATGTGACAACCAGGAATAGTTTGGTGACCACCGGAGACTCGGTTGACGGCCAGAATTTAGACGGCACCCGGGAGCAGGTTGGGTTAGCGCCCCAGCCTGTGTCTTCCGTGAGGAAGAAGCCCAACAAATCCACGGTGAGGCCTTTAGGAGGGCCATTCAACTGCAGCAGCTGAATGGAATGTTTGGATTGGGGTCTGGTGCAACGCACAGGTTCTGAACCTGGTGAGAGCAGGAGAGGACCTGGTGAGACGTAGGAGGAGCCCGGCCAGGAGTCAACCCATAGAGCCTAGTTCTTCCACGCGCCAGAATAGTACCCCCAATCCCGGCAGAGTAGTTCCGGTGCAGCACATTGAGTGACCCTGTCTTTCCCTAATAGGACTGATCGTGGATAGCTACTGGGACGTAAGTCGGGACTTGATCAACCCCGGCTGGGTCACCTGGGCGAGGGTGTATGATGTTGCGAGACCCGAAACACCTGTCGACCCCAGGCTACATCACTGATGATACGTCCCAGTTGCATCCTTGTGATGTTTTTTTTTTCATTATTAGTTCTATTTATAGTGGCGCATAGGAATAGACTATGTGACAACCAGGAATAGTTTGGTGACCACGGGAGACTCGGTTGACGGCCGGAATTTAGACGGCACCCGGGAGCAGGTTGGGTTAGCGCCCCAGCCTGTGTCTTCCGTGAGGAAGAAGCCCAACAAATCCACGGTGAGGCCTTTAGGAGGGCCATTCAACTTAGAGTTCTCAAATTCAGCCCGAGCCCGACCCGACCCGACCCGACGTTATCGGGCCGAGCCGGGCCCAAAAATTATAATAATTAGTCGGGCCGGGCCGGGCCCCGGGCTCCGTCACTCAAGCAACAGAGAACAGGCGCATATCGCTGTCTGACTGTCTTCAGCGCAGCACTGCAGCCTGGCTAAGTTCCTAACCAATGGACCAAGGATAATAGGTGACGCATACGGAAGTATAGTCTATCAGTCTCATAGAGCAGTCTGGTTGTTGTGATGACGTCACAATCGAAACCTTTGGATATACGGAAATTCACAGCACAGCAGCGAGTCACCGTTAGCTCTGTGTTGAGCGGCTACGATGAAAGTTTTGAGCAGAGCTGCATGTTAAATTAAAAGGCAGCAGACAATTTCACAAGTTTGTAATAAGTATAAATCCAAGAAAACTAGTTTAAAAGCGGAACCAACCTGGATATTATTGACAAGGACTTAAGAGGATTGTATTACAACAACATCAACATGATCAACCTAAAAGCACCAAACGTTGACATCCTCTTACCTTATAGAGACGATCATCTCCTCTGGTAAGATATTAATAATTCCATTATGCTTTCTGGTTAATCAAGTGTCCTTTGCTGCTGCTGTGTGCATTTATATTAAAGGGTTTACAGCCGCAGCGCGCCGCTTGTTGCCTGAGTTGTGTATGTTTAAGCATGGTGGTCAGGTGGTGTCGACCGTGTCGCGCACTAAACAACAGATCTGCAAGCCCAGAATGCAAGCTAGATGAACACGTTTTGGGTTTATAGATCTGTCGAGCCAGCTGCCTGTGTTTGATGCGTGACCGTTGAAAGGACGAAACTTAAATCACGCAGGCAGCGACGGCAGGGGGAGAGAGGATGAGAGCTGTATGATTGAGATTGACTGTTGACAACAACAGGGATTTAACGTTAGCACATTTTGTGCAGAACCTTGCATGTTTCATGAACAATTTAACACGTGAAGTTGCCATTTCGCCAACTATTATATGTGCATTCTCTCACTGTTGTAATTTGAGACACTGGTGCTGCCAGCTGCCTACTGGCGAGTGGCGACGTTTCTTTTTTTCTCTCTCTCTCTCTCGGGCTTTCGGGTTTTCGGGCCGAAAATGATGATAATTGTTAGGGTCGGGCCGGGCTTCGGGCCGGCCCACTCGGGCCCAGTTAGGGCCGGGCCTTAATTTTCAGGCCCGTTGAGAACTCTAATTCAACTGCAGCAGCTGAATGGAATGTTTGGATTGGGGTCTGGTGCAACGCACATAGGTTCTGAACCTGGTGAGAGCAGGAGAGGACCTGGTGAGACGTAGGAGGAGCTCGGCCAGGAGTCAACCCATAGAGCCTAGTTCTTCCACGCGCCATAATAGTACCCCAAATCCCGGCAGAGTAGTTCCGGTGCAGCACATTGAGTGACCCTGTCTTTCCCTAATAGGACTGATCGTGGATAGCTACTGGGACGTAAGTCAGGACTTGATCAACCCCGGCTGGGTCACCTGGGCGAGGGTGTATGATGTTGCGAGACCCGAAACACCTGTCGACCCCAGGCTACATCACTGATGATACGTCCCAGTTGCATCCTTGTGATGTTTTTTTTTCATTATTAGTTCTATTTATAGTGGCTCATAGGAATAGACTATGTGACAACCAGGAATAGTTTGGTGACCCCCGGAGACTCGGTTGACGGCCGGAATTTAGACGGCACCCGGGAGCAGGTTGGGTTAGCGCCCCAGCCTGTGTCTTCCGTGAGGAAGAAGCCCAACAAATCCACGGTGAGGCCTTTAGGAGGGCCATTCAACTGCAGCAGCTGAATGGAATGTTTGGATTGGGGTCTGGTGCAACGCATAGGTTCTGAACCTGGTGAGAGCAGGAGAGGACCTGGTGAGACGTAGGAGGAGCTCGGCCAGGAGTCAACCCATAGAGCCTAGTTCTTCCACGCGCCAGAATAGTACCCCAAATCCCGGCAGAGTAGTTCCGGTGCAGCACATTGAGTGACCCTGTCTTTCCATAATAGGACTGATCGTGGATAGCTACTGGGACGTAAGTCGGGACTTGATCAACCCCGGCTGGGTCACCTGGGCGAGGGTGTATGATGTTGCGAGACCCGAAACACCTGTCGACCCCAGGCTACATCACTGATGATACGTCCCAGTTGCATCCTTGTGATGTTTTTTTTTCATTATTAGTTCTATTTATAGTGGCTCATAGGAATAGACTATGTGTCAACCAGGAATAGTTTGGTGACCACCGGAGACTCGGTTGACGGCCGGAATTTAGACGGCACCCGGGAGCAGGTTGGGTTAGCGCCCCAGCCTGTGTCTTCCGTGAGGAAGAAGCCCAACAAATCCACGGTGAGGCCTTTAGGAGGGCCATTCAACTGCAGCAGCTGAATGGAATGTTTGGATTGGGGTCTGGTGCAACGCACAGGTTCTGAACCTGGTGAGAGCAGGAGAGGACCTGGTGAGACGTAGGAGGAGCCCGGCCAGGAGTCAACCCAAAGAGCCTAGTTCTTCCACGCGCCAGAATAGTACCCCCAATCCCGGCAGAGTAGTTCCGGTGCAGCACATTGAGTGACCCTGTCTTTCCCTAATAGGACTGATCGTGGATAGCTACTGGGACGTAAGTCGGGACTTGATCAACCCCGGCTGGGTCACCTGGGCGAGGGTGTATGATGTTGCGAGACCCGAAACACCTGTCGACCCCAGGCTACATCACTGATGATACGTCCCAGTTGCATCCTTGTGATGTTTTTTTTTTCATTATTAGTTCTATTTATAGTGGCGCATAGGAATAGACTATGTGACAACCAGGAATAGTTTGGTGACCACGGGAGACTCGGTTGACGGCCGGAATTTAGACGGCACCCGGGAGCAGGTTGGGTTAGCGCCCCAGCCTGTGTCTTCCGTGAGGAAGAAGCCCAACAAATCCACGGTGAGGCCTTTAGGAGGGCCATTCAACTTAGAGTTCTCAAATTCAGCCCGAGCCCGACCCGACCCGACCCGACGTTATCGGGCCGAGCCGGGCCCAAAAATTATAATAATTAGTCGGGCCGGGCCGGGCCCCGGGCTCCGTCACTCAAGCAACAGAGAACAGGCGCATATCGCTGTCTGACTGTCTTCAGCGCAGCACTGCAGCCTGGCTAAGTTCCTAACCAATGGACCAAGGATAATAGGTGACGCATACGGAAGTATAGTCTATCAGTCTCATAGAGCAGTCTGGTTGTTGTGATGACGTCACAATCGAAACCTTTGGATATACGGAAATTCACAGCACAGCAGCGAGTCACCGTTAGCTCTGTGTTGAGCGGCTACGATGAAAGTTTTGAGCAGAGCTGCATGTTAAATTAAAAGGCAGCAGACAATTTCACAAGTTTGTAATAAGTATAAATCCAAGAAAACTAGTTTAAAAGCGGAACCAACCTGGATATTATTGACAAGGACTTAAGAGGATTGTATTACAACAACATCAACATGATCAACCTAAAAGCACCAAACGTTGACATCCTCTTACCTTATAGAGACGATCATCTCCTCTGGTAAGATATTAATAATTCCATTATGCTTTCTGGTTAATCAAGTGTCCTTTGCTGCTGCTGTGTGCATTTATATTAAAGGGTTTACAGCCGCAGCGCGCCGCTTGTTGCCTGAGTTGTGTATGTTTAAGCATGGTGGTCAGGTGGTGTCGACCGTGTCGCGCACTAAACAACAGATCTGCAAGCCCAGAATGCAAGCTAGATGAACACGTTTTGGGTTTATAGATCTGTCGAGCCAGCTGCCTGTGTTTGATGCGTGACCGTTGAAAGGACGAAACTTAAATCACGCAGGCAGCGACGGCAGGGGGAGAGAGGATGAGAGCTGTATGATTGAGATTGACTGTTGACAACAACAGGGATTTAACGTTAGCACATTTTGTGCAGAACCTTGCATGTTTCATGAACAATTTAACACGTGAAGTTGCCATTTCGCCAACTATTATATGTGCATTCTCTCACTGTTGTAATTTGAGACACTGGTGCTGCCAGCTGCCTACTGGCGAGTGGCGACGTTTCTTTTTTTCTCTCTCTCTCTCTTGGGCTTTCGGGTTTTCGGGCCGAAAATGATGATAATTGTTAGGGTCGGGCCGGGCTTCGGGCCGGCCCACTCGGGCCCAGTTAGGGCCGGGCCTTAATTTTCAGGCCCGTTGAGAACTCTAATTCAACTGCAGCAGCTGAATGGAATGTTTGGATTGGGGTCTGGTGCAACGCACATAGGTTCTGAACCTGGTGAGAGCAGGAGAGGACCTGGTGAGACGTAGGAGGAGCCCGGCCAGGAGTCAACCCATAGAGCCTAGTTCTTCCACGCGCCAGAATAGTACCCCCAATCCCGGCAGAGTAGTTCCGGTGCAGCACATTGAGTGACCCTGTCTGTCCCTAATAGGACTGATCGTGGATAGCTACTGGGACGTAAGTCGGGACTTGATCAACCCCGGCTGGGTCACCTGGGCGAGGGTGTATGATGTTGCGAGACCCGAAACACCTGTCGACCCCAGGCTACATCACTGATGATACGTCCCAGTTGCATCCTTGTGATGTTTTTTTTTCATTATTAGTTCTATTTATAGTGGCTCATAGGAATAGACTATGTGACAACCAGGAATAGTTTGGTGAACACCGGAGACTCGGTTGACGGCCGGAGTTTAGACGGCACCCGGGAGCAGGTTGGGTTAGCGCCCCAGCCTGTGTCTTCCGTGAGGAAGAAGCCCAACAAATCCACGGTGAGGCCTTTAGGAGGGCCATTCAACTGCAGCAGCTGAATGGAATGTTTGGATTGGGGTCTGGTGCAACGCATAGGTTCTGAACCTGGTGAGAGCAGGAGAGGACCTGGTGAGACGTAGGAGGAGCTCGGCCAGGAGTCAACCCATAGAGCCTAGTTCTTCCACGCGCCAGAATAGTACCCCAAATCCCGGCAGAGTAGTTCCGGTGCAGCACATTGAGTGACCCTGTCTTTCCCTAATAGGACTGATCGTGGATAGCTACTGGGACGTAAGTCGGGACTTGATCAACCCCGGCTGGGTCACCTGGGCGAGGGTGTATGATGTTGCGAGACCCGAAACACCTGTCGACCCCAGGCTACATCACTGATGATACGTCCCAGTTGCATCCTTGTGATGTTTTTTTTTCATTATTAGTTCTATTTATAGTGGCTCATAGGAATAGACTATGTGACAACCAGGAATAGTTTGGTGACCCCCGGAGACTCGGTTGACGGCCGGAATTTAGACGGCACCCGGGAGCAGGTTGGGTTAGCGCCCCAGCCTGTGTCTTCCGTGAGGAAGAAGCCCAACAAATCCACGGTGAGGCCTTTAGGAGGGCCATTCAACTGCAGCAGCTGAATGGAATGTTTGGATTGGGGTCTGGTGCAACGCATAGGTTCTGAACCTGGTGAGAGCAGGAGAGGACCTGGTGAGACGTAGGAGGAGCTCGGCCAGGAGTCAACCCATAGAGCCTAGTTCTTCCACGCGCCAGAATAGTACCCCAAATCCCGGCAGAGTAGTTCCGGTGCAGCACATTGAGTGACCCTGTCTTTCCATAATAGGACTGATCGTGGATAGCTACTGGGACGTAAGTCGGGACTTGATCAACCCCGGCTGGGTCACCTGGGCGAGGGTGTATGATGTTGCGAGACCGGAAACACCTGTCGACCCCAGGCTACATCACTGATGATACGTCCCAGTTGCATCCTTGTGATGTTTTTTTTTCATTATTAGTTCTATTTATAGTGGCTCATAGGAATAGACTATGTGACAACCAGGAATAGTTTGGTGACCACCGGAGACTCGGTTGACGGCCGGAATTTAGACGGCACCCGGGAGCAGGTTGGGTTAGCGCCCCAGCCTGTGTCTTCCGTGAGGAAGAAGCCCAACAAATCCACGGTGAGGCCTTTAGGAGGGCCATTCAACTGCAGCAGCTGAATGGAATGTTTGGATTGGGGTCTGGTGCAACGCACAGGTTCTGAACCTGGTGAGAGCAGGAGAGGACCTGGTGAGACGTAGGAGGAGCCCGGCCAGGAGTCAACCCATAGAGCCTAGTTCTTCCACGCGCCAGAATAGTACCCCCAATCCCGGCAGAGTAGTTCCGGTGCAGCACATTGAGTGACCCTGTCTTTCCCTAATAGGACTGATCGTGGATAGCTACTGGGACGTAAGTCGGGACTTGATCAACCCCGGCTGGGTCACCTGGGCGAGGGTGTATGATGTTGCGAGACCCAAAACACCTGTCGACCCCAGGCTACATCACTGATGATACGTCCCAGTTGCATCCTTGTGATGTTTTTTTTTTCATTATTAGTTCTATTTATAGTGGCGCATAGGAATAGACTATGTGACAACCAGGAATAGTTTGGTGACCACGGGAGACTCGGTTGACGGCCGGAATTTAGACGGCACCCGGGAGCAGGTTGGGTTAGCGCCCCAGCCTGTGTCTTCCGTGAGGAAGAAGCCCAACAAATCCACGGTGAGGCCTTTAGGAGGGCCATTCAACTTAGAGTTCTCAAATTCAGCCCGAGCCCGACCCGACCCGACCCGACCCGACGTTATCGGGCCGAGCCGGGCCCAAAAATTATAATAATTAGTCGGGCCGGGCCGGGCCCCGGGCTCCGTCACTCAAGCAACAGAGAACAGGCGCATATCGCTGTCTGACTGTCTTCAGCGCAGCACTGCAGCCTGGCTAAGTTCCTAACCAATGGACCAAGGATAATAGGTGACGCATACGGAAGTATAGTCTATCAGTCTCATAGAGCAGGCTGGTTGTTGTGATGACGTCACAATCGAAACCTTTGGATATACGGAAATTCACAGCACAGCAGCGAGTCACTGTTAGCTCTGTGTTGAGCGGCTACGATGAATGTTTTGAGCAGAGCTGCATGTTAAATTAAAAGGCAGCAGACAATTTCACAAGTTTGTAATAAGTATAAATCCAAGAAAACTAGTTTAAAAGCGGAACCAACCTGGATATTATTGACAAGGACTTAAGAGGATTGTATTACAACAACATCAACATGATCAACCTAAAAGCACCAAACGTTGACATCATCTCCTCTGGTAAGATATTAATAATTCCATTATGCTTTCTGGTTAATCAAGTGTCCTTTGCTGCTGCTGTGTGCATTTATATTAAAGGGTTTACAGCCGCAGCGCGCCGCTTGTTGCCTGAGTTGTGTATGTTTAAGCATGGTGGTCAGGTGGTGTCGACCGTGTCGCGCACTAAACAACAGATCTGCAAGCCCAGAATGCAAGCTAGATGAACACGTTTTGGGTTTATAGATCTGTCGAGCCAGCTGCCTGTGTTTGATGCGTGACCGTTGAAAGGACGAAACTTAAATCACGCAGGCAGCGACGGCAGGGGGAGAGAGGATGAGAGCTGTATGATTGAGATTGACTGTTGACAACAACAGGGATTTAACGTTAGCACATTTTGTGCAGAACCTTGCATGTTTCATGAACAATTTAACACGTGAAGTTGCCATTTCGCCAACTATTATATGTGCATTCTCTCACTGTTGTAATTTGAGACACTGGTGCTGCCAGCTGCCTACTGGCGAGTGGCGACGTTTCTTTTTTTCTCTCTCTCTCTCTTGGGCTTTCGGGTTTTCGGGCCGAAAATGATGATAATTGTTAGGGTCGGGCCGGGCTTCGGGCCGGCCCACTCGGGCCCAGTTAGGGCCGGGCCTTAATTTTCAGGCCCGTTGAGAACTCTAATTCAACTGCAGCAGCTGAATGGAATGTTTGGATTGGGGTCTGGTGCAACGCACATAGGTTCTGAACCTGGTGAGAGCAGGAGAGGACCTGGTGAGACGTAGGAGGAGCCCGGCCAGGAGTCAACCCATAGAGCCTAGTTCTTCCACGCGCCAGAATAGTACCCCCAATCCCGGCAGAGTAGTTCCGGTGCAGCACATTGAGTGACCCTGTCTGTCCCTAATAGGACTGATCGTGGATAGCTACTGGGACGTAAGTCGGGACTTGATCAACCCCGGCTGGGTCACCTGGGCGAGGGTGTATGATGTTGCGAGACCCGAAACACCTGTCGACCCCAGGCTACATCACTGATGATACGTCCCAGTTGCATCCTTGTGATGTTTTTTTTTCATTATTAGTTCTATTTATAGTGGCTCATAGGAATAGACTATGTGACAACCAGGAATAGTTTGGTGACCACCGGAGACTCGGTTGACGGCCGGAGTTTAGACGGCACCCGGGAGCAGGTTGGGTTAGCGCCCCAGCCTGTGTCTTCCGTGAGGAAGAAGCCCAACAAATCCACGGTGAGGCCTTTAGGAGGGCCATTCAACTGCAGCAGCTGAATGGAATGTTTGGATTGGGGTCTGGTGCAACGCACAGGTTCTGAACCTGGTGAGAGCAGGAGAGGACCTGGTGAGACGTAGGAGGAGCTCGGCCAGGAGTCAACCCATAGAGCCTAGTTCTTCCACGCGCCAGAATAGTACCCCAAATCCCGGCAGAGTAGTTCCGGTGCAGCACATTGAGTGACCCTGTCTTTCCCTAATAGGACTGATCGTGGATAGCTACTGGGACGTAAGTCGGGACTTGATCAACCCCGGCTGGGTCACCTGGGCGAGGGTGTATGATGTTGCGAGACCCGAAACACCTGTCGACCCCAGGCTACATCACTGATGATACGTCCCAGTTGCATCCTTGTGATGTTTTTTTTTCATTATTAGTTCTATTTATAGTGGCTCATAGGAATAGACTATGTGACAACCAGGAATAGTTTGGTGACCCCCGGAGACTCGGTTGACGGCCGGAATTTAGACGGCACCCGGGAGCAGGTTGGGTTAGCGCCCCAGCCTGTGTCTTCCGTGAGGAAGAAGCCCAACAAATCCACGGTGAGGCCTTTAGGAGGGCCATTCAACTGCAGCAGCTGAATGGAATGTTTGGATTGGGGTCTGGTGCAACGCATAGGTTCTGAACCTGGTGAGAGCAGGAGAGGACCTGGTGAGACGTAGGAGGAGCTCGGCCAGGAGTCAACCCATAGAGCCTAGTTCTTCCACGCGCCAGAATAGTACCCCAAATCCCGGCAGAGTAGTTCCGTGACCCTATCTTTCCATAATAGGACTGATCGTGGATAGCTACTGGGACGTAAGTCGGGACTTGATCAACCCCGGCTGGGTCACCTGAATGAGGGTGTATGATGTTGCGAGACCCGAAACACCTGTCGACCCCAGGCTACATCACTGATGATACGTCCCAGTTGCATCCTTGTGATGTTTTTTTTTCATTATTAGTTCTATTTATAGTGGCTCATAGGAATAGACTATGTGACAACCAGGAATAGTTTGGTGACCACCGGAGACTCGGTTGACGGCCGGAATTTAGACGGCACCCGGGAGCAGGTTGGGTTAGCGCCCCAGCCTGTGTCTTCCGTGAGGAAGAAGCCCAACAAATCCACGGTGAGGCCTTTAGGAGGGCCATTCAACTGCAGCAGCTGAATGGAATGTTTGGATTGGTGTCTGGTGCAACGCACAGGTTCTGAACCTGGTGAGAGCAGGAGAGGACCTGGTGAGACGTAGGAGGAGCTCGGCCAGGAGTCAACCCATAGAGCCTAGTTCTTCCACGCGCCAGAATAGTACCCCCAATCCCGGCAGAGTAGTTCCGGTGCAGCACATTGAGTGACCCTGTCTTTCCCTAATAGGACTGATCGTGGATAGCTACTGGGACGTAAGTCGGGACTTGATCAACCCCGGCTGGGTCACCTGGGCGAGGGTGTATGATGTTGCGAGACCCGAAACACCTGTCGACCCCAGGCTACATCACTGATGATACGTCCCAGTTGCATCCTTGTGATGTTTTTTTTTTTTTTTCATGAGCACTTGCACATAAATTCAACTGCCCGCTCCTTGATGACTCCTCCATCCAGGAATCAAATACAAACTCCAACTAGTTCCCGTTTGGCGAGATCTTTATACTAATCCGCGAGTATTGCAAAATATTGTCCACGGAGTTCAGCCTTTATTTTCCCAAGCAGGACTGAAGCTACAGCCTTGACAAGCTCATTTTGAATGCATATGACCATATATGGGGATTAAATGGACCACAGAAAGATACAGAGATCTCCATTAATGGGAATTAAATGGGACAGACGGACAGACAGACAGACAGACAGACAGACAGACAGACAGACAGTCAGACAGACAGACAGACAGACAGACAGACAGACAGACAGACGCGCGCACGCACGCACGCACGCACGCACACACACACACACAGTCTGTGCATTTATAGATAGATGTGTCTGCTAGAAGAATTTGATTCAAATAGATTAACATTGTTTCATGTGTTCTTTTATATTATTATGTATTATATACATAATGTGTAATAGATTAACATTGTTTTGGGTGTTCTTTAATAGATTAACATTGTTTCATGTGTCTTTCCATATTCCAAATGAATCCTTTTGTGTTCTCATTTTGACAATAAACTAATATATTATATTATTTGGTTTAAGTTTAGTTTAGGATGGCTCAGGGTAGAAGAAGTTTACTTCAAGTGAAGATGAATCTTAAATCTCCTTGGAATTAGGTTTTTATATTTGTTGATGACATAAATTAATGAGTTAATATTATAATTGTTGAAGACATGAATGCATGTGTCATTATACAACGAAGCGATCTGATTGGTTGAAATAGCTATCTACCCGTGGTGATAATGAACATTATGGAACGGTCTCATCAATCAAAGAAATCAGCTTTGCTGGTCGCTAAAAAGCTGCCGGGTTGCTTGTCCCAGCACTATGCTAGCGGCTGCCTGTCCCAGCACTATGCTAGCGGCTGCCTGTCCCAGCACTATGCTAGCGGCTGCCTGTCCCAGCACTATGCTAGCGGCTGCCTGTCCCAGCACAAAGCTAGCGGCTGCCTGTCCCAGCACAAAGCTAGCGGCTGCCTGTCCCAGCACAAAGCTAGCGGCTGCCTGTCCCAGCACTAAGCTAGCGGCTGCCTGTCCCAGCACTATGCTAGCGGCTGCCTGTCCCAGCACTATGCTAGCGGCTGCCTGTCCCAGCACTAAGCTAGCGGCTGCCTGTCCCAGCACTAAGCTAGCGGCTGCCTGTCCCAGCACTAAGCTAGCGGCTGCCTGTCCCAGCTCTATGCTAGCGGCTGCCTGTCCCAGCTCTATGCTAGCGGCTATAATAGCAGTTTTCATGTGAAGTTCAGGGACATAGTAGCTAAATCGAATATCTTAATTACAACTAAATGAAGTTTTTTTCAACATTTGTATAATCGAAATATTACAGGAGAGCTTAACTATTCTATACACTCTGTTGATGAACTGAACATATGGTTTTACTTCAATGAGGGAAAAAAGTGTTTACTATTTTGAGTAATTTTTGAGTAATAATGTTTTCAGTTAACCAATCAAACATTTCCATTTACCTGGTAATCAATCAATCAATCAAAGGTTTCCACATACCTGTCATAGTTGGAGGAGGATAAGGATTGTCTGTGACCACGTGATGCACTGAAAGATAAAACATTTATTTATGGTTTTATTTGTTTTCTTTTTCTTAATTAATTCATTAATTCATTAATTTGTTTCTTTATATTTATTTGTTTCTTTGTATTTATTTGTTTCTTTTTATTTATTTATTTGTTTATTTTTTGTTTGTTTGTTTGTTTGTTTGTTTGTTTGTTTGTTTGTCAACGTGAACTGGTTGATATTTGATTATATATTTTATGTTTGGAGAAAATCTGCAGGAGTAATAGAAAAAAAACTTTTCAAAAAAAAAAAGCAAAGAATTGGCCTCCTGGTGGCGCTATAACAGGACAATGTGAAAAGGATGGCTTGTCTTATATTCGAGACATTTTGTTCAAAACAAGGGTTAGTATATGTAATATATATAACTAATCAGTTTAATATTTGAGACATTGAGTCACTCCTGCAAACCTAACATGTTAATCTGATGTTTGGACAAAATCTGTAGGGGTAAAAATGTCAACAAATGTGTTTCTCTAAAATTGGCCTCCTGGTGGCGCTGTAACAAAATGCAGGGCAGAGGTTCTGCTCTGGCCTCTAGGGAGTGTGTGTGCACTGCACAGTATCACGTTCTTGGGCCAGCGGTGCAGGAGATTAGCTGACACACACACACACACACACACACACACACACACACACACACACACACACACACACACACACACACACACACACACACACACACACACACACACACAGACACACACACACACACACACACACACACACACACACACACACATGCACGGACGGACAGACACGCGCGGACGGACAGACAGACAGACAGACAGACAGACAGACAGACAGACAGACAGACTGACAGACTGACAGACTGACAGGGTGCAAAAGCAAAACATAGCCTCTTCCACGGCTTCGATGGAGATTATGATATATAAGTACATTATTAATAAATAATGATATGTGAGACACATGATGTAAACATGTATTATTCATAAATAGTGATATGACAGTATGAGACATTAAATACATAATGTAAGATATATTTATCCTGTGTTAAACCAGGATTCACATTGAGGTTCCAGACCTCATGGCCATCATAACCACATTTACACAACAACTATGTCAAATATGTAAATGTTGTACCATACCAGTTATTACTATTATGAATTAATAACAAATATGTAAATATTGTAGTACTTACCATACCAGCCAGGTGTATTCATTATTCCTAATACATATGTAAATATTGTAGTAGGCCTACTTACCATACCAGCCAGGGGGGGAGGGGCAGTAGACTGGTGCTGGTCTGCAGGGGCCAACTGTAAAACACATCCCATAATAATGATGAATTCATTAGCATAACAATGATGGGTTAATCAAACATTATTTGTATAAATATATAATAATAATCTTTATTGTCCCCAAAGTGAAATGTGTCTTCACAAGAAACTTTGCACACACATCAAAAGTGGCAAAATATTACACATTTTAATATTCACAAAAAGAGGTGTGGCCTAATGGCTCAATAGCACCCCTATAATCTTTCAAAAGCGCAGCCCCACTATACGGTTTCACCTACATGTATGACAATTGGTACACACCTGTATCATGTCCCGACTTACAAATGTCTCTTGGCGCCATGACATAAACCAAACAGGAAGTCGGACATTTTAACGGGTCGTACATTAACCAACTCCTCCTAGGAGGATAATCAGTTCAGCAGCTGACGGATCGAGGCAGTTTGTTTAGTAGCTGGCAACAATCAAAGGTTGTACCAGGTTATTAGTATCGCCAAGCCCTATTGTAATCGCAAATAACTCAAAAAGTTGTGCAACTTTGCAAACACATCACAAGTGGCAAAATATTACACATTTTAATATTCACAAAAAGAGGCGTGGCCTAATGGCTCAATAGCACCCCTATAATCTTTCAACAGCGCAGCCCCACTATACGGTTTCACCTACATGTATGACAATTGGTACACACCTATACAATGTCCCGACTTACAAATGTCTCTTGGCGCCATGACATAAACCAAACAGGAAGTCGGACATTTTAACGGGTCGTACCTTAACCAACCCCTCCTAGGAGGATAATCAGTTCAGCAGCGGATCGTTTTTCTGACCTTTTAAAGTATTCACAGCATATTTATTTAGTCCCATCTCGAACATGTACACGCACACTGCGCTTCACAGTGTTAAACGATCGACCCGTTCCAACGATAGGGGATAGTTTAGTTACTTTGGTTTTCCAACGATAGTTGGAACGCCTACTTCCTGTTTCCTGTTAGAAACTCGATAAGATTTCTTTTTTACTGCAGATGGAGAGTTTTGCGATAAAAATACAAATGCTATATATATATATATATATATATATATGAGTCATTCCACGAAACCGGTACGATTTGAGGTCCCTCTAATCCTTTTAGCTGTATTTTATCTATTTGGTCACCAAAATTGATTTTTAAAAGCTTTTATCATTAATTGAAATGTTCCCTTTAATATTGTGTAAAACGTACATACATTTTATCTTAATTCCAGAAATTATCTTCCCTTTTTTTAGTAGACACCACCTATTTTGTCCATTTTCTCATGTCCCCGATGGCTGCTAAGGAAAGTGGACTTGAGATATAACTAATAAAAATGTAAAATAATCCATAAATTATGCTATTCACATAAAACCAGCAATGTACTCTATTGCTGGTCATGTTTAGTATTTTAATAGATAGATGATTTATCATTAAAATCACATAATATAGCTCGGTCCCCCAATCGCACTCAACCCTGTTACAAAGTCATTCTCCTCTCTGTAAAAAGTATGAACTGCTCCTTTAGTGACATCAACAACATGCAATGGCATTCTACAAGTCTTCTGAGCAAGATGCTGCAGAAAGAGGACTTTTTACACCTATTTATGGCCATTTATACTTTCATAGTGTGGTCGTAAAGCTTAACAACTCAACCTGTTACATGAAATAAAGATAGAAAACAATCATTTGTGAAAACTATCTTTGTTATTTCAACAATGTATCTGATTTCCTAATGTCATGCATGCCATGTGGTCTCCTCTTAATCACCACAGGTAGAGTAATTGCCATCTTGAGTAAAAAATCTCAACCCCGTTCCACTCAACCCCGTTATCAATGTCAACCCTGTTGAATGGATTATTCCATATAAAAATATTAATTTAATGCCTTAGATGGGAAAATATGTTTTTCTGCATGTTAAATATGTCCTTAATGGTGTGGGCTATTCAGAAAAGTAATTCATTTCGATCAAATTTTCCCGAAAAAAATTTCCAAATCGTACCGGTTTCGTGGAATGACTCATATATATATATATATATATATAGTCTGGAAACTGGTGTTTGGCAGACAATGAGTTAATGGCTGTACCTTCCAGTCCGGGTTGTGGCACGTCTGCTGGCTTTGCTTCTTCTGTCAAAAACAATCCATTTATTAGTGTTAATAAGATAATATCATTTATCCTTCTGTCAAGATGAATCAGTTTATTATTGTTAATATGATAATAGATGATTACACGGCTACATAAAGGGGAGAACCACCCATTTTCAACAAGGAGTCAAGCGTGGGGTGGCTCAGAGTAGATGACAGAGTACACATCTTGCAATGGGCCTGGTGTACAAGATACCCATGTACCTGACAAAATACTTTAAAAACGTTAAGGATGTCCACAATTACAACACCAGAGGCAGCGCCACAGATCACATCCAACCCAGAGTCAACTCAATCAAAGGGTCAAACTCGTTCTCCTGCTATAGCCTACCTCCAAAATGTGGAAGGCCCTACCGAAGGCCTTAAAGGAGTGCAAATCTCAAGCTTCTTTTAAAACCGCCCTGAAAAAAACACTTACAGATGGCAGCTGCTCGTAACTGGTATATTTTAAACCTAGCCTAACCTCACCCTTACCCCGCTATAATTTGATATCTACTGCATAGTACTGTGTTCTATCCGTCTGTCATTCAATGTTATGAGTTAAAGAGAAGGATCTCAACTGAAATAAGCTTGTCTTACCTGAGTTTCCTTTTAGTTGACCTTGTATCAGTGAACTGTACTGTCATGAAACTGTACCTTTTCCTATGCAATACTTCTAATAAATACCTCAATCAATCAATCAATCAATCAATCAATCAATCAATCAATCAATCAATCAATCAATCAGAACTATGTCATTAATATACCTTAGAGGAGTTGTGTGGAAATAAGAAACATGCCAAAACATTCTTGAGAGCAACGTCTAGCTTTAAATGTAATGTCGTGTGTTTGTTTACATGGCTGTCATGTTGGATACAGAAAATCAAACAGCATAGGTTGATATGAACCAATCAGGTGCTCTGAACCTTTGATTAGACAGATTGATATGAGCCAATCAGGTGCTCTGAGTCTTTGATTAGATAATAATAATAATAACTTACCTTTGGTCGAGGCCTTGGCCTTCACTTCTTTCTTGGCTTTTTCATGTAAAAGGAGAAAGAAAAAAGTTTAAATACAAGGGCATGTGAAAAATACTACCTTACAATATAACTTACACAATCTGTATGGTAGAGTCTGTTAATACAAAATAACTTCAGACCACCACCTCAAGCTGAACCCAGACAAGACGGAGCTTCTCTTCTTCCCAGCACACATTGCATCAGTCACCCGGTCCTGTAGGTTCACATTCTAGTCCATAACATTCGTAGAATCAGACCCTTCCTCACCCAGGAGTCAGCCCAGCTCCTCATCCAGACATCAGTCAAAACTCCACTACCGTAACTCTCTCCTCACTGGCCTCCCGGCATGTGCACTTAATCCTCTCCAATTGATCCAAAATGCTGCAGCACGACTGGTCTTCAACCAGCCAAAAATTTCACACGTCTATTGCCCCTTCTCCATTCCCTCCACTGGCTCCTGGTTGCAGCCCACTCAAAATACAAAACACTGATGCTGACCTTCAAAGCAGCCAAAGGGACGGCTCCTCCATACCTCCAAAATCTGATCAGCCCCTACAACCCCACCCGTTCACTCAGATCAGCTGGGATCAACAGGGATGCTGACAGAACCCTCACTAAAAACCCCAGGACAACGATCCACTCGTCCTAGACTCTTCCCCCTCCTGGCCCCCAAACTGTGGAATAAACTCTGTCGCACTTAGAACAACAGACTCATTCCCTGGTTTCCGCCGTGGCCTGAAGCACCCCCAACCTGGGCTTACCTTTTGTAGAGGCCTTGGCCTTCACTTCTTTCTTGGCTTTTACATTGAAAAAGACTGAAAGACACATTTAGGTTGAACATAATGAGCAACAATACATACACTACATGTACCATGATGCACTGGGGTAACTAACCACCCGAACTACAATATGAACTACAATATGAACTACAATATGAACTACATGTAGTTTATATGATGCACATATGTACGGTACTTTACCCTCTTCTCCAGATGGTAGAGTCTCTGTTTGCTTTGACGCTGCTGCTTCTGAGTGAGGAAGTGAACAGAGAAGGAAAGAATGATCTTCTTTCTGGATATTATTCTATCATAAAACCGTTATGAATGTGATGTATATTTCAATAAGAGAGGGCATAACATAATATATGAAACATTTATAAAAGAAAGAGTGTTACCTTTTTTAGCAAGCTTGGCTCTCGCTTTGTTAGAGGAAGGAAAATATAGGAAAATCAATTAAACCTTCTCATATTCCTCAATAACTGTATTGATTGAATGGTTCATTAATCAATAACTGTGCTGATATCAGTAGTTTTCAACCAGTGGTCCGGGGACCACCAGTGGTCCTTGGGGGGGTTCCAGCTAAACCAAATGGATCATTATAGATCTTTAACTCTTGAGAGAGTAGCCCTTATGGGCACATTTGGGTTCATTTTACGCTCTCAAGAGTGAAATTATTGTAAGACATCTGCATTACCGAATGACAAGAATTCTACACAATTAGAGAATGTGGAAGATGTTTATTTTGTTATCTCTCCTATGGCACCAACATCAATACAGCATGGAATATATATAACAAAATATTTTAAGTTTTGGGTCTGAGAGGCTAAATGTCATCAAATGGTGGTTATGTGGCTCAAATGCTGAATAAATAATAAATAATGGACTTTGATGTGAAAAGGTTGAAAACCACTAGATTGTATAGTTAATAAATCAATAAATATATAATTTGTTCGGTTAATGAATCAATAACTGTATTGATTGAATGGTTAATGAATCAATAAGTGTATTTATTGAGTGGTTAATTAATCAACAACTGTATTGATTGAATGGTTAATGAATCAATAGCTGTATTGATTGATTGAATGGTTAATGAATCAATAAGTGTATTGATGTGAAGGTAAATTAATTGATTTACCTCTGAGAATAGAAGGAACTCTCTTGTTCACTCTCGTGTTATCCTTCAGCTCTGCAAGTCTGGGGAGAACTGGATACCAAGAAAATAATTATTACAACAATAAGATAACAATAATGATAATATATTTACTGGACATCAAGAAAATGTTACAATAAGTTAACTAACTGATGGTAATATATAAACATGTATTTACTCCCTAATCGGGAGATAAGCGACCGCCAGGTCACATGATAGGACTCTAGACATACTGTGTACCACTTTGCGTGATTTTAGGGCAACATCTGTAGGAGCAGTGTCCAAAATGTGTTTTGCAAGAATCTGCCTCATGGTGGCGCTAGAAGAGGGCCATGTGAGAAATGAGGGGCAACAGTGGCGGAGATATGAGTAGGGCAAAAGTGTGACGTGACGGACATACTGACAGATGGACTGACGACTGACGGACGAACTGACGGACTGACAGCTGGTGGAGGTTTTGATAGTAACTGCGACCTGACGGTCGCAACCAAGAAACTAGTTATATATTACAACCATAAGTTAACTGGTATTTTTAGTGAAGAGACCTGTTGTACTGTAGGCTGAAAAGGACTGTCAGGTCAGTTTTACTAAAGTATAAGTTAAACTGAAGTGATAAATACCAAATTATCAACATATTCACAACACCCGCTTTGAAACCCTGCTGTAGATAACACCACTGTTTGAGCAGAAATGTTTCATTATAACGATATACTAACAATATACATTATACATATAACTAACTTCATTAGTTTACCTTTTCCTTTAGACAACACCACTGTTTGGGCAGCAATGCTTCATTATAACTAGGGATGGGTATCGTCTGCGATACTTTTAATGGTATCGATCGCATGGCGTCGATACTATCGAGTATCGGTTCACGTAAAAACGAACGATACCTCGTTTCGATACTATTGAAATGCACCCCTGGCCGGTCGCATCTGTAACAGTTGGGCTACTGAGAGTTTAATGACTGCTTTGGTAGGTAGGCTACACTCTTTACTGTGGAAAATAGCCGACAATAGCCTATAATGTTAATTATTACCAGTAAGACTCCCTAATCGGGAGATAAGCGACCGTAGGTGGCTTTTCTCCACAAATAGGGCTAAAATTTGTTTTTCCAAAATCTTCCTGATCCATGTTGATGACATGAGTGTAGACATGCTGTGTAGTGATATTCGTGATTTTAGGGCAAAAACTGTAGGAGCAGTGTCCAAAAATGTGTTTTAAAAATCGGCCTGAAGGTGGCGCTAGAATAGGGCCATGTGAGAAATGAGGGGTGGGGTCTCCGCGTTGCCTTGGCGGACGAATAGGTACCGGCCCCGGCTCTCCCGGACGCTCCTAGCCCGAGTTACGGCATTTTATGTGCGCTGCAGTGGCAGGGGGTCCTCCACTGGGGGCGCCACCACTTTTGCATCCGTTCTGGAGCACCAGGAGTCGGTGGTCCCCGGGAATTCCCCGTGAGCAGCCCCGTTGGGGTGGTCATTTGGTCATTTTTGCACATTTGGTCATTTTTTACATCTGGGGGTCCCCCAGGGGGCTCCGGGGGTCCTTGGAGGTTGTAGTTTGGCAGGCAAGGAGTGTGTGTGTAAAATGTGGCATGGATCGGGTCAACGGGTGCGGAGATATAAGCAGGGAAAAAGTGTGACGTGTGAGCACATTTGGTCATTTTTTACATTTGGGGGTCCCCCAGGGACCTTGGGGTCCCTGGGGCTCCGGGGGTCCTTGGAGGTTGTAGTTTGGCAGTCAAGGAGTGTGTGTGCAAAATTTGGCATGGATGGGGGCAACGGTTGTGGAGATATGAGCAGGGCAAAAGTGTGACGGACTCACTGACTCACTGACTCACTGACTCACTCACTCACAGACAGCCGGTGGAGGTTTTGGTAGTAAATGCGACCTACGGTCGCAATGATGATTATCCAACGTCTATACTCTCTGCTCTTGACATGAAAATGGCTAAATAACTGGCTTAATAACATATTTTGGTGTGTAAAATAGCCCATAGAAAAAGGCAAATAATAATTATAATAATAATAAATAAAAAGTATCGAAAATGGTATCGATAATGGTATCGAAAAGGGTATCGTATCGATTCCCAGGTATCGAAAAAGGTATCGTATCGATTCAAAGGGGAACGATACCCATCCCTAATTATAACTATATACAGTACTAACGATATACAGTATATCGTTAGTAGGTATCGTTATAGATAGGATATCATATACCTACCAGTAAGACTCCCTAATCGGGAGATAAGCGACCGTAGGTCACTTATCTCCACAAATAGAGCAAAAATGTGTTTTTCCAAAATCTTCCTGATCCATGTTGATGACATGAGTGTAGACATACTGTGTAGTGATTTTCGTGATTTTAGGGCAAAATCTGAATCGGCCTCATGGTGGCGCTAGAGGGCCATGTGAGAAATGAGGGGTGGGGTCTCCGCGCCGCCAAGGCGGACGAATAGGTACCGGCCCCGGCTCTCCCGGTCTCTCCTAGCCCGAGTTACGGCATTTTATGTGAGCTGCAGTGGCAGGGGGTCCTCCACTGGGGGCGCCACCACTTTTGCATCCGTTCTGGAGCACCAGGAGTGGGTGGTCCCCGGGAATGCCCCGTGAGCAGCCCCGTTGGGGTGGTCATTTGGTAATTTTTGCACATGTGCTCATTTTTTACACTTGGGGGTCCCCGAGGGAGCTGGGGGTCCCTGGAGCTCCGGGGGTCCTTGGAGGTTGTAGTTTGGCAGGTAAGGAGTGTGTGTGCAAAATCTGGCATGGATCGGGGCAACGGTTGCGGAGATATGAGCAGGGCAAAAGTGTGACGTGTGACTTGTGTGACGGACGGACGGACGGACGGACGGACGGACAGACAGACGAACACCTCGAGCAGCTTTCTGTAGTAAGTGCGACCTACGGTCGCAATAACTAACTTCATTAGTTTACTTTTTCCTTTAGACAACACCACCAGCCATGCTTCATTATATGTTCTCTATAAAAAACTAATATGATAAAATACTTCAATGTATGTTTAATGTTTTACCTTTTCTTTTGGGTTTGTCAGCTGGGGGCGGGGCTTTTTTAGGCACTTCTGAAAACCAAATGAAAGAGAAGAAAAACATGAGTTTGAATTAACAATGCAAATCACATTAATGAATGGATTAATGCATTAGTACATTAACAAGTTACATTTATACTCAATTATTAATAACACTTACACTCAGCAAATTAAACGAATGAATTAATCGATACATAAACTAGAAATACTGTTCCTACGAAACAATGTGGGCTCGCATGGAACACCATGTATGGGTATTTATTTATTTATGTATAACTGATATCAAACCTTTATTTATATATGTATAACTGATATCAAACCTTTCTCTTCCACAGTCTCTGGCTCTATGGAGGGACAGGTGCACACTGCAAACAGAAACATCATGTTACCATGACATCATGTTACCGTGACATCATGTTACCGTGACATCATGTTACCGTGACATCATGTTACAGTGACATTGTGACATCATGTTATGGTGACATCATGTTACCACCAGTAAGACTCCCTAATCGGGAGATAAGCGACCGTTGGTCGCTTATCTCCACAAATAGGCCAAAAGTTTGTTTTACCAATTATCAAGACATACGGGCAGTTGACAGTTTGCCATGGTTACTCATTGAAGTTGAATCTCCATATATGGAGATAACCTACGCATCACACTAAGTCTGACCTCACCAGCCCATATTTGGGCATGAGCAACTTATGTCTCCATATATGGAGATATGATGACATCACACAGTCCTCAGCCGATGATGTGGCGTGATGTCATACAATACACAAACGAGCCCTACAGTATAAAGGGGCAATTCTTGCCAGGAAAGAAGCATTTCTTCGACTCAGACCTTATCGCCAGGGTTGGCTTATAGCAGCTGTCGGTAGGACCATATATGGATTCTGTTAGTGTGGATCTCCTAACAGGGCATCATCTGGGATACAATCCCTTTTATGCCCATATATGGAGATCCCTAACAGAATCCCTTTCATGCCCATATATGGAGATCCCTAACAGAATCCCTTTTATGCCCATATATGGAGATCCCTAACAGCATCCCTTTTATGCCCATATATGGAGATCACTAACAGCTAACAGAATCCCTTTTATGCCCATATATGGAGATCCCTAACAGAATCCCTTTTATGCCCATATATGGAGATCCCTAACAGAATCCCTTTTATGCCCATATATGGAGATTCCTAACAGAATCCCTTTTATGCCCATATATGGAGATCCCTAACAGAATCCCTTTTATGCCCATATATGGAGATCCCTAACAGAATCCCTTTTATGCCCATATATGGAGATCCCTAACAGAATCCCTTGTATGCCCATATATGGAGATCCCTAACAGAATCCCTTGTATGCCCATATATGGAGATCCCTAACAGAATCCCTTTTATGCCCATAAATGGAGATCCCTAACAGAATCCCTTTTATGCCCATATATTATGGAGAAATCCCTGCTCTGAGTATCTGACATCAGTGTGATGTCACCTGTTTATGCCCATATATGGAGATCCCTGCTCTGCGTATCTGGTTGCTATGGTAAACAGTTGGTTGCTAGGGTAAAACAACATGGTTGCTATGGTAAACAGTTGGTTGCTAGGGTAAACAGTTGGTTGCTAGGGTAAAACCATGGTTGCTAAGGTGGTTGCTAACGTACACTAACAAACCAGCAACAACAGACTGTTGCCACAGCAACGTACACAAAGGTTTGTGTACACATGTGGTGTGATGTCATACTGATGCGGAGATATGAGCAGGGCAAAGGTGTGACGTGTGACGTGTGACCGACGGACGGCCGGTGGAGGTTTTCATAGTAAACTGCTCCCTGACGGTCGCAATAACATCATGTTACCATAACACCAGTAAGACTCCCTAATCGGGAGATAAGCGACCGTTGGTCGCTTATCTCCACAAATAGGCCAAAAGTTTGTTTTACCAATTATTACACTCTATGTGAACATTTACATCAACAAATCCCAAGTACTATGCAGAACGACCCATTTCAAGTTTTTAATGTACAACAATATTTAGAAAATAGGTCTACAAGCTGACAGTCCTCGTCCCTTATATTCCCATAGGTTATATGGAGATCTCAGTGTTTGTCAGTCCTTGTTCATTTATGCCCATATATGGACATCTCTATATCTACTGTAACAGTCCTTGTCCCTTTATGCCCATATATGGAGATCTCTTAACTGTAAGTCCTTGTCCCTTTTATGCCCATATATGGATATTCCTGATGTCATCAGTATATGCACATATATGGGCTTTCTGATATGCCCATATATGGAGATCTCTTAACTGTAAGCCCTTGTCCCTTTTATGCCCATATATGGATATCCCTGATGTCATCCGTATATGCCCATATATGGGCTTTCTAATATGCCCATATATGGAGATCTCTGTATCTCCATATATGGGTATAAAAGGATACTTCAGGTCTGACATCAGGTTTGTTTATATTGGGTTGCTAGGTTTGACATCACAAACTCTATGGGCCATCTGACCTAGAAATCTATATTTGGGCATAGATGACTCATCGTGACCTCATCACACGTCGACCGCACGTGTGACGTGCGGTCGACCGCACGTGTGACCGACGGACGGCCGGTGGAGGTTTTCATACTAAACTGCGACCTTACGGTCGCAATCATCATGTTACCATGACTTCATGTTTAGGTGACATTGTGACATCATGTTACGGTGACATCATGTTACCGTAACATGATGTTACCATAACATGATGTTACCATGACATCATGTTACCATAACATCATGTTACGATGACATATCATGTTACCGTGACATCATGTTACCATGACATCATGTTACTAGAACATCATGTAGTAGTAACAACTAGTAGGATGCCACAATAGTATCTGAGGAGAACTATTGTGGGCTTGCTAAAAGCGAGGACACAATGATGAACTCCTCCAAATAAATGTTTGTGATCAAATGAATGCAATGAACGACCCTGTCATCAACTCTGAACTTCAACCCCCGACGACCCTGTCAGGGTCACATGCATTGACCTTTGACCTCATGCACACTGACCTGGAGGCAACATCTCCTCCTTATCATCTTCATCCTCACCAGGAAGCTCCTCCTCTTTGGTTACCTGAGGAGGAGCTGACTCCTCTCCATGAGCAGGAGCTGACTCCTCCTCTTCCACAGGAACAGCAGGTTGAGCTGCAGCTGCAGAACAACATTATCACCATTAGTATTACTGGAGGTCTGCGCCCTTTTTATAGTAACCTGACCAATCATGGAAATTGGCCCACTTATAGTCTGGTCAAAGTGTCATGTGAAGCCACCAATCCTCAAGCTTATCGGACATATGCCCGTTTGTGTCCATGTGGCATATGCTATGCTACGGGCATAGACGGTCCCTCTCATGGCCCTTATACCTATGCCTCACCCTCTACGTTTATATCAGGTCGCAGTTATTGATGGTGACATCACCAAGAATACTGGTCCCTCATTGGCTTTTATGTAATGATGACGTCATCACCCGATTGATGACATCACTCTTTGTTTTTTCAAGGGTATCCCATTGGATGACGTCACCATGTGTTTCCTCAAGGGTTTTCCCATTGGATCCCATTGGACATGTGCCCGTTTATGCCCATCTATGCCCATCTGGCATATGCTATGCTACGGGCATAGACGGTCCCTCTCATGGCCCTTACATACTGTATGCCTCAATATTATGTATATCAGGTCACACTTATTGATGGTGACGTCACCTGCTGTTCCCTCATTTGCTTTTATGGTGATGATGACGTCATCACCCGATTGATGACATCACTCTTTGTTATTTCAAGGGTTTTCACCTTGGATGACGTCACTGTGTGTTTTCTCAAGGGTTTTCCCATTGGATGACGTCAGCGTAGACATGCAGAAGCGGGGACGCAGACACGTCGAGCTTCACATGACAATTTGGCTATCCAGCCTTTAAATAAGCAACGCAAATTTCCCAGAATTGCGTTCTTTCCAGTTAGTGTGGTTGCCTAGGGGCAACACATTAGTTCTAGACCATTTTGGGTAAAGCCAATCAGGAAGCAACATCGTTGACGTCACCCAACCTGATAGTTGCAAGTTGGCACCTCGTCAGAGTGCAGTCTAGTTAGTGTGGTTGCCTAGAGGGCAACACATTATAGTTCTAGTGTAGCTTTAAGTCTGGAATAAACAATCCAGACTATAAATAGTAAGTCCATTGAGTTCAATGGGGGAGTGGTGCTAGCTCAAGGATTGGTCGAGCTTCACATGACAATTTGGCTACAATATGTAGGCAACCACACTCGCAATTTCCCAGAATTGCATCTTTCAAGTTATTATTATTAGGACCACCAGAATCTGAGGGCTAAGGTGGAAAAGAGGGTCCCAAACTCTGGTGGCAAACGACCACCAGAGTCTGATATTATACATATTTACCAGATATATCTTCTGCTTCATGGTCTTCAGGCTGGTCTCTATCTGCCTCCCCAGTATCATCTTCATCATCTTGTGTGTCAGTCTTTGGCTCCTCCATCAATTCAGCAGCAATGATGGCTGAAAACGCACAATAGAGGTGGTAAAACACACAACATATAGATGGCTGTAAACGCACAATGGTAAAATCACACACGATACCTACCTCCGACCCCACCCATTGTGAGACCCCGCCTGAAATATCTGATGAACAACAACATGAATCATTGATTTACTATCTGTCAATCATTGATTTAAGACCCCAACAAACGCTAAAAGTATCTTGACTCCTTGCTGCTTTTACGGGTAAGGACTAGTTTAATACAATGAAACGATACCTGATAACAAGAGGTCATCCATGTCATCAGTGAGGTCATCAGTGATGTCATCAATGTCATCATCATCCTCATCGGTGGTTGTCGTGGAAACAGACTCTGCTGTGACTTCCAACTCATCGTCCAATGAGCTGCCAGCATCATCATCATCATCATCATCTTCATCAGCCAGGACTCCGCTGTCTTCACTGAGGTCCTCCATGATGAGATCATCAAATGTATCTTCATCAGTTAGATCTTTAGAAACATCTTCATCTGGTAGATCTTCAACAGGTTTGTCTGTGAGATCAAGCAGATCCATCCCAGGCAGTGTGTCGAGGTGGAGGTCAGTGTCTCTGATAGAATCATCTTCTTCATCTTCATCATCTGCAAAGTTGTCAGAAGAAGCAGCCGTGGAGTCATCTTCATCAGAGTCACCTTCATCTTCCTCACCATCCTCTTCCTCTTTCAAGGTCACAACCTCTTCAGCGACCTTGACCGCTTGCTCTTCATCCACATGGACAGGAGGAAGGTCGTCAGTTAGATCTTTAGAAAGATCTTCATCAATTAGATATGTATCTTCATCAATTAGATCTTTAGAAAGATCTTCATCAATTAGATCTTTAGAAACATCTTCATCAATTAGATCTTTAAAAAGATCTTCATCAATTAGATCATTAGAAAGATCCTCATCAATGTCCAGGTCATCAGCTGTGACCTCTGTGATGTCATCAGCCTTGGCCTCCGTGATATCATCAACAATGGCCTCTGTGATGTCATCAGCCTTGGCCTCCATGATGTCATCAACCATAGCCTCTGTGATGTCATCATCGCTGTCATCGGTGACGTCATCGCCGCTGTCATCGGTGATGTCACCGGTGATGTCATCGTCACCGTCACCGGTGATGTCATCGTCGCTGTCATCGGTGATGTCACCGGTGATGTCATCGTCACTGCCACCGGAGATGTCATCGATGATGTCATCGTCCACACTGGACACAGCAGCAGAATCACTGTCACTGGTTCCAGCCTCTTCTTCTATGGATTCATCTTCATCCTTGGGCTCGGACTCTTCCTCATCCTCGTCTTCCTCGGGGACGGGGGCGTCGGCCTCGGCATCAGGTGACACGGGAGTCACATGGTCTCCTTCTTCCTCAATGGTGGACGGAAGCTCCTCCTCTTCCTCAGCAGCAGGACCTTCGTCAACAGAGTCCTCATCTTCTTCTTCACCAGTAGCAGCTGTTTCTTCATCTTCATCAGCAGCAGCAGTGGTTTCTTCATCCTTATCCTGGTCTCCATCACCAGTAACAGCAGCAGCAGAAGCAGTGGTCTCTCCATCATCTTCTTCAACATCATCAGCAGCAGCAGTGGTTTCTTCATCTTCGTCTCCATCCTGGTCTTCATCACCAGGAGCAGCAGTTGCAGCAGCAGCAGTAGTGGTCTCTCCATCATCACCAGCAGTGGTTTCTTCATCTCCATGTTGGTCTTCAGAGGTTTGTTCTCCTGCCTCCTCCATGGCTGCTTCCTCCTCCTCCTTCTCCTCCTCCTCTTCTTCCTCTGCCTTCTCCCCCTCTTCTTCCTCCGATTCCTCTTCCTTCTCCTCCTCCTTTGTGTCCTCTCCTGCTGCTGTGCTTGTTGTTGCCTCCTCCTCCTCTTCTTCCTCCTTTTCCTCTTCCTTCTCCTCTTCCTTACGAGCTGCCTCCTCTTCCTCCTCTTCCTCTTGAAGTTCCTCACTTCCCTCTTCCTCCTCCTCTTCTGCCACCTTCTCCCCTTCCTCCTCCTCTGCCTCTGCCTTCGCCTCCTCTTCCTCATGAAGTTCCTCACTTCCCTCTTCCGCCTCTTCCGCCTCTGCCTTCGCCTCCCCTTCCTCATGAAGTTCCTCGCTGCCCTCTTCTTCCTCCTCCTCCTCTTCTGCCACCTTCTCCCCTTCCTCCTCTCCTTCCTCCTCCTCTTCGGCCTCTTCCTCCTCTTCCTCTGCTGTCACCTCTTCTTCCTCCTCCTCCTCTCCTTCCTGCTCCTCCTCTATCTTCTCTACCTCCACCTAGGGGTGGGCGATATGGTGATAATTATCGTTGAGACGATACAATGTCTCCACGATATGCCTTTTCAGAGGTATCGTATATATCGTGATACTGAGGGAGCCTTGTAAAAAATCCTGTTTAATCGTTAATACAGAGATTCATTGCCGAATTCAATTTAAACCAGCATTTTGGTCTAAATCAGTAGTTCTTAAACTTTAAAATGTCAAGGTCTCCACTTAACTCTGACAGTATACAAATGTAACCAAATGGACCCGTAAGGGTCCATTTGGTTACATTTGTATACTGTCAGAGTTACATACTTGTAAAGTTCAATTTAGACCTCCCAAAAGGAACCCAGCGAGTCTAGTTTTTGTCAAGTAACATGAAAATTAACCTCACCCAAAAAACTGATTCAACCCCCCTATAAATGTGACACATATAAATTATGTTTGCTTTATTTAATTACTTCACTTCAAGGCATAAGCATATACATTTAATTGATATAACTCAAATATTATTAATAGTGCCAGATGTGATACATTTACATTATGTTGGCTTTATTTAAATGTATTTAATTATAATATATGCAAATGTATTGAATTGATGTAACTGAACAAATATTAATCGTGCTTACCTTAAATATATACATTTACAATATATGCATTTTTATTAAATTGTTCCAACTCAAATGTAATTAATAGTGCTTATACAAAATCTATTCATTTAACATTATGCATTTATATTACATTCATGTAACTCAAATCTTAGTAATGGAATTTAAAAACACATTGAAAATGAGTTCCAATGAAAACTCCCAGAGTCCCATAAACCACGCCTCTCACCAATTTTATTGAGTAGTTTTTAAGGCTGAAATCATTCTGAGAATATTGTTTGAATCCAACTCAATTTTATTAAGTACATTTTACAGATCTGAGAAGTGACTCCAGCCCTTTCCCTTGATTGGTCAAATAAGTTGGTCACATGTTATGCAAAGCATGCTGGGAACAGCATTTTTCTAGGTTTTCAGGGAAATGTTTAAGCTTTCGGGAGCTAAAAATGCTAAATGTATCATATCAATGTGTCTGCCTTGGCAAGATGACTGTCATATGTCAGAATTTGATTTGTCAGTATTTGAGCCTAAACCCTAACCCTAACTGCTAGGCTGCTAGTTTAAGCTTGAGCTCCCTCCCCATGCTAGGCTAAAAGAGAAGAACTCATGGTAACTTTGAGGTTATTGCGTTGGTTTTCTCTTAAATGTTCTGATTATTCAATAATCACTGCTATTGCATATATCCATTATGCATCTGTATGTTGATATTGTAAAACTTGAAACAAATCATCCAGAAGAAAACCTGAAACCGAACTCTTCTTATGTAAATGTAAAAGTATTTTATTTATCTTAGCTTAATTCCATAAAAATGAGTTGAACCAACACATTTACGTTAACATTTGTTTGAGTTGGACAAACGTAAATTAATTAAGTTCATATAATTAACTTGGCTTAAGTTAATGAAAATGAGTTGGACTAATTGAACAACATGCATTGCATTGAATGTAGATTTGACTTGGGACTACATATATCCCATATATAAATTTACTCATATAAAATGGGTGGAAAAGTTTCACACATTTAAAATGTGTTCAACTGAGAGATTATTTTTTTGGGTGCTTAAAAAGCAACGTGAAAAATAATAGTGATAAAATTGTGTATCGTGATACAACTTGGGAAAATATCGTGATATTGTATTTTTCCATATCGCCCACCCCTACCTCCACCTCTT
Organism: Nannobrachium achirus; assembly: GCF_963921795.1. Lineage (NCBI taxonomy): Eukaryota > Metazoa > Chordata > Actinopteri > Myctophiformes > Myctophidae > Nannobrachium > Nannobrachium achirus. The sequence continues at coordinate 7,157,944 of NC_137823.1, forward strand.
CCTCTTCCTCTCCCTCCTCCTCCTCCTCCTCCTCCTCCTCCTCCTCCTCCTCCTCATCGTCGTATTCCTCCTCTTCATATTCTTCCTCCTCCTCCTCCTCTATCTCCTCATCTTCATACTCTTCCTCCTCCTCCTCCTCCTCCTCTTCTTCCTCCTCTTCCTCTGCTGCCGCCTCCACTTCCTCTTCCTCTTCCTCTGGCTCCACTTCCTCGTCAACTATTTCAATAGCAGGAACTTTCTTCTTGGTCTGCATCTCTATGACTTTAACATCAAAAACATTATTATTATAAGGACGATCGGTGCTGTCTGCATGATCGGTGCTGTCTGCATCTGGCCGTCTGTCACATACAGACAGACAGACAGACAGACAGACAGACAGACAGACAGACAGACTGTATGTATGTGTCTTTCATGTATGGTCATTGGGATAGGTGAGTGCTACGTTAAATGCTATGGGCTTAGGTGGAGTTTACATACAGACAGCACCCTTTGTACTGTCATTGATTGATTGAAGGCTTTATTAGAAGTTTGCATAGGAAAATGTACAGATTCATGACGGTACAGTTCACTGGTACAAGGTCTACTAAAAGGAGATCCATGAAAAGACTAAGCTTATTTCAACAGGAAACCATTAAAGTATCTCATATAACATTGAATGACAGACAAATAGAACACAGTACTATGCAGTAGATATGTAAAGAAAAAAAGAAAACAGTAGGTCTATACAATCAGTAAGTACAGTATATACAATATATACAAGGAAGGGGCAGGTAACAGTAAGTCTAAACAATCAGTATGTACAGTATATACAAGGAAGGGGCAGGGAGGGTAGGGTTGGGCTAGGTTTTTTACCAGTTGCGAACGGCTGCTGCCTGTAAGTGGTTTTTCAGGGCATTTTTAAAGGATGCTAGTGATCCACACTCCTTTATGGCCTTCGGTAAGGCATTCCACATTTTTGTGGTGTAGCAGAAGAACGAGTTCGACCCTTTCTTTGAGTTGACTCTGGGTTGAACGTGATCTGTGTCAGCCGGACGTATATGGGGCTTTTAAGCCGTGACATCATTTTGTAGGCAGAGGAGAATCTGCCCCCAGAGCATTTTCTGTCCCTTGCTATTTTCAACAGATCCGAGACAAAAATAACGACTAAAGTATAATTCTAACACTTTCCTTTCAACAACAAAGAGAAGAAAAATGTGTAAATAGTAAAAATAGTAAAAAGATTCACGGAAACTGGGGGCAGAAATTCTCCTCTGCCTACAAAATGATGTCATACTTAACAGCCCCAGACAGCACAGATCAACATAAAATAGCTGTAGAGCGGTTCAGGGGGACATTGGGATAAATCGCTTATTTGTATTCTCTCGACAATTACTCTCTCTTTTTCTTTTCTTTTACATCTGTCCTTCATAATGGCGGCGACATCTTGGGCTCACTTTTGTCATGGGCCGCCGTAAAAAGAAACGGTTAAAACAAGTAATAATAATAATAAACAAACCTTTAGTTCGGGATGGCAGGAACTCTCCTAGGATGTAGAAAAGCAGCAAAATAAAAACAATGTTTAGATTCTGTGCTGTATATTATACATAGAAATGTATAGGAATATATACCGGTAAATACATAGAAAAGTAACATTTCGGTAAAATGTGAGTAAATAGCAAAGAGAGCACTAGAAAACAACCTTGTTAGTGCTGCAGAATGTTACGATAGAGGAAGTTCTACTTATGTCCTATTAGCGAAGACACTGTGTCTATAGTCTACATAGAGACTGGATAGCTCTATAAATGTTATATATTGTAGTCTCTATAGGAGTCATGTTAACTGGGACAGTTGTGATGTATTTAGTCTATTAGGGAGAGTTGTAACCTAATGTAAAGTAATGTATTTAGTCTATGAGGGAGAGTTGGAAAGTTCTTTAAAGTATGTAAAATGTATTTAGTCTATGAGGGAGAGTTGTAAAGGAATGTAAAGTAATGTATTTAGTCTATTAGGGATAGTTGTAAAGTTCTGTAAAGTAAAGTCATTGTAACTTATACCTTTCGCTGGCATGCTGTTCCAAACCCCCTCCTCCTCGTCCAACCATCCTAAAGCTTAGAGATGGTTCAGAGCTTCAGTTTCAACACTAAATGCCTAAAAGCCCAAAGCCTTAAAGGGGCACTCCACCACTTTTCAACCTATGTTCATATAATTGGTCCTCACTCAAAAATAGCTTTTCTTTTTTTTTTCTTTTTTTTTCTCAGAGGAGGGCTGTCGGCTGGTCAGAAACCCATAGTCTTGTGACATCATCGATTACCAATCCAGCTTATAGAAACTGCAGGCTTTCTATTCCTGAAAAGTTGCAATTTTAAAGTGGAAGCCATTGTTCTCGCGATATTAAAAATCGAAATATTTTTTTCAAAAATATTGATTAAATTCTTTTTTTGGAAAATGATGATGTCACAAGACTATGGATTCTGAACTTCCCACAGCTCTCCTAGGAGATTTGGACTGAGTAGAAAAAAATTGTGATATTTTATCATGAACATTAGTGAGGACCTATTATATGAAGACAGGTTGAAAAGTGGTGAACTACTCCTTTAAGGGTAGGGTAAGTGATTTCACTTATGTTTTCATGTAGGTGACAGGCAGGGACCTTCCTCCAATCATGATCAAGTGGGAGCAGGCCTTGGTGGAGAGGTGTGCCCCTACTCGACCATGATTGGAGGAAGGCTCCACTCTATCAGGATTGGAGGAACATTTGTCACCCAACAGTTTTGGTGGAACAACTGAAACTAGTTTTTTTTCTCCTCACAGGAAATAAGGCTTAAGTCCAAACATGGACACTCATAGTAAGTGGTACTATCAGAACATTTTGTTATTATTTGAATTAAATGAAATCACGTACCCTACCTTTAAGATGGTTCAAAGCTTCAGTTTCAGCACTAAAAGCCTAAAGCCTTCCGTGTCAAGCAATGCTGTTCCAGGTTGTTAAGAGTTACACCATGACATGTCATAGCCTGGTAGACCAGACCATAGATAGCCTGGTAAACCAGACCATATATAGCCTGATAAACCATCGTCGTTGTCGGGTGGAAACCTTGTATCTCCAAGTTTAACATTTTCGCAAAGTTAAGCCCTGCTTCATCATACAAAGCACACAAGCACACAATGCCTCGCGTTGTGAGGCGTTGTGTGCTTGTAGATCTGCTGTTTTCACTAGTTTAAAAAAAAATTAAAATGGCAAATGCAAAACGAACGGTTTTGGACATACACGTTTTTCACCCGACAACCCACCGGGGAGGTTCACCAGGATATGACAGACTGGTGATGGTTCATTCACCAGGCTATGACATGGCAGCAATACACACACAATGTCCTGTAGCTCTGAAGCCGTTTCCAACAATGAATTAATGAGTGTAAAGTTTTAACAACACATGAAAGGATAATGAATGAATGTAAAGTGGCGCGAGGTCTGTCCACATGTCTAACCTTAACCCTTGACGTGTAAGAATGGACCAACACTCATTTTATTATTTTTATCTCAAGATCTTTGTAACCCAGTGCCAATTGCCTAAGCTGTAATCCTGGGCTCTGCTCTCCCTCTGCCATCCTGGGGAGCCCCGAACTGAGCTCATGCTTCCTTCAGTACATGAGGATCACAAGCCGCTTCTTATCACCTGACAGGGGGAGTTTCCCTGGTTGGACGTATCGCGTGGAAGGAACACGTTATTCCAACCAGTTCCATTCCCCTCCATAGGCGCCCCGGCTGGCGGTAAGAGGCAGTATAGGGACCAGGATTACTGCATGTTATTTGTGAGGGTATGTATCTACCCTAGGGGACACGGGGAAAACATGCAAACTCCACACAGAAAGGCCCTTTCGACAACCCCACCTAGGGTATGGGATCTGATGACACGGAGGAGAGAACACGGCCCCATCGCCCACGGCGTCCCCCAGCGGGAATCGAACCCAGGACCTTTTAGCTGTGAGGCGACAGCTCTACAACCACCACGTCCCTAACCAACACTCTTAAGATAAGACCCTGGAATTATAAGAATGGGCAAATACTCTTATAGTTAAATGTACTAATACTACCCTTATTATGTTATGAATGATAAGAATGTTAAATGTACTATAAGGGTGCATCCCCCCATTCCGACATGCTGCCATTCAGACATCCCCCC
>NC_137823.1:7167103-7224603 GCF_963921795.1 Nannobrachium achirus
AAATACTTTATCAAGTACGTTTTACCAATAGAGGGTTTAAATGGTACCGGATATGCAAATAAAAGGTGAATTGATCCCAATGCATGACGGAGGACGATTTCACGATAAACTTAAATCTCCACGATACAATTATCGTGAGTCGTGAGTGTTTTTTTATCACGATAAACGATGATATGGCTTATCGATCGTCCCATCCCTAATGATGACATAGTTAAATCATTAGTTTACTAAAGCCCCTTTTCCACTACAGGGCCGAACCAGAACTAGAACCAGAACTTTCCAGAACCAAGAACTTTCAAGAACCTGTGAAGTTCCAGGACCAAGTTCTGCTTACCAGACCTAACTGTGAAGGTCCCCAAAAAAAGAGCAGCAGCGCTGCTGGCTCCGCCCATAGTTTAACAGAACTCTAGTTTAGGACTACCTCAAAAGCAGGACCTAAAAAAGGTTCCCAGAACCTTGTCTGGAACCGGGCCGTGCGCTATGGAAACAAAACCAAAACCACCAAAAATATATAGGTTCAGGTTCTGGAAAGTTCTGGTTCCACCTCGTTGTGAGAAAGGGGACTTAGATTATTATAAGAAAATGATATTATGATTATGATGACCACAAATCGTTAGTCCACGATAATAATAATGATGTTGATGATGATGAAAATGAAGATGGATATGAATCCAGATGATCTCAGAGGCGTCATTTCAGAAAGAACTAGAACTGTGAACTGAACTCTGTCGAGGTGCCAACTTGTGCGTGCCTTGTGCACAAGTAGGCCATGTACCGGTATATCCTACTTGTGCACCAGCAGAGTGCGCCATGAGGTGCGCTCACACACACGGCTACCTGGATCTCAACGGAAATAAGCTTGTCTTACCCGAGTTTCCTTTTAATTGACCTTGTACCAGTGAACTGTACTGTCAAGAAACTGTATCGGCGGCGATCGCCATTTCAAATGTATTTGATAAATAAAAAAAATAATCTAAAATAAAATCCCATTTAATAAAAACATGTAATAAAAGTTTAAGAGCCTCGTTATGACCTTGTAGATGTACTATTTTCACTAGTTTGGGTCACGGGGAAACATAACGATTGTCTTTTGGGTATGATGAAGATAACTGACATGGTTCTATAGTCCATGACATCATAATGACATCATAATATCTTACCAGACATGGTTCTATAGTCCATGACATCATAATGACATCATAATAGCTTACCGGACATGGTTCTATAGTACATGACATCATGATGCCATCATAATATCTGACATGGTTCTATAGTCCATGACATCATGATGACTTCATAATATCTTACCAGACATGGTTCTATAGTCCATGACATCATGATGACATCATAATATCTGACATGGTTCTATAGTCCATGACATCATGATGACATCATAATATCTTACCAGACATGGTTCTATAGTCCATGACATCATGATGACTTCATAATATCTTACCAGACATAGTCCTATAGTCCATCATATCGAAGCAGATGATGAAGACACAGCTCCAGGTGATGATCAGGGCTAGCACTAGGACCCAGGCCAGGGGAGAGCTGAAGGTGGAGTGAAGGTCATCACTGAAACTCTTCTTGTAGGACAGAGGGGCGCCTGAGCCCGCCTCTCCATTCTTCCCTTCAATCACCATGGTGTTGGAACGACCTGTAATTAATATAATTAATATAATTAATATAATTAATATAATTAATATATTCATTAATTAATATTCTATCACCATGGTGGAGGAGCGACCTGTTGATTAAATGTTAATTAATTAAGCAATAGGATACAAGAGGGTGTGCAATGTCGTCAATATAATCACACATGCGTTGCCTCAGGAATGAGCCCGAAGGGCGAGTTCCTTTGGCAGCGCAGAAGTGATTATATTGACATATTGCACACCCTCGAGTGTCATTTTGCGATTATACAACTTAACTTCACATGAAACTGCTAGCCTAGCCGATAGCATAGTGTGGGAGAGGGGAGCGCTTCAGCTCTTTTGCGACCAGCACAGCTGATTTCTTTTCTTGATGAAAGCGTTACATAATGCTAGTTATCATCACGGTCACATGATTGTTTTAACCAATCACATTGCTTTGTCGGAACTACCAGTTGTAACCAGTAAGACCTAAAGGGTGAGGTCGACACCTCGCCCGTCAGTACATGCATGGCTCTCCACAGTACATGGAGAGCCATGTACTGTACCGGTATATGGAGATATGCTGTGAGAGCCCAAACATGCTTACTCAGTTATTCGTTATGTTAAAGTCCTATGACGTCTATGACATCTGACACACATGTACCCTTTTATGACAATACATGGAGATCCCTGTCTGTAGAACCAACCGTTAGTGTGGTATGTGGCTGACGTAGCCACGTCCTGTTAGATATGGGATTAATATTGATGACATCAGGGAACTCCATATATGGGCATAAAAGGGATTCTGTTAGAGTGACATCACAGTGAAGTCAGAGCATGATGGTTCTATTCTATTCTATTCAGAGCAACAAACCTATAGAACCACAGTGTCAGGCGTGACAGACAGACAGACAGAGATATGGAAAGATGTGCCGTTTTTCATAGTTAACTGCGATCTACGGTTGTTAATATAGTTCATTAATGAATAAATGTTAATATAGTTCATTAATGCAGTAATGATTAATATTCTAACACCATGGTAGAGGAGCGAGCTGTTGATTAAATGTTAAATTCATAATTAATACAGCAATAATTAATATTCTATTAATATTCTGCCCTATGCAGGATCTCACTATTTCCATAGACAACGCATTGGTGACTTCGGTTCCAACTGCTAAGAACCTTGGACCCTTCCTCACCCAGGAGTCAGCCCAGCTCCTCATCCGTATGTCATATCAAAACTCCACTACTGTAACTCTCTCCTCACTGGCCTCCTGGCATGTGAACTTAATTGATCCAAAATGCCGCAGCACGATTGGTCTTCAACCAGCCCAAATTCATGTCTCCCCCTTCTCTGCTCCCTCCCCTGGCTCCAGGTTGCGGCCCACACTACCCTGATGCTGACCTTCAAAGCAGCCAAAGGTACGGCTCCTCCATACCTACGCAAGGCTTTTCCTCCCCTACTTATACAGACAGAATGCCATTTTCAGCACCTGCCTCCGTGACTTAGTGGATTGGTCTCTGGGATTCCAATCCATGCGCCCTGGGTTCGTATTCCGGTCATGCCACTTTTTCTGGCTACACCCCACGGAGGTTAGGTTTAGGGTTAGGGGTAGAGTTGGGCCACATAGCGACAATGCGGCTCAAAGGGACTGTAGTGCCTTGGACTGCTGAAGGCCAATCACACGCTGCCAGGGTGGGGCTTGCCAGATAGCCGTTACGAAGAAAAAAAATCATGCGTCTGTTATACTCTGTCAGTGCATTATCAAAAAGATTCCGAAAAAAATACAGAGTTATCTAAAATAATAAACAAAACACCATCTTGGCTGTAATGCCATTGCACCTTAGTATACAGTAGCAAATACAATACTTATGTTCATGTCCAAGTAAAACTGCTAGGGCTAGGCTACAATGCCTAGTGTGTGCCACATTGCCACTGCCAGGTACACAATATCTGCTCTGCAAATAATATAGTAACAGTATCAATCACATCTGACACTGTACTACTCTCTGTGCAAAACCAACACGATTTGAAAAGAACAGATAAGTGCCTACATTCTCAAATGTAAAGTTAAAAGATGTATTTGGGTTTAATTACATTTAGTCTTAGATTTAGATTTAGTTTATTCTTAGTCCTCTGAAATTGTTTTAGTCTAGTCTAGTCTTAGTCGACTAAATTAACACTGATCCAGAGAGACAGTTAACACGGTAATCACAAACATAGAATGCAGAGAGACAGCATAGTGTCTCAGTAAACTATAGGATCATAGAATGCAGAGAGACAGCGTAGCGTCTCAGTAAACTATATAGCAGTGACGTCAGTTCAGAAAAAGCTAGTTATCAGGCCGAAGGGATGTTATATATCGTCATTCACCAAGGAGCCATTCATTATCCCTTACATAGAACGCAGAAAGACAGCGTGTCTCAGTAAACTATAGGATCATAGAATACAGAGAGACAGTGTAGCGTCTCAGTAAACTATAGGATCATAGAATGCAGAGAGACAGCGTAGCGTCTCAGTAAACTATAGGATCATAGAACGCAGAGAGACAGCGTAGCGTCTCAGTAAACTATAGAATCATAGAATGCAGACTGCAGAGAGACAGCGTAGTGTCTCAGTAAACTATAGCATCATAGAATGCAGAGAGACAGCGTAGCGTCTCAGTAAACTATAGGATCATAGAATGCAGAGAGACAGCGTAGCGTCTCAGTAAACTATATGATCATAGAATGCAGAGAGACAGCGTAGCGTCTCAGTAAACTGTAGGATCATAGAATGCAGAGAGACAGCGTAGTGTAAAGTAAACTATAGGATCATAGAATGCAGAGAGACAGCGTAGTGTAAAGTAACTATAGGATCATAGAATGCAGAGACAGCGTAGCGTCTCAGTAAACTATAGGATCTTATTACCCGGCTTGGTTGAATGCTGAATGATTCTGATTGGTCAAGTGCTGAAATCAGAGGTCTGATATTCCCTGATAACAGACCGCTCTGCTCTATAACAGACCGCTGCTAATCAAAGACTCAGAGCACCTGCTGCAGTCAAGCAGCACTGCGTGAATCTTGTGCTGTATACAACATGTCAGCCATGTAAACAAACACACAGCGAGAACTAAACGTTGCTCTCAAGAATGTTTTTAAAAATATTTTAAGCGAGAAATAGACAACGTAGTATCAGAAAATGGATTCTATCTAATCAGCACTTCCTTGTTTTCCAATGGCGACCGTGTCACGCTGGGGGGGACACCCAGCACAACACTTGTGGAACACTTCCAGCCGTCTGTAAACAAGGAAATACTTTGTTTTGTTTTTAGTTTTGAGTCAAATTATTAATTGTATTTAGTAGCCGGGTAATAAGCGGGATAATGAATGGCTCCTTGGTGAATAACGATATATAACATTCCTTCGGCCTGATATCGGCCTCTATTCTATCTAGAAAACTAAAACTATTCTATCAAGAAAACAATAATCTGAACATTAAAACTATACAAACTATAGGATGTCCGGTGAACACAACACATCTATCTGAATGATATTTTAACTTTACATGAAGACATGCTGGTGGAGACTATAGTCCGAGCATTTCAGGCAAAAATCATGCACTTTATGAAAGAAGCATGAAATTTGGCACACAGTTAGAACATGCCATATGGAAAGTTTTTGGCTATAGGGGCATCGCAGATGTGTCTTGGGAAACTTGTGGGAGCCAATCAAAGTTGCTCTCAACGGCCACCACAAAACTTTGAAAAGTGATGACTCATCACTAAACCATAGTTTTATGGGGTCGGTTTTTAGCCCAAGGAATGTTTTTCCTGCAAAACAAATGTTTGCATTGGATTCTGAATCCCGAAAACCCCCTAGTTTGACCCCTCACATGCTACTTAAAGCATATTTATTTTTTGTATTATTTTACTGTATAGTAAAATAAGAGCCCAACTTTGATTAGCTCCCCCAAGTTTCCCAAGACTAATCTGCGATGCTCCTATAGCCAAAAATGTTCCATATGGCCTGTTCTAACTGTGTGCCAAATGTCATGCTTCTTTCATAAAGTGCAGGATTCCATCAAAATACTGCCCGAAACGCCTGGACTACTAGGACTGCACAGATGAATACATGCAGTACAGTTCAGTTCTATGTAGCGTTTTCACCGTTTAAATATGCATGTGTGTGTGTGTGTGTGTGTGTGTGTGTGTGTGTGTGTGTGTGTGTGTGTGTGTGTGTGTGTGTGTGTGTGTGTGTGTGTGTGTGCGCGCGCGTTTGTGCGCGCGCGCGTTTGTGCGTGTGTGTCTTAGTCAGCAGTAATACAGTCAGAGCCACTTGCTGCCAAGCAGTTACTGAAGAGACACAACAGGTGCACACACACACACACACACGCACACGCGCACACGCACGCACACACACACACACACACACACACACACACACACACACACACACACACACACACACACACACACACACACACACACACAGTAGCCTATATTCTAAAAGCAGCCTGTTGGGCTCCTAACAACCCTAACTTTAAACAGAATGAGGTTCATTTGACCCAAGTGGAAATACAAACAAATTAATCCATTAATTAATGAACTAATTAATCAACAGCATATTCAACATTTGATCCAAGTGGAAATTCATTTATGTATTAGATATGGCAGTTTCCATGTGAATGGATACAAATGCACATTAGGTAAATCATCTATAAGAACTAAGACAAAGGATCGGGTGACAAATTATTTTTTCTAACCTATTTAAAAAAAGAAATATGTCTGACTGTACCTCTGTTTACATTTATGACTAATAAAGTATTGTGTTATCCTTTTAGCCTTAATGTCTGACTGTACCTCTGTTTACATTCATGACTAATACATTAATGACTAATTGCGATGATTACTATCACAATATAGAGTTTTTTAACACTGTTACTGAACAAACATTCTATAGCAATGATACTATCACAATATAGAGCTATTTAACACTGTTACTGAACAAACAGTATAGCGATGATTACTGTCACAATAGAGCTATTTAACACTGTTACGGAACAAACACTCTATACTATAGCATACATGGGCAACAGGCGGCCTGGGGGCCACATGCGGCCCCCACCTTCACTTAATGCGGCCCACAGGTTAATATCAGAATACTATGATGCAGTATATTACATTATTGATTTCAGCTGTTTCAATTCCAAACATGCAAACATGACCCGTTTCAATTCCTTCAGTCTATCTTAGTATCTTAATGACTAGTATAGTAGTATTAAAATGTTAGTATTTTTTTCATATCAACATATTTGTATTTAAGTTCATAAAGTTAACATGAGTATTGCATTTGAAATTAAATACAATGTGTACATTTCAGGATTCCAATAAAAAAAATAACAAAAAATATTCAGGATTTCAATTCAAAAGAAGCAAAAGTAGCAGATCAAGCTTGTAGATCTGCTATTTTTGCTTCTTTTGTATGAGATACTAGAATGACAAAGTAGGACGTAGCAATATGCAATGTGGCCCTCTGGAGTGAAGGTGGAAATATAGTGGCCCTCTCTATCATGATGATTACTGTCACAATATAGAGCTATCCAATTATTTTGGGGTGTCCAAACGTTCCACGTTGTTTTCTCACTCAACAGTAAACAAACCAACATAAAGTTTAAGCGTATAGATATCTGCACATTTCTAAAGTGACAATTTAAGGACTTTTTAATACATCTAAAATGACAACACTGTTACTGAACAAACACTCTATAGCAATGATTACTGTCACAATTATAGCGCTATTTAACACTGTTACTGAACAAACACTATAGCTATGATTACTGTGAACATATAGAGCTATTTCTGAACAAACACTCTATAGCAATGATTACTGTCACAATATATAGAGCTATTTAACACTGATACTGAACAAACACTCTATAGCGATGATTACTATCACAATATAGAGCTATCTATTTAACACTGTTACTGAACAAACACTCTATAGCGATGATTACTGTCACAATATAGAGCTATCGATTTAACACTGTTACTGAACAAACACTCTATAGCAATGATTACTGTCACAATATATAGAGCTATTTAACACTGATACTGAACAAACACTCTATAGCGATGATTACTATATAGAGCTAATTAACACTGTTACTGAACAAACACTATATAGCAATGATTGCTGTCACCATAGAGAGCTATTTAACACTGTTACTGAACAAACACTCTATAACGATGATTACTACAATATAGAGCTATCTATTTAACACTGTTACTGAACAAACACTCTATAGCGATGATTACTGTCACAATAAAGAGCTATTTAACACTGATACTGAACAAACACTCTATAGCGATGATTACTATATAGAGCTATTTAACACTGTTATTGAACAAACACTATATAGCAATGGTACTGTCACCATAGAGAGCTATTTAACACTGTTACTGAACAAACACTCTATAGCGATGATTACTATCACACTATAGAGCTATCTATTTAACACTGTTACTGAACAAACACTATGGCGATGATTACTGTCACAAAGCTATTTAACACTGTTACTGAACAAACACTCTATAGCAGTGATTACTGTCACAATATAGAAACCCCACCCCTCAGAACCACTATAGACCCATGGCATTAACATCAATAAAGATGCAACACCTGGAAAGACTGATATTGAACATTATGCAGTCAGCTGTCAGCTCACAGCTGGACCCTGATCAGTTTCCTACGGGGCCAAGATGGGGACAGAGGATGCTGTGGCATGGCAATGCCTCCTTCATTCCCTTCTCCAACACCTGGATTTATCACCGGACTATTTTACACTATTTTTGTTGATTTGAGTTTTGCCTTCAACACCATCCAACGCCATGTTGCCCTCACATAAACTGCTCCACCTCAGCATTCCTCCTCCCCTCATCCACTGGATCAGTGGTTCTCAACCTGTGGGTCGGGACCCCCAGGGGGGTCCTCAAACTATTTTGGGGCGCCCAAACGTGCAACATTGTTTTCTCACTCAACAGTAAACAAACCAACATAAACTTTAAGCGTATAGAGGATATCTGCACAGTTCTAAAGTGACAATTTTAGGACATTTAATACCCCTAAAATGACAAATCAAATATTAGAGGCAGACATTGTGAAAATAGTCGATCTACATGCTCAGAACGGCGTTGTGAGCATGTAGATCTGCTATTTTCTCACAATAGAACCGTGTTATACAAAATCTAATGCCTCAAATCTTAGTGCTCGTAGGGTGAGGGGTTCCCAGTTAAAATATACAGATCAAAGAAATGAAGGGAACAAAATGTTCCCTTAATTTATTGGAATCTATTTGAGTATAGTATACTGTAGTACTGCTCAAATAAAGCTCAAAGAATGAAGGGATTGGGAGTGAAGGGAACATTGTGTTCCCTTCATTTCATTGAGCAGTGTAGGCCTATGATTATTTTGGGGGTCCCCAGTTAAAATATGATTATTGTGGGCGTCCCCAGTTAAAATATGATTATTTTGGGGGTCGCTGCCTGAAAAGGTTGAGAACCACTGCACTGGATGATCAACTGTTTGAGTAATAGACCACAAACACTGTCCACGCTTAACAGAAACAAACTTTACAGTATTACCCGTATTGCTTCCAAGATCAGACTCCCCACAGCCACCCTGTCTGATATGAACAATAAGGCCATCACATGCTGAGCACTCTCAATAACACATGACACTGATCATCCTCTGTATCAATAACTATATCAATAACACTGATCATCCTCTGTATCAATAACATTATCAATAACACTGATCATCCTCTGTATCAATAACATTATCAATAACACTGATCATCCTCTGTATCAATAACATTATCAATAACACTGATCATCCTCTGTATCTCTACTTCCACCTCATGCCATCAGGGTGAAGATACAGAACCCTGAAGTGACACAAGGTTGGGTTTAGCAGGAGATTTGTCTCCTCAGCCATCGCTGCACTAAACAATCTGCCTCGCCCCGGTGGATAGGATGGTTTTCTGTGCATAGTGGAGACCCAGTGTTGTTTTTGACAGCACATTTGGATTTAGTTTTAGTCATCGTCTTTTAGTCACCTGAAAATGTTTTGTTTTAGTCTAGTTTTAGTTGACTGAATATCATAAGATTTTAGGTGACTAAATCTACAGTTGATTTAGTCGACTAAAATGTATTTTGGCAGGCCTTGATGGCATCACAATGACTGATTTTACACTTGGTTGCTTGCTGAAAATAGCCGATCTACAAGCTCACAATGCGTCGTGCTGTAGCGCGTTGTGAGCTTGTAGATCAGCTATTTTCAGCGTGCAACACCTGAGAGCAACCAAACATAAAATGACTCTCTTCTCCACCAGTCCCTCCCTAACGTTTTAGTCTAGTTTTTATTTTGTTGATGAAATTGTCAATACATGTAGTCTTAGTTTTAGTCACCATAGCTTAGTTTTTATTTAGTTTTTGTCAGTGAAATTTTTTCGTATTTTTTGTCAACAAAATCAACACTGTGTGCCATATTATGGCACAGAACACAACATTATATATAATGCTAAAAAACATTCAATACACCTTGGTAAAACCGAATCCATCCTCTTTGGATCAAATCATAACCTTAGCAAGGTCGATAACTTCACAGTCAAGGTGGGTGACAACGTAATAACTACTTGGGTTGCATCCCAGAGGCTCATCTGTCCATGTGAAAGAATGACAACTAAGGTAAACAAACAAATCAACCAACAAACTCGTTTTTTTTTTACAGATGATCGCCTCGATGATCAATAACACTACACAGAAGATTCTAGCTGGTGCAATCATTCAGCCCCGTTATGACTATGGAGTCTACGTATGGTATCGCAATGCCTCAAAGGCCCTAAAAACAAGCCTCCAAACAGCCCAAAACAAACTAATTAGGGTCCTGCTAAACTTTTCATCTCGGGCTCACCTCACCGCTTATCATTTTTCAAGCGTGGGGTGGCTCAGAGTAGCTGACAGAGTACAGCATCTTGTAATGGGCCTGGTGTACAAGATACACTACACCTCAAAGATACCCACGTAGCCTACCTTCTTCTAATTTATGGAATTTGTTAGATTTTTCCAACTAAAGATCATTGCATTTTTTTATATACTTGGAAATCTTTTGAAATAACAATGGGGCTGTTAAGTCTGACATCATTGTGTACGCAGACGAGAACTTTTGGGGGCAAAAGGCCCCAGCGCCCATGAATCGTTTTACTATTTTTACTATTTACAAATTATTCTTCTCTTTGTTGTTGAAAAGTGGTAGAATTATACTTTAGTCGTTATTTTTTGTCTTGGATCTGTTGAAATAGCGAGAACTACGAAATGATGTCACGGCTTAAAAGCCCCATAGACCTAATTAAAAACAAAATGTAGGATACCAAAAACGAAGGGACCCATGAAAATGTGTCCGTGACCCACAAATGGGTCTCAGGGTGGCATCCGACCATGCCATCAGAGTGGCATCCGACCATGCCATGAGGTGTTCCTAGGTGGCACGGTGCCAGTCACCTCTGTGGCAGTGCCCACCTGGGAGGCACTGGTATCCCTTTAAAGGCTGGGATTTGGGAAGGCGTCTTTGATAAACTTTAACCACTCCAACCATTATTGTATGCTTTTACTAATGAAAAATAGCAGATATACAAGCTCACAGCACGGCACCGAGTGCCGTGCTGTGAGCTTGTAGATCTGCTATTTTTTTTCAAAAGTATGAAAAAGTCTTTGAATATTTTTGACCCCATTCTATAAATGTCTTCTAAATCCTTCTTCTAAATCAGTGGTCAGTGTCAAGGACCACCAACATTACATGTATTTGGCCCGCAGACACTCATCTCAAAATATGTCGTTTCAGAAGCAGAGATTTGAGTTACAAAAGTATTATATTCAAAGATTTGCACAAATCTTTCACGATAAAAAAAGAAAGCAGATCTACAAGCTCACAGTGTGGCACTCGGTGCCGTGCTGTGAGCTTGTATATCTGCTATTTTTCACTAGCTAAAGTATAACATAATTCCAGGTCTTTGGTTATTGGTTACAGAAAGTCATGTAGAATTTCATGCAGCCTAAAACTCAGCTTAAAAGGAGTGAAATCAGCGGCGTCAATTGGGTATGGCAGGAGTATGCAGCTGCCATACCCTAGGGTCCAGGGGGAAAATAAAAGTTACTTTTAAATATAAATCCATGAATGTCTCTTTGTCTATTTGTGCTGGTTATTATGTTGTTAAAGTGATAGTTCACCTATTTTTGACATAAAGCTGTGTGAAATACTTACTTAAAACAGTGGTTAAAAATGTATTAATTGATTACCAGAGTCCCGTGGTCAGAGTCCTGGTCAGTTTTAGATGAATATTAAGTAGTTCCAATGGGGTGGGGGCCATTTGGCGTGGCCCAATCATTGAAAATAGATTAATCCACAAAACTAGCGTCATTTGTATTGTTGGCCTATTTCTACCATATAGAGCGAGGTTTCGTTCTGATCAGCTGACTGCAAAGCACCTTGTTTTGGGGAAATACGTTGCAGCGGCGTAGTGATACTGGACACAAAAAAATAGTACCATGTGACAGAGGGGTCAAAGTTGAACGAAAGTTGGTCTATTTGGTAGAAATAGGTCAACAATACAAATGACGCTAGTTTTGTGGATTCATCTATTTTTAATGATTGGGCCATGAGCCCCTGCCAAATCACCGGAACTACTTTATATTCATCTGAAACTGACCAGAACTCTGACCACGGGACTCTGGTAATGGTTTGATACATTTGCAACCACTATTTTAATGGCAAGTATTTCACACAGCTTCATGTAAAAAATAGGTGAACTATCACTTTAAATTACGGTAAAATAACTACAAATGCAACATTTAACAAAATGGTCACTTTAACAAGGTATTATAATTATATTCTCCACTCTTATATTCTCCCCATCTTGACAAGATGGTATATTCCCAGGTTCCGCAGGTCAGCTGCACAGGTGCAATGTATTATTGTTAATTGTGGCACGTTTACTAATACGCTAAGTTTAGCTGCACTTGAACGACCGTTCCAGGCTGCCATATATCATCCAGCCCAAGAAACCTGTTGCTAAGGTATGGCAACATGACTGGTGCAAGACACCAGTCATGTTGCCATACCTTAGCTTTTTCTGAACTGACGCCACTGTATGAAATAACAGCATGCTAGTGTTGGTAACAAACCATGTATATCCTGCCTCACAAGCACTGCTTCATCAGTCTGCTGATTGAAAGGATTACACTACAGTACATGTATTACACCAGGGGTCTTCAACGTTTTCAGGCCAAGGACCCCTTACCTCTGAAAGAGATGAAGCAGGGACGCCCACTACATATCGAATAGTTGCAGATTAAAAATGTACATGGATTATTTCTTATACAATTTAGACTTGACGGCACTATCATCTGTGTATAGGCTGGATTAATGTGTATTTTCAATTATTTAACCACTTGAACTGTCAGTACCTACTAGTCTGCTCTTCTTTTCCCTCTACAACAAACCTCTGTGCCAAAAATAGCAGATCTACAAGCTCTGTATTACACTATACTATAGAGCAGTGTTTCACAAACTTTCTGCCAGGGCACACTTTTCATAGCCAAAAGATCCCAAGGCACACCTAGGTATTAGATGTGTGTGAGTGTGTGTGTGTGTGTGTGTGTGTGTGTGTGTGTGTGTGTGTGTGTGTGTGTGTGTGTGTGTGTGTGTGTGTGTGTGTGTGTGTGTGTGTGTGTGTGTGTGTGCGTGTGTTTGTGTGTGTGTGTGTGTGTGTGTGTGTGGCTATTTTCTAAACGTTTGCCTCTGCCTTATATTATTTTACAATTTAGTGTGTTGATTACTTTTGATACGGTAATGGTCTTTTTTTCTTTTCTTTTTTGAGGTATTAAAACTGTTTTAAAAGTCCTTCAATTGTGATTTCACTGTCAAATCTCAAAGGGACACCAAAGGTCCGCAGCTCACAGGTTGAGAAACACTGCTATAGAGGATATGCGTGTGACATCGTCATTGTACCCAGAAGTTATGCAGGAACGCCTAATGAGTGGCAAAACACTACTTCTACCACTTTTTGTGGTCACATGTTCAGATACTGGATTCTGATTGGCTTAAAACAGTGGTAAATCAGGCAACAACCTTGAGTTGGCTCATGGACCCCGCCCACTGAAACAATTAATGATTGTAACTAAATGTCCTTGCAAGTTACAACTGTGTTTTCTTTCATTTATATGGTAGAAGTGGGTTGTTTGGCACTCGGCTTTGCCTCGTGCCACAACCCTGAAACAGTCGTAAATCAGCCAACAACCCACTCCTTCTCATGGTAAATGGCTTACTTTCTGGCCTTGACAGCCCATACATCCAAACAGTAAAGTCTGATTGCTTTAAACTACGTTAAACTCACTTTGCCACTCGATTTGCCATTTGCATTATGCATGTGCCTCTGTTGTACTTTCTATTTTTAACGTGTTCTTATATTTTCTTTCGCCCTGTGTTGTAGCATACATCTAATGTTACTGTATATGTTGTTGCTATGGACTTATGTCTAAGACGGATAGACAGATGGATGGATGGATGGATGGATGGATGGATGGATGGATGGATGGATAGATGGATGAATAGATAGATAGATAGATAGATAGATAGATAGATAGATAGATAGATAGATAGATCAGTGTTTCTCAACTTCTTTTTAGCATGGGCACACTTTTCATGTCCCAAGAATCCATGGGCACACCAACATAATACAGGGGTGTAAATATCGTCAGTCACTGTCGGGAAGAAACCTTGTATCTCCAAGTTTCAAATAAATTTCTTCGCAAAGTAAAGCCCTGCTTCATCATACAAGGCTGTCATGTCGCACAACAGCAGTGAAAACAGCAGATCTACAATCACACAACGCCTCGCACCGCGAGGCGTTGTGTGCTTGTAGATCAGCAGTTTTCACTAGTTAAAATCATTTTTAAAATGATAAATACAATACTGGCTTTCAAGCAGTTTCAAGGGGCACACTTGACCCTTCTCAGGGGCACACCAAAGGTCCCCAGGCACAGTGGTTGAGAAACACTGAGATAGATAACATAACATAAAGTAATCAAACATGGCCATTAAATAAGAAGAAGAAGAAGAAGAAGAAGAAGAAACAGTTACATACTTAGCATGGTGATGATGCTGTTCCTTCGACTGTCTCAGTCATGGATGAAAAAAAAAATACAAAAAAAAGTAAATAATCCAACAGTGAGTCTAGGCCAGCTCTGTGGCCATGACAGGGTTAATGCTCTGTACAGTCCGGTGGTACAGAATGTATTCTCTATTAACCTCTATGTGTAGGGTGCTCTACTCTGTTAGTCCCTTATCTAGTCCAGAATGTCCAGAATGAACCCACTCTAATTCTATATGTAGGCTGGACCTGCTCTACTCTGTCAGTCCTACCAGCTAACAAAAGCTGCTGTAACTAACTTGTCCTGTCAACCTGCAGGACCTGTATAGGCTCTCCAGAGGACCAGCTAAACACAGTGATACCGAACTATCTGCTCTATTCTGTCAGTCCTGTAGGCTCCTACTACAGTGGTCCTACACAAGCCTAACCTGTAGGCTGTCCACATACAACACCCAACCAGAGCTGCTGTAACTAACTGTGTGTTCGTCCTGTCGACCCACAGGAGCTGGTAGGCTGTCCAGATACACCAGCTGCAGCCCTACCGATCTATCTGCTCTACTATTTTAGTCCTGTAAAACTCCCACTACAGCGGTCCTACGCCGGCTAACCAGAGCTGCTGGAACTAACTGTGTGTTAGTCCTCCTGTCAACCCACAGGACCTGCTGTAGGCTGTGTGGTTGGCAGATAACCACAGGCCTACCTACCTATCTATCTGCTCTAGTCTGTTAGTCCTGTAGGCTGTCCAGAGCTGGTCCTACCAGAGTCCTACTGTACGACAGCCCTACAAGGAAGCCCCTCTCCGGCCCCCACACCCAAAATACTGTCTGTCTGTCTGTCTGTCTGTCTGTCTGTCTGTCTGTCTGTCTGTCTGTCTGTCTGTCTGTCTGTCTGTCTGTCTGTCCGTTTCACTGACCTGTCTGTCTGTCTGTCTGTCTGTCTGTCTGTCTGTCTGTCTGTCTGTCTCACTGACAAAAACACACCGTCAGTCCCTTGGTAGCGTCTTTCTTTCTTTCTTTCTTTCTTTCTTTCTTTCTTTCTTTCTTTCTTCCCTAGCTGGACTGCAGAGACAGACTCTGGGATTAGAGTGTGTGTGTGTGTGTGTGTGTGTGTGTGTGTGTGTGTGTGTGTGTGTGGGGGGGGGGTAACCTGATCCAATGCAACATTTTACTGATAGCAACTACAAGCAACTGAAGAGTGTGTGTGTGTGTGTGTGTGTGTGTGTGTGTGTGTGTGTGTGTGTGTGTGTGTGTGTGTGTGTGTGTGTGTGTGTGTGTGTGTGTGTGTGTGTGTGCGCGCGCGCACACGCGTGGGTGCGTGTGTGTGTGTGTGTGTGTGTGTGCTGCCCATGTAAGGCGGCCCCAGAATGGCAGCTCTAAGAATAACCCAGCATGCACTGGAGACTGTGTTGACCTTTCTGCTGATGTCATGTTACATTCCTCTCACACGCACACACACAGGCACGCACGCGCGCGCACGCACAGCCTTGTCTCTAAAACTGCTGTTCTGTCTCGGATCAATAGCCTACTGTCTGTCTGTCTGTCTGTCTGTCTGTCATTGATCTGCTGACAAATTACTGTAAAGTTATGTTATGAGATGTTATCACATGTTATATGATGCTGCTTCCTGTAAATAAATACCGTGCAGTTGACTTGTGTTGAGTTTCGAACAGTGGCGTCAGTTCAGAAAAAGCTAAGGTATGGCAACATGACTGGTGTCTTGCACGCGCGTGCAAGACACCAGTCATGTTGCCATACCTTAGCAACAGGAATGATACATTTATTTTAAGAAGTACATTTTATTTTTTCCCCCCGTTTCTACGGTTTCTTGGGCTGGAATATGGCAGCCTGGAACGGTTGTTCAAGTGCAGCTAAACTAAACAATTAACAATAATGCATTGCACCTGTGCAGCTGTCCTGCAGAACCTGGGAATAAACCATGTTGTCAAGATGGGGAGAATACAAGTGTGGAGAATATAATTATAATACCTTGTTAAAGTGACCATTTTGTTAAATTTTGCATTTGTATTTATTTTACTGTAATTTACCAACATAATAACCCAGACAGATAGACAAAGAGACATTCATGGATTCATATTTAGAACTAACTTTTATCTTCCCCCCTGGACCCAGGGTATGGCAGCTGCAGACCCCTGCCATACCCAATTGACGCCCCTGTGATTCTTGTGTTGAGTTTTCGAAGCGTTTGTAGGTTTCTAAATCACACATCAGTCAGCAGGACGTTGCGTTATTGAAAACGAGTGCTTCCAAACTCCAACTCTTTTTGGATTTCTTGACAGAAAGTAGCCCATAAAACGTAACATGTCTACTTTTATCAAACTAACTCTGCAGACAAAAAGAGGAGAATCCAAGCTTTCAGTACAGCTGCAGTGTTTGGTGAGTTTAACGTGGTTTAATAGATTATACCATCAGATAGGACTCTGTTTGGATGTATGGGCTGTCAGTGGTTGGTGTTTGCAGAGTTGCAATTTGCAGTTAAATATGTATTATTGATAATAATTGATCCTAATAGATACGAACAGTGTAGTTATAGTATAGTCTAGATGTAACTCTTTCCCTCATAAGATACCGTTCATGTCAGGAGCTTAAACAGGACAACATTTGTTTACATCAGAGGCAGTGGAGGAAACAGTACTCAAAGGCTTTACTTAAAGGACAACTTTAGTTTTTTACTACAAGTCTTCATATTTTAGATTGTAATTAAATATTATAAAAGACGAGTGTTAAAATGATTTCATTTACTTCATTCTAATGTTTTAGAGATTCTTATTTCAGTGGCTGGCATGCGTACAAGTGGCTAAATATGTCATTGTACACGGAATAAGCCCATTCCCAAGATACAACGGAATCTTTCATGGTTGGATGTGACTTATGGGGGCTAGAAGTGTTACTGTAAATAGCAATAAAGAAACTGCAGGCTTATTGTGTCTAAAACGACATATTTAGCCACTTGTAGTTGTAGGCATGCCCCCATGCGTACGCATGCCCCACATTTTAGCACGGTAAAGAACGAAGCAAATGGAAACATTTTAACACTCACTTTTTCTTTTCTCTAATTACAATCTAAAATATGAACCCTTGTTGTAAAAAAACAAAGTTGTCATTTAAAGGACCACTTCACCACGTTACAACCTATCTTCATATAATTGGTCCTCTCTTTAATGTTCATGATAAAACAGCATAATTGTTTTCCTACTGGGTCTGTGTCTCATAGGAGGGCTGTGGACAGTTCAGAAACCTGTCTACCAGTGACATCATCGTCAGGAAGATCGTTTTTTAAATACTTGTTTTAAATATATTTAGAGTTTTATTATAACAAGAACATTGGCTTCCATTTTAACATTGTAACTTTTCAGGAATAGAAAGCCTGCAGTTTCTATTAGCTTGGATTCCCCATCGATGATGTCACTGGTAGACAGGTTTCTGCCCACAGCAGGGGCGTCAATTGGGTATGGCAGGGGTATGCAGCTGCCATACCCTGGGTCCAGGGGGGAAAATAAAAGTTACTTTTAAATATAAATCCATGCATGTCTCTTTGTCTATCTGTGCTGGTTGTTAAATTACAGTAATATAACTACAAATGCAAAATGTAACAAAATGGTCACTTTAACAAGGTATTATAATTATATTCTCCCCATATTGACAGAATGGTATATTCCCAGGTTCCACAGGTCAGCTGCACAGGTGCATTGCATTATTGTTAATTGTGGCACGTTTACTATCATGCAAATACATGTATCATGCCTTTTGCTAAGGTATGGCAACATGACTGGTGTCTTGCCATACCTTAGCTTTTTCTGCCATACCTTAGCTTTTTCTGGACTGACGCCACTGGCCCACAGCCCTCCTACTGTATGAGACACAGGCCCAGTAGGAAAACATTATGCTATTTTATCATGAACATTAGAGAGGACCTATTATATGAAGATAGGCTGAACACTGGTGAAGTCGTCCTTTAAGTAAAAGTATCAATACTGTAATTTAGAAATACTATGTAAGGCAAAGTACCTATGAGAGTGCATTCCCCATTACGCCAATGCATTTCAATGGGAAATGGAGAAATACTCTACCGCTCAATTCCCATTGAAATACATTGGCAAAGAATGTACTTGAGTGAAAGTAGTGTTATCAAAATGTAATTAAAGTAGAAGTACTTGTTATACAGAATGTCTCGTTACAGACAATTTTCAATGGCATAATATGTATTAAAATCTATTGAAAATATCAGATCTAAAAGCTCAGCTCACAATGTGTCGCATCGCAACACATTGTGAGCTTGTATTTTGTCCATTTTCAAATGGACAAAATGTATACCTCAAAATGGTACCCAAGTACAATATTTAAGTAAATGTTCTTAGTTACTTTACACCACTGATCATAGAACAGATTGAAGGTAACTATAGTTTAGACTTGATGTCTATTCAAGTCTAAACATGCACATTCTGTGAAAACATTGGGCACAAATAGCAGATCTACAAGCGCACAGAATGTTCCATATATAGATAAATAATGTTTATGGATCAAATGCCTTTTGGATGAATCAACAGGCCTACAACTATCTGACTTTCATATTTAACCACACACCTAGCACCATTTAACCCATTTAGGCCAGGGGCGTCAATTGGGTATGGCAGGGGTATGCAGCTGCCATACCCTGGGTCCAGGGGGGAAAATGAAAGTTACTTTTAAATATACATCCATGAATGTCTCTTTTTCTATCTGTTCTGGTTATTATGTTGTTAAATTACAGTAAAATAACTACAAATGCAACATTTAACAAAATGGTCACTTTAACAAGGTATTATAATTATATTCTCCACATTTGTATTCTCCCCATCTTGACAAAATGTTATATTCCCATGTTCCGCAGGTCAGCTGCACAGGTGCAATTCATTATTGTTAATTGTGGCACGTTTACTAACCTGCACTTGAACAACCATTCCAGGCTGCCATATCCAGCCCAAGAAACCGTAGAAACGGGGAAAAAATAGAATGTACTTAAAATAAATGTATCATGCCTGTTGGTGTCTTGCGTGCTCGCAAGACACCAGTCATGTTGCCACACCTTAGCTTTTTCTGAACTGACGCCACTGATTTAGGCCTATTGAAAAATAGCAGATATACAAGCTCACTTTGCGGCATCGAGTGCTGCGCTGCGAGCTTGTAGATCTGCTATTTTAGAAAGATTTAGATTTTTTTTGCAAATCTTTGAATATATCTTTTTAACTCACAGGAGGTCCACGACGTGCTAACGCGTCAAACTCTTTGACGTCTCCCGCAGGGGCGTCAATTGGGTATGGCAGGGGTATGCAGCTGCCATACCCTGGTTCCAGGGGGGGAAATAAAAGTTACTTTTAAATATAAATCCATTAATGTTTCTTTTTCTATCTGTTCTGGTTATTGTGTTGTCTACAAATGCAGAATTTAACAATGGTTACTTAAACAAGGTATTATAATTATATTCTCCACACTTGTATTCTCACCATCTTGACAGAATGGTATATTTCCAGGTTCCGCAGGTCAGCTGCACAGGTGCAATGCATTATTGTTTTTTTTTTTTTTTTTTTTTTGCAACCCCTTTTTCACCCAGTGCCAATTGCCTATGTAATCCTGGGCTCTACCTCTCTGCCGCGCCTGGGGAGACAACGGACTGACCTCAGGCTTCCTTCAATGCATGAGTAGTCCAAGTTGTTTCTTTTCACCTGTCAGGGGGGATCTCCCCGGGATGGACATAGCGCGTGGAAGGAACACGTTATTCCAACCAGTTCCTTTCCCCTCCATCAAGCGCCCCGGCTGGCCAGGGGGAGGCATTATTGAGACCAGGATTACTGCATGTTTTTAGGAGACATGGGGAGAACATGCAAACTCCACACAGAAAGGCTCTATCGCCGACTCCACCTAGGGTGTGGGCGCTGATGACGCGGAGGGAGAAACACGCCCCTAGCTCCCACAGCAATGCATTATTGTTAATTGTGGCATGTTTACTAACATGCCAAGTTTAGCTGCACTTGAACAACTGTTCCAGGCTGCCATATCCAGCCCAAGAAACCGTAGAAACGGGGGGAAAAAATGTATGTACTTCTTAAAATAAATGTATCATGCCTGTTGCTAAGGTATGGCAACATGACTTTGCGCGCGTGCAAACACCAGTCATGTTGCCATACCTTAGCTTTTTCTGAATTGACGCCACTGGTCTCCCGGTGCCCACGACGCGTACGACGAGTTATACAGTAAACTATATTAATCTGTAGCTACTGTACGAGACAACCGCAGTGAAGAAAAACACTCCAATTCCCAAAATGCAACGGGTTTCACAAGCACTGAAATTGGTGAAAGGTAAGGCCTTATTCCCAGCACAAGTTTTAGCTCAGTAGGTAACCGGGAAATCCGGTTCACTCGTTGACTGCAGTGATGCTGCTGCACAAAAGTGCATTTATCTCCTAATCTAACTTTTTAATAACGTTCATGTTTAAACGTGGCCTTCTCGACCGGCCGTTACAAAAGTATTTCAAATATTAGAGGCAGGAATAAAAATTTTAAAAAAGTATTCCTTGACCACAGCATCAATGTGTGCAGACACATCATCCATAGCTCTGCTCAGGGCCTCTGGAAAGAGCATCAGCCATCAGTCATTCCCACCGATCAGATAAAGATAAGAAATATGGTTCTCAATTGAAGTGGATAATAGTGAATGGTAGCGTCCAGTGTGGACTACTTCCATTGAGAACCATATTTCTTATCTTTATCTTGCCCGGTGGGAATGAGCCTTTAGTGTTTTGTCCGGTGCATTCTCACTCAGTAACCTCTGACACCTCATTGAAACACATCAGTCTCATCATAACCTCTGGCTCCTCAGTGCCAAATTGTCCAAGCCTTTGCTGTTCATTGAAACATCAGTTTCATCAGTAACCTCCAGAGGCAGCGCCACAGACCACGTTCAACCCAGAGTCAAGTCAAACAAAGGGTCAAACTCGTTCTCCTGCTATACCATCAAAATGTGGAACGCCTTACCGAAGGCCTTAAAGGAATGTAGATCCCTAACATCCTTTAAAATCGCCCTGAAAAACCACTTACAGGCGGCAGCCACTCGTAACTGGTAAAAACAAACCTAGCCTTACCCTCCCCCTGACCCTTCCTTGTATTTATCTGCTAAGGACATACTTTTAGAGACTACCTGATAAACCCCTTGATGCGGCGTAGTTTTGCTTTTGGAAAATTAGTTTGGTGTTATGAATCTTTTAGTCCAACTCGTAGCGACTGGCAAGACTACACTAGGCTAGTCAAACATTTAAATAGGGATTGAGGAAACAAACGGGGGGAACCAAACCGGCTTTTTCTGCCGGCCTAGACTGGATCAAACGGGCCGTTGTAAATAAGCCTTGACTAGGTACAGACTCAGCGAACACAGCCTACACTTTCTAACCACCTGCCCACCAAGACATCAGAGACACATACTTCCCACAGATTACACACACCTGAAGTGAGTTTGAAAACATGACCAATGATGAAAAACTCCCATACCTACTGGGAGAAATACAACAATGCGCGAACACAGCAGCACAATTTGTGAACTGTTGCGACAACATAAGGCTAGAAACACAACCACCCTAAGGACTACAAACCATGGATTGACATCTAGACCTACTGCCCAGAGCTGCTACCTTTAAATGCATTTTGAGAAAAAATAATATGCTGCTATTTGTTCCAAAAGCTTTATACCCTGTATATATACAATGTGACTGTACCCCCTACCTATATATGTTCCCCATTTTCAACTGTTTTTATTTTATTTGTGACACTTGCTTTGGCAATGTAAACATATGTTTTCTCATGCCAATAAAGCTACTTTGAATTGAATTGTAAATTAATACCAGGCTTTCCTCTGAGGTGGAAAGACTGGTGACGCAAGGTTAGTTTGAAGCTGTCACCCAAACAGGTATTTGTGGAAACATTCACAGGCTAAACACTCCTTCAATATGAGCGTACCTTTTCTCTGTGTCTGTCAAGCGAGTAGGCTATGCTTACAGTCTGGCTGTGTGCAGAGAGCAGTGGTTCTCAACCTGTGGGTCGGGACCCCCGGGGGGGGGGGGGGGGGGGGGCACATTATTATAGGTCCCCAGATGATTAACTTAATGTTCAACTTTGTTTTCTATCTCAACAGTAAACAAACCAACATAACATTTAAGTGTAGGTATAGAGGGTTAAGGCTATGTAACCTCGCCCACCAGGCTTAAAGCCTGGTGTTCGTTCACAACAGGCCGTTTGGTTTCCGCCTAAAGCGCGGAAACCACTAGAAGAAGCGGCGTCGATTTGATTTGGTTCCCTCCACTTGTTTCCCCAATCTCTATTAAAATGCTCGAGTAGCCTAGTGTAGTCTTCCCAGTTCCCAGTCGCTACGAGTTGGACTAAAAGATGCATATACCAAACAAATTTTTCAAAAGCAAAACTACTCCGCATCAAGGAGTTTATTAGGTAGGCCCTAAAAGTATGTCCTTGAGCGCAGGGGAATTATTTTGGGTTAAAAATTCCGGTGGATAGTTCCGGACAAATTGTAGTCCTTTGAGTACTACAACATGACGTTTTGTGGTTTCCGCTCCAGACCGGTTACAAGCCCGAAAAGTGAAGTGATCCCAGACTAAAGGCTATGTAAGCCTACATTTCTAAAGTGACAATTAAGACATTTTAATGCAAATTGTGAAACTAGCAGATCTACATGCTCACAACGCCTCATGTAGGCTATTTCCATAATTTCCAATACTTTTACTTCTACTCCACTACATCTCGGATCCAAACATTGTACTTTTACTCCACTACAATTATTTGGAAACTTAGTTAGTTAGTTAGGCCTAGTTACTTTGTAGATATACATGATTATATTATAAAACATACATTAATCCACTTCAGCCCTATTTTATACTTTGTCTATTTGAAAATAGCAGATATACAAGCTCACAACGCGTGTTGTTGAGCTTGCAGATCTACTAGTTTTAAACCTTTTGTACATGTTAGTATTTTTTACTCAAGTGCATTTTGATTTCAGGACTTCGGTATTGATACTTTTACTTAAGTAAAACATTTGAGTAATCTTGTACCACTGGTGTCTGGTTGATTAAATCCTAGAGGTTTAATATAGGCCTACAGTATAAACCTATTCTTCCATGTACAATACAGTGAACAGTTTTCATATAAACTTAACCTACCCCTCAGTGTACTGTTCCATGTACAATAGACAATGTACACTGTTCATATAAACCAACCAGAGGAATAATGTAATATATTTTACTGTTTCATGTTCTATACAGGCAAAATATAGGCTTTGCTGCCATCTTGTGGTGACAACAAACAAATGCAGAATACAGCAACATGTCAGACATTTGCTTTTTAATGCTGTTTATAATAATCAATAATATAACTAATATTAAATCTAATCAATAATATAACTAATATTAAATCTACGTTTTTTCTTCTTCTAATTTTAATAAATAACTAATGTGCATATTTATGGGTTTTATTTGTTCATAAACATCATTATGGAACGTAGAATAATAATATTTAAACTCAAAGTGATATTTAAATGAGACAGACTGTTATCCAGCTAATTTAAAGCTGTCTAACTTTATCCAATAATTTGTGTTAAATAACACAAAGGCTGTCATTTACTACGACAATAGAACACGTAATAGGCTAGCCATGAAGCTAAAAGTCTGCTCAGCCTCTCTTCTGTAGTAAAAATAATAAATACACTTTCTCTACTCACCAAAACAAAGAGTGTTATATGGAGGTGAAAGTCTACTTCGCTTAGTGGCAACACTTTGAGTCCCCACTACACGTCTAAAATACACTTTATGGACAGAAAAGATGATATTTCACGGGAGGTTTTAGCTACTCCACAGCGCCCTCTACAGGTCCAGTCAATAGAAATGTCCTTTGACCAGATTTTCACCTTCAGGTGAAATATCATCTTTTCTGTCCATAAAGTCTATTTTAGACGTGAGGTGGGGGCTCAGAGTGTTGCCACTAAGGAAAGTAGGCTTTCCCCTCCATAAAACATTCTTTGTTTTGGTGAGTAGAGAAAGTGTATTTGTTATTTTTACTACAGAAGAGAAGCTGAGCAGACTTCCTGCGGACCACCGGAGAATCAGTGACATAGTGTTAAAGAGAACTCTTCTAACGCTACGGACCAGAGCTGGGTGACTTACTGCGCACGCGCCGAAGCACGTTGACCAGGAAGTGTCTCCGTGTGTGTGCGTGAAGCTGCGAGTTGTGTAGCTCTGTGTTGTTATTGTGTTATTGTTGTTATAGTAGTTGTGTGGTTGTGCTCCAATGCCTCCCTCGGGGTGTAAAATGGTCCAAATGGAGTCTGTACGGCTGGCCATCAATCAACACATGACGTCAGTGGTGGGAGAGGACATATTGTGTGTTTTGGAGAAACAAAGTGCTCTTGTCAGAGTGTTTGTGTTGGAGCGCCTCAGTGCGGCTGCAGAGTGGATGTGCAACCTCTTCCAGAGAGAGATAGAGACACTAGAAACTCTGCTGGACCATCAGTCAAAGCTGCTGGATATGGCTTTTAATGTGGACACACAGCTACACACTGCAGGTATGTGTCTGTTACATGCACTCACACACACACACACACACACACACACACACACACACACACACACACACACACACACACACACACACACACACACTGCAGGTGTGTGGCTGTAACACGCACACACACACACACACACACACACACACACACAACTACACACTGCAGCTGTGTGTCTGTTATGTTATTGCGACCGTCAGGATGGAGTTAGTATGAAAACATGCTTGACACACTGTCACCCTTTGCCCTCACTCTAACTCTGCTATACTTTTGCCTAGCAACGTGGTTTCAACTAAAACGCTCACACAACTTGGGACTGTTTCCCGCCAATAGGGACAGGCTGTCATTGTTGAAGCCCCGCCACCTCAGTCTACTAAACCTGCTGCGGCCGTCACACTTTGCTGTCACACTTTGCTCTCACACTTAACTCTGCCATACCTTTTGCCTAGCAATGTGATTTCAGCTTTAAAAGGCTAACACGACTTGGGACTTTTCCCCGCCAATAGGGACGAGCTGTAATTGTTGAAGCCCCTCCCCTGTGCCTGCCTATTGGCTGGGCTTTAAACAGCCATAACTCCAGTTTGCAGCATGGTACTGTCTCAACTTAGTGGTGGTGTCTGGACTTAGACGGCCAATAGGGACCAGCCGTAATTGTTGATGCCCCACCCTCTCTTACAAGTCTGTTGTTTCCGCCCTCCCTGACGGTCACTTCTCGCCCTAAGGGCGTCTTACTGGTGATTACTGTCACAATATAGAGCTATTTAACATGGTTACTGAACAAACACTCTATAGCAATGATTACTGTCACAATATAGAGCTATTTAACACGGTTACTGAACAAACACTCTATAGCAATGAATACTGTCACAATATAGAGCTATTTAACACGGTTACTGAACAAACACTCTATAGCAATGATTACTGTCACTGTGTCACAATATAGAGCTATTTAACACTGTTACTGAACAAACACTCTATGGCAATGATTACTGTCACAATATAGAGCTACCGGTATTTAACACTGTTACTGAACACTATAGCAATGATTACTATGACAATATAGAGCTATTTAACACAGTTACAATGGAAATAAGCTTTGCCTTACCTGAGTTTCATTTTAGTTGACCTTGTACCATTGAACTGTACTTTCATGAAACTGTACCTTTTCCTTTAGCAACGATTACTGCACTCTGTCGAGGTGCCAACTTGCACCATGTGCACAAGTTGGCCAAGTATGGCCTATGTGTGTGCCAGCAGAGCGCGCCATGAGGTGCGCTATAATGTGTGTGTGTGTGTGTGTGTGTGTGTGTGTGTGTGTGTGTGTGTGTGTGTGTGTGTATAGAGGGACATGAGGGGCGGAGCAACAGACAGGAAGCAGGAGCTCAGGAACAGGAAATGCTGCTTGGAGGACCTGAGGAGGCTGATATGTCCACGTCATTATTATTGCAGAAGAAGAAGAAGACATGTGGTAATAAATTATACCTTAATTAATACAACACTGTAGAGCTCTAGACCCTGATGTTAGATAGGAGCGTGTGGAGGGTTTAGAGCTCTAGATCCTGATGTTATATAGAGCATCGCAGCGGAAGTGGTTTACTGGTGCCACTTAAAAACCCTAAATCCTTTGATCATATGTGAAAATATATTTTAATATTACATTATTTGATATACTACATTTAATAACTACCCTTTGTTTAGCCATTTTCAAAATGTTATTTTCATAGAAACAATGGTTGTATGGTCATGATTCACTGCCATCCTGGATGGCTTGGTTCTAGGCTTAACATAATTATAGTTATAAATATTTGTGTCCCAGCACCCCTGAGAGCCAGTCATCTCGGGGACTGTCATTATTCCCTGCAGCCAAAATGATTTTTTTTTTTTTTTTTGCACTTTTTTTTTTAATGCCACAACAGCATCTCATAATATCTAGGCTACATTTCACTTAAACGCCAGAGCTTAACTCTGCATGTAAATAAGACTTTTTTTAATTAATGTGAGAGATCGGTACATAATTCTGTTAGTCCTCCCAGTTTATATTAGCTAAAATGCTAACTAGCCAGCCTTTGTTAGCCGTTTGTAGCCAAATGCGGTAATATCGGGACTCCATTACTTAGCGATGCAACCCACAGTATTTATCCCATTAATTTAATGCCACGTGTGTTCCAAATGAACAATTATTAACCACGTAATGTATGATTTTGTGTATTATTATTTATTATTCTTCCGCTGTTTCTTCTTCTACGCTGGTGAAATGATCCGTTCCTGCCTGGAGGCGTCTGTGACGTATGCGTTTGTCTTCTGTGAAGCTCCGGTGCGGAAGCTTCCTTTGTCACTGAGTTAGCTTAGCATTGAATAGATCAGTGTCGTCCTAAACTATCTAATTCTAACGTTCAGGGTGTTTGTTTTTTTGGACAATAAATTGACAGCCAAGAAAACATGGATGGAATGCAATCGTTCACTCGCCGTCGGAAAGTTGACTTTAGAGTAGACTATTCTGGTTGACTGGCTATGAGTGGCTAACGGCTAACGCTAGCTAGCGTTAGCTAGCGCTAGCTGCAGCGCTAGCTGCAGGCTATAAACAAATAAAACGTGACCCAACTCTATTGTTGCTCTCTTCTACAAGCTCACAACGCGAGGCGGTTAAGCCTGTAGATTGTGTTTTATTATCAGGTCAAATAATCCTTCTGACTGAAGTTACACAAACACTGATTATGCTACATTTAGCACAGTTAGCCCTGTTGCACACGTAATAAATTCACTTCAACCTCGTGTTGAGCAGTTAATCCTATTTGCTACGTACGTCTACAAAAACCTTCATATTTCAAAGATAACGTGCTTGAAGTCTCACAGATGTCACAGTATGGTACGCTCAAGCAGAATTACCCGTATCTTTCGTATTGTTTAATAAACTGCATTTTAATCCGATCAGATGCCATTTTCTGTTGTTTTTCAGCCATGCGACCCCATCGGTTGCGAGGTGTACTGCACTTAGATACATTAATACCTTTTTAAGGAAACGACGACCGATCGGATTAAAATGCTCCTCATTAAATAATACGATCATTACGGGACATTCTGCTGGAGCGTACCCTATGGTGACATCTGTGAGCCTTCACTAAGCAATTTATCTTTGTAATCTGACCGTTTGTGTAGACGTATGTAGCAAATTGGTTAAACTGCTTCACGGTTGGCGCACTGTAGCGTCTTTACATTTAGCCCAATAATGCTTGAGATGCTGTTGTGGCATTATCTTTTTAGAGAGCAATAACTAAAGTTTAAAACATACATAAACCACTTTAGCCCTATGTTATACCAAGGCTATTTGAAAATAGACGATCTACAAGCTCACAACGCATTGCGGTGCGACGCGTTGTGAGCTTGTAGATCTGCTATTTTCAAACATTTTGTACTTTTACTTTTGGTACTTTAAGTACATTTGGATACCAATACTTTTGTACTTTTACTCAAGTACATTTTTTATTCTGGACTTTTACTTGTAACAGAGTGATTCTACATTGCAGAATTGATACTTTACTTTATTATAAAATGTTGGTACTTTTTCCACCACTGTGTAAACGTTTGTGTTCTCATGCCAATAAAGCTTCTTTGAATTGAAGATTGAATTGAAGATTGCTCCCCATGTGGCGGAGTCAGGTCATTGCAGGTTAGAAATTTATTTAAAACTTGAATATCTCAAAAGTACTATTTCAGCATGGCATCATTCTATAAGCCATATCTTCAAAACTGTTGGGTCAATCTCCACAACCAATATATCATTTTGTAGCTATGATCCCCAGCTTTCAAATGAAATGAAAACATGAAAATGAAAAAAATTGCAATGACTGGCTCTCAGGGAGATTGGGACACATTTTTTCTTTATGGGGAAAATGAATGACGATTTTTAAGTGGCACCAGTAAACCACTTCCGCTGCGATGCTCTATAGGAGAGTGTGGAGGGAACACTCTCACATCACTTTAAAGTACAACTCTGTACTAAATAACATCGAGGCTAATTGTCCTACTTATATTGATCCCAGCCCTCATAGCATAGAGTGGATCCCATAAGCCTATCGCTTTTAGACTTTGTTGTGGTCAAAACGTGTGTTTTTGCCTAATAAACCCCATGGACAGTCATTTGGGATCAATATAAGTAGGAAAATTAGCCTAGATGTTATTTAGGATGGAGTTTAAAGTCATTGATCCATTATTCTAAAACGGCTAGTTCCAGTCCTTGATTCTGATTGGCTGGTTGCCGTGGTACCTGAGACTATAACCACCACGTTGAATCAGTTTTTATCACGGCCAGGTGCGTTATTTCTTTCCACGGTGCCAAGAGGCTGAACTAGAGAAGCAAGCGTTTGATTTTCTGTCAAATCCTGCCGTGCGGGTGCTTCTAAGCATGCTTAGGACAGTGACTGAATGGCTCCGGGCGGGGCTTGTAAAGGCGAAAAGCGCCTCTATTCTCCAGGCACATACTCGGCTGTTAGTTTAGGTTGCTATGCTAGCGTTTTTGATGTGATGTTCACCCACATAGCAGCTAAATCTGGATGAAAATAAACATGTGTATGGATTGAATATGGTTCTTAACATGAGACTGATCTAACACATAAGTGTCGTTTCCCTATTTTTTGGCAAAAAGAATGACGTGCTTTATAAACACACACTGGCTTCCGTTCCTGGGATGTGGCTGGTAAACAAGGAAATGTCTCTTCCTGGTGACGGAGAAGTGTGCTTTTTTCTTTAATATTGGAATGCTTAGAATAATTTTCATGTTGCAATATTGTGACTGTTTTAGAAAAGTATTATACACCGGCTGAGAGGGTCAGAAACACTCTGCTGACGCCTCGTGTTTCCCAACGCCTCTCAGCCGGTGTATGTACCCACTCGCCTCTTGTGGCGTATTGCTGTATTATCTAAAAGATAAGAAAGGTCTAATGTTTGACTCTCATGCTGTTTCAGACTTCCAGGACCTTCCAGTGTGTAAAGAGGAGGAGGAGTCCTCTGAAAACATGGACCGGATCTCCTCTGAACACCCGGAGCGGATCTCCTCTGAACACCTGGACCGGATCTCCTCTGAACCCCTGGACCGGATCTCCTCTGAACACCTGGACCGGATCTCCTCTCAAAACCTGGAGCGGATCTCCTCTGAACACCTTGACCGGATCTCCTCTGAACACCTGGACCGGATCTCCTCTCAAAACCTGGAGCGGATCTCCTCTGAAAACATGGACCGGATCCCCTCTGAAAACCCGGAGCGGCGCTCCGGTCCGCTCCAGGAGGATGCGGTGCCTCCACAGTTCCACCAGGGGGTGATGTTTCCCAGGTAGGGATGGATGATAAGCGATATTATCGTTTATCGTGATAAAAAAAAACACTCACGATAATCGTATCATGCAGATTTAATTTAAGGTGAAATTGTCCTCCGTCATGCACTGGGATCAATTCACCTTTTTATTTGCTGAGCTGCATATCCAGTACCACTTAAAGGTGTATTCAATGATAATGAAAGTGGCCGGGGGTCATCTTGTCCCTTACTGGCCTTACAGCATGGAAATGTTTAGTTTTTTATAGATTTTTTTACACCATTATAATGTTCTCGTTTTGATCATTAGACCCAATCACTGAATATCGGTAGGCCTAAGTCAGTAGTTCAGTAGTTTACAATCTAGGCATTTAGCAGACGTTCTTAATTCAGAGCGACTGTGGTTCTCAAAACTTAAATTTTGGACATCATAACTAAACATCATAACATAACTACGGCCATACTCTACCCTGATTGGTCGAGGACTGGCTGGCCACCTCTGATAACCGAATCTAGCTATGCTCGCAACACAGGCCATGGTGGAAGTCCTTATATGGTCAGCACACATTCTAGTGAGGAGAAGGAATGGAAAATGTACCAATTATATTTTTATTTGAATGAAATACAATCTCTAAATATACTTTTAAACCCTTTATTGGTAAAACGTACTTATAATATGCATAGTTGATAGTCTTTTTTTCACTCTCTACCAAATCTCTTTGTCAAAAAATTGCCGATCTACAATCGTACAATCGATCTACCCATGTACACCCATGTTCCTGGGTGTACATGGGTTCGGGCAGAGCAACTTATTAGCCCCCTAAGTCTCACTCCTGTAAATACGGTACGGCATTCTATAATTACCCGTATCCTCCATGTTCTTTAACACATCGGATGCCCACGTGATCTCTGACGTCTAATTTGCTGGTGCCCATGGCAACGCGTCATTTTACCTACCGGCGAGAGTACTGGCGAGAAAAGTAATCCGATTAAATCTAATCCGAGTATGTCCTGTTTATTTCGCGAAAATCTTTTCTTTTAGTCAGGACCGTTTTTTATCATTTCTAAGCCACAGTGTTTGTGTTACGGCATGTAGAAGAGGCTGCCGTTTTGAGAAAAAAAGGAAGGGAATCCGGAGAAAACAGCATTTTTGTGCAGCCGGTAAACAGGAAGTCAACGAGCCACACAGCACGTCCGGGTGTAATTGCGCGCTGCATGTTGGGAAATGGAGTTGTTTCATCACCGCGGTAGCCAAGTGCAGTAGCTACAGTACAGTATAGTTTACTGTACAACGCGTCAAACGCGTCGTTGGGCACTCGTAAAGATCAAAGAGATTGACGCGTAGACACCACGTGGGCACCTGATGTGTTAATAAGAATCTTTTTCATCCAATCGTTTTCTGTTTTCCCATGTATTTCCGGACCCACGGCCACATCTCGGTGTCCATAGATGGGGGTCGGTGGGCATGGGGAACACCACTTTCACTTTGTTTGTGAAATCTGAATGTTGGTGTAGTTGTAGGGGGCTAAATAAGTACGCTCTGCCCGAACCCATGTAAACCCGGGAACATGGCGGTCAGGGCTCGGTCTCAACGACCATGCATGAGCTATGAAGGGCTAAAATCGCTTTGGGTTTCGCTTCGGTTACACTAACATAGGAGGATATGAAACGTTGACATGGTCCCATGCCTCTGGAAACTCCCAACACACTAAGGCCCCGTACATACGGCAACGCTCTGTAGAGAAAATGGCGAGGTCCCGGGATATTGCCGTTGTGTTTTGCCTTATATCAAGCGTTCATATGCAGCCGAAATGATGTAATGTCCATGTCACCGTGTGAGCAACAGAAACGCAAGAAGCAACAACGCATGCTAGTCTTTTTCTCTCCTACTAATCGTACTGAATGCCCTACCTAGCATTGCGACTTGCTGGTCGAGTTGTTAACGATTTGGTTTTACGATCCGAGTGCCCCGGGTTCGCGTCCCGCTCTGTCACTTCTCCCCGTCACCGCGGACAACCTTTTTTTTTCCGGCGATAAAGATATTATTATTACATTATTCACATAACTCGGAAACGGCGCTGAGTCAGCTCATCGCCTCCGGCATGGATAATAATGTAATAATAATAATAACTTAATCACCAAAAAAAAAAAGGTTGTCCGCGGTGACGGAAAGAAGTGACCGAGCGGGAAGCGAACCCGGGGCACTCGGAATGTAAAACCAAATCGTTAACAACTCGGCCAGCAAGCCACAATGCTAAGTAGTGCAATCAGTATGTATTAGTAGGAGAGAAAAAGACTAGCATGCGTTGTTGCTTCTGGGGAAATCTCGCTTTTGCGACCCATCATTTCGACCGGAGGGTTAGTGACTCACTCCACAGAGGTTAAGGTGAGGGTTAGAGTCGGGTGTCGAAAAGATGAGATGTAGTAACAGCGACACGCTCCCGTTGCTTCTTGCGTTTCTGTTGCTCACAACGGTGACACGAGGGGAGAGAGGAGTCAGCTTTTCCACCCTACTCATGCGTTTCAAGATCGTTCCGTTTTTAACCCCCGAAAATGCCGTTGTCGCCTGAACGGAAGGCCTATCTGACTTTTCCTTTTGCGGAATTCTCGTTGCCAAAACGCAGCGTGAACGGCGCCTAAAGGGCAAAAAGACTAATTCATCTTTTACCATCCCATGCCTGTTTCCCAGGGCGGTGAAGAGCGAGGAGGAGGAGGAGGACGGGGAGGACCCGTCCTCCTCGCAGGGGGAGAAACCCTTTAGCTGCATGTTCTGCCGCAAGTCCTTCAACCTCAACGGCAACCTGAAGCGACACCTGCGCATCCACACGGGCGAGCGGCCCTTCGGCTGCGCCGTCTGCCACAAGCGCTTCGGCGAGAAGAAGGACCTGCACCGGCACATGAGGACGCACACGGGGGAGAAACCCTTTAGCTGCGCGCTGTGCGAGCGGCGGTTCAGCGAGAGCTCCTCGCTGAAGACGCACATGACCATCCACACGGGGGAAAAGCGCTTTGTTTGCTCCGTTTGCGGGAAAGGCTGGTGCAAGAAGGACGACCTCACCAAGCACATGAGGATCCACACGGGGGAGAGACCGTTTAGTTGCACCGTCTGCGGACGCTGCTTCAGCCGCGGCGAGACGCTGAAGAAGCACATCAGGACTCACCGGGGGAAAGCGCTGTAGAGAGAGGCTTTTGGCGCGTTTAGTGCGGTGTCACCTTAGATTTTAACCCATTTAGGCCTAAAACTATTGGATGCTTTGACTATTAAAAAATATCAGATATACAAGCTCACCGCGCGGCACCGAGTGCCGCACTGTGAGCTTGTAGATCTGCTATTTTTTTTAAAGTCGTGAAAATGTGTGCAAATCTTTGAATATATGTATTTTCAAAGTGAACGTTTGTAACTCAGATTTTGCTTCTGGGTGGTCCCTGGAACTAGATATTTTGAGATGGGGGTCCGTGGCCAAATACATATCATTTTGGGGGTCCTTCACATGAAAAGGTTTGAGAACCACTGACACAGTAGTCTCTCGAGAACAGACTAACTGAGCTCCAGTTAAGTGAAAAGGCCCTGTTTTTTGATGATGGCTGGCCAGATTGCTGACATAGAAACATGGGGTTTTTCCAAAAACCTTAGAAGGATTCAAAATACACTTATAGAATCGGGTCAAAATTCAAATTTTCATGACTTTTCAAAAATAGCAGATCTACAAGCTTGCAGCGCAGCACTCGGTGCCGCACTGTGAGCTTGTATATCTGCTATTTTTCAATAGTTAAAGCATAAAATAATGATACACAATAATGTGTACCCGTTCTAAATTTAACTGTTATTTTATGCATTAACTGGTGAAAAATAGCAGATCTACAAGCTTGCAGATCTGCAAGCTTGTAGTTCTGCTATTTTTGGAGAAAAAACATTTTGTGAAAGTCTTTGAATATTTTTGACCAGATTCCATAAGTCATCTAATATCCTTCTTCTAAATCAGTGGTTCTCAAACTGTCAAGGACCCCCAAAAATTACATGTATTTGACCCGCGGACCCCCATCTCAAAATATGTTGTTCCGGGGACCCCCCCCCCCCCCCCCCCCCCCCAGTTAAAGTAGCAGAGAGTTACAGGAGTTTCCTTTGAAAAAAAAAACATCTATTCAAAGTTTTGCAAATATTTTCACGATTTTTCAAAAAAAAATAGCAGATATACAAGCTTGTGAGCTTGTATATCTGCTGTTTTTCAATAGCTAAAGTGTAAAGTAAGTCCAGGTTTTAATGGGTCTAGAATGATACGATGCATTTATCATGTGTAGTCTGGCTTTGAGGCATGACGTCAGAATACATAGGAACTATAACGTAATCACAACCTTTAAACATCTACACATGAAATGGACGCTCTGGTGTGAAATGCTTTGGGTGTGTAAACAGCTGTTGAATATATTTATCATAGACTGTAAAAAAAATATGGACGACGCGAAGCCATTGGTTTCTATGCGGCGAAAATGACTCTTTTTTTTGTCCCTTGTAGGGGTATCACCATCATTGTTTGAATGGTACCCCAGGAATCATAAGGAATGCTATTGGCTGCCAACGGTCACATGCAACCGCAGGGATACATGGGAGAATGCGGTCGGAGTCTCCCGAAATACAGCACACGAAAAAGAACACACTCGGCTGGTATCAGTTTAGTTGGCCACGCCCCCCGCAATGTTATCATCAATTTTAACATAAATGGGACCATATTTGCACAAAACGCATATCATGGTAATTGAAATGCAGTTTTTCACTAGCGACATGAACCATAAAGTATTTATGACAATGTTTATTAAGGTTAGAAAATCAAAGAGGAAAATGAATGGGGTCCAATGGAGAAAAAATCTTTTTGGTACCTCGCGGGGGGAAAACAGTGCAACTAGCGGCCAATCATGGGATCTTTCTCTTCCGGGAAAGCTTCATGAATAATCCAGCCAACAACACCCCTGATATTATACACCGATCCGAACACTTAAGGCTCACTCAAAAAAATAATTAAAAAAATACGTATTTCCATCAATTATACTGAATTCATGGACATTGTTTTGTTTTTGTTGCTCTCTGAAGCCAATACTTTGATGAGTGGGTCATTGATAGTAATAGAGGGAATGTGCATGCATAAAGTGAGTGGCAAATCGAGTGGCAAAGTGAGTTTAACGTTGTTTAACCTTGTTTAAAGGGAAAACCACCCATTTTCAATATTGAACTATGTCATTAATATACCTTAGAGGAGTTGTGTGGAAATAGAAAAAAAGTTCCCCCTCTTCTGTGTTGCCTAGAACTGGAGGATTGATTTTGGGGTTTGTATTGTAAAGTACAACTTGATGACATCACACATTGTACTTTACAATACAAACCCCAAAATCAATCCTCCAGTTCTAGGCAACACAGAAGGGGGGGAACTTTTTTCTATTTCCACACAACTCCTCTAAGTTATATTAATGACGTAGTTCAATATTGAAAATGGGTGGTCTTCCCCTTTAATGCAGGGTTAGGATTGACTTGACTTGTTTGGATGTATGGGCTGTCACGACCAGAAAGTAGTTTTTTGCCACTCAGTGGGCGTTCCTGCATAACTTCTGGGTATGATGATGATGTCACGTGCATACCCTCTATGACAGGGGTCTTCAACAGGGGGTCCTCAGAGTTACTACAGGGGGTCCTTCAAATCTTCGTGTGATACAAACCTTTTTTGCTCCTTTTTTATGTTAACCACTTGAACCCTAACGTCCATATTCAGAGAACTTTAGCCAAAAATAGCAGATCTAGATCGGCTATTTTCGGCAAAGAGGTTTGGTGTAGAGGGGGAAAAAGAGCACACTAAGTACAGAGTGAAGGGTCAAGTTTATTAAGTATCGACGGTTCAAGCATGGACGGATTAACCCCCGCAAGGGCCCCTGGCCGATAATTTTTTAGGGCCCCCCACCCCCCACCATAACCCCTCCTCCCTCCCGACGCGCACTATCCAGCTTGGATTTTAAGACATGATGATCATCTGTGGGCCAAGAAAGCACCTGTAGACCACAGAGGAGGGGCCCACACATTTGATTTTTGATTAAAATATATATATATTTTTTGTAAATTGTCATTGACCACGCGGGCCAGTTCCCCCAAGGGCCCCTGAGAGCCAAGGGCCCCTGGCAACGGCCCCACCGGCCCAATGGTTAATACAGCCCTGGGTTCAAGTGGTTAAATATCTGATAACACAAATTGACATCATGAATCCAAAATACACTGATGATTGTGCTGTAAAACGATGAAACTATATGGAATCTGGGGGTCCCTGCTTCATCTCTCTCTCAGCTAAGGGGTCCTTGGCCTGAAAACGTTGAAGACCCCTGCTCTATAATACTGATAATATTACTAATAATACTGAGAGTAACAATACTTTGATGAGCTCTATGAGTCATTGATAGGAAATAAGTCATATTTTGGGTACACTGCTCCTTTAGGGTTAGGGCCGATTCATACTCCACTTTTAGAGAGGAATTTATGTCGGTTCGACTCTGTCCAAACTACAATATGACGTCGGTGGTCCCGAGATTTTGATTCCCCGAACAGAACCGAAATA
This sequence comes from Nannobrachium achirus, assembly GCF_963921795.1. Classification (NCBI taxonomy): domain Eukaryota; kingdom Metazoa; phylum Chordata; class Actinopteri; order Myctophiformes; family Myctophidae; genus Nannobrachium; species Nannobrachium achirus. Next base: position 7,204,437 of record NC_137823.1, read on the forward strand.
GATTGGTCTCTAAAAGTGTTGTATGCGTCGGCCCTTATAGGGTGTGGCTGCACTATTGGATCCTAGTCGTTTTCCCCCCTTTTTTAAGATGTGAAATTTGTCCCGCTGGCTTTTAAAGATGATTATTATTATTAAGAGGACCATTATGTAACAGAACAGTAAGGTTGAACATCAACAACTGATATATTTATAGTAAATAGTAACTGAAAACAATCTGATGTAATCAACTGTCATCATTCATCGGCTGTAAGTTGGAACATTCTCTATTCTCATAGATTTGGTTCATTTAACTTCTGTCTGTTATCTTTGAGACTCTAGAATATATATATATATATATATATATATATATATATATATATATATATATATATATATATATAAAATCTTGTATGTCTTTGAGACTCTAGAATCCTACAATAAAAAATAAAAAAAATGTGATGCCTGTTTCCGTATCATGTAAATAAGTATATATCTTACAATCTTACAATGTATGTTTCATTATTAATCATTCTGATTTGATGGTACTAATGCAATAGTACAGGCACTGGGATGGAGATGCTCCAGTTTCTTCGCCATCAGATCCAGGATCTTGTGTTTCTGGCTGGATTTTGAAGTCCTCGATAGCATGGCACATAGTTAGGTCAAATTAGCCAAAAGTTAAACCAATCTGGGAACTAAATCAAAATCAAAATCTTTTTTCACAAATGTGTTCATAAAGGTGTCAACTATCACCTCTGAACTTTCTCAATCACAACTCCCTTGGGGGACTTTGTGGGAGCCAATCAAAGTTGGGGGTATCCCGAGGGCCTGGGATTAAAGGGGGAAAACAAATAAAAATGGCCAATATGAGCGTATGAGGTGTGTAATTAGGGTATTTTGGGGCTGCTGACAAGGAACACTTAAAAGGGTTTAAAACATAGGGACTAACAGGACACAGGTGAACTCGAATTACATGATTGGCTAAGCCTTAGCCAATTAGGCCTATTTTATGGCCAAGGAGTCATTTTAACTGATAACTAATGGTTGGAATGGATTCAGCAGCCCAAACATACCCTAATTACACACCTCATACGCTCATATTGGCCATTTTTTGATTTTATTCCCTTTAATCCCAGGCCCAGGTATCCCGATACCCCCAACTTTGATTGGCTCCCACAAAGTTTCCAAAGGGAGTTGTGATTGAGAAAGTTCAGAGGTGATAGTTGACACCTTTATGAACACATTTGTGAAAAAAGATTTTGATTTTGATTTAGTTCCCAGATTGGTTTAACTTTTGGCTAATTTGACCTAACTAACAGGGAAATTCATCTCTAGAGTGTGTGGAGATATTTTGGCAAGGTGTGTACTTTGTTTTCTCTCTTGGTAAGATGTAAATATTAGGGCTGGGACTTTAACTGATCAATTGTGATTAATTAATGACAGAAAATTAACACGATTAAAAAAATTAACACATTTTAATCGCACTTAGTTTTTGCACCACAGAACCTTCAGTTTCGGGCATACCGATCATAGCGATGCACCAACCAAGAAGAGACAAACAAACGCAAAGGGAGAAGTAGCCGGTCAGAGCGCTTTGCTTGGCCCAGTGGATGCGAAATTTAGATTTTAAAAACTCACCTGTTGATTCCCTCATACAACAAAATGTGTTTTACTTGAAAAAAAAAAAATGCTTCTCAGGTCAAGTATCGATGTGCGATTAAAATGTGATTAATTGTGATGAATTAATCACAGAGCCTGTAATTAATTAGATTAAAATTGTAATCGCATCCCAGCCCTAGTAAATATGTTATAAGTCTAAGGCTCATAGCATTGTATAACAACATAACATTGTGTCTGAAGACTATTGACTTTACTTCATAATTGTCGTTTATCTTTCCCCTGTCCATTCAGAACCAAATGACCGGTGTTCAGTGGTACTTTACTCAATACTATACTTGAATACAATCAGTGGTGTCAGTTCAGAAAAAGCTAAGGTATGGCAACATGACTGGTGTCTGCACGCGCGCGAAGGCGTGTGTGCAAGACACCAGTCATGTTGCCATACCTTAGCAACAGGCATGATTTTAAGAAGTACATTCTGTTTTTCCCCCCGTTTCTATGGTTTCTTAGGCTGGATATGGCAGCCTGAAATGGTTGTTCAAGTGCAGCTAAACTTGGCATGTTAGTAAACGTGCCAAAATGAACAATAATGCATTGCACCTGTGCAGCTGACTTGCAGAACCTGGGAATATACCATTTTGTCAATATGGGGAGAATACAAGTGTGAGAATATAATTATAATACCTTGTTAAAGTGACCATTTTGTTACATTTTGCATTTGTAGTTATTTTACTGTAATTTAACAACATAACCAGCACAGATAGACAAAGAGACATTCATGGATTTAAATTCATGGGACACAAATGAGTGCTTTTACTTTTGGTAGTTTTAATTTTGCATTTTTTTAGGACTTTGTTGGAACACAGTATTTCTACATTGTGTTATAGAACTATATGATAGTTTAATGATAAGTAAACAATAATTTCCTGGACGAGAAAAGAGAATGTTCCCTTCTTCACCACTAGATGGAGCCATAACATCATTAAACTTTACACATCCACAGAGCGCTGCAGGCATCTCTATTATTTTCTCATCATCTAAAACATGTGAATAACTTTATAGTTTTATTTATAAACTATTTAAACTTTATTATTTTATCCACCACCACTGAATGGTATTGTTATATTTTAGAAAGTGATGTCATATTACGGCATGTAAATAATAATATTATAATATTATGTGAATCTTTCCCAGCTAAGGCAGAGTTTATGTCATCATAATATCAGTTTCCATCATAGGACAGATTGAACATAACGTTTATTATGTTTAACCACTTGAACCCCAGCATCCATATTCTGCGGGGAACATAGCCAAAGAGACTTGGAATAAGAGTTTGTTATTATCTCTCATTCTCTCTCTCCTTTTAATTTGTGCACGCCCAAAATCGGTTTGTCCATTTTTCCCACGAGTTTCTATGGTTTCTTGCCTGGAACGGTTGTTCAAGTGCAGCTAAACTTGGCATGTTAGTAAACGTGCCACAATTAACAATAATACATTGCACTTGTGCAGCTGACCTGCGGAACCTGGGAATATACCATTCTGTCAAGATGGGGAGAATACAAGTGTGGAGAATACCTTGTTAAGGTGACCATTTTGTTAAATTTTGCATTTGTAGTTATTTTACTGTAATTTAACAACATAATAACCAGAACAGATAGACAAAGAGACATTCATGGATTTATATTTAAAAGTCACTTTTATTTTCCCCCCTGGACCCAGGGTATGGCAGCTGCATACCCCTGCCATACCCAATTGACGCCCCTGACCGACCAACTGGGCAGACCAGGCAGGCAACAGGCAACGCTATGAGAGCCAGTTCCCATAGAGGAGTAGCCTAAGTTACAGCCAGGTCTTTGCGGGGTCGGTCGTTACACTATCAATAACAAGGTGTTCTTTTCTTCCAAGCAGTTCTGAGAATGAAAAGTCTCACGTTACACAAACATGTTGGGGTGGGAAGCTTCTTCCACAGTCTGGGCCTCAGCTCTGTTGGTGGGACCTTAAGAAGTGACCGGTCAGTGGACCTTAAGACCCTTGAGTTATTGGGAGGTACTGGTAAAAATAAACCTAGCCTAGCCTTACCCCGACCCTTCTATTGTAAATATATGGGTCAGTGACGTGACGCCCCAAAAAATGTGTTTTTAAAAAAACTTTAAATTGCAGGCATAAAAGTTATTTACTTTTGTTCTACTCACTCTCAACCTTATGGAAATACATTTTGTTTTTAGATATTTTATTGGAATCAGACTTTATTCAGCAGTTTGTTGTACTTGTGCCTAAAATCGTCATATGGTGTGACATGAAAATAATTGTTCATAAAATGAAAATGGAGTACATCTTTCTTAAGTTACTCACTTTATCAAAGTCCTTTATCATAACTAACCAGTGATCCACTATAGTTTTTTGAAAATTAATTATATCTGTATATTTTTTTCATAATCGACACTCTGTGTGAGGCCCATGTTCATGATCTTACAACATATTTTAAATGTATTCTGTCAAAACTTTCTCTAAAATTACACAAATATTTGTGACTCTTCCTGATAATATTCTCTATGTAATCCATAAACATTTTTTTGGTTTAATCATTAATAAAGGTATGATTTTTCACTATTTGGAATGTCACACCAAATGATTTAGTGTCACACCGTATGATCATATCTTCATGTGTCAAAGCAAACTGTGTTTTAACCTACCTATTAGTGAGTACTGAACTTTACTGATTGATTAAACAATTACCCAGGATAACATGGCCTTAATATTTCTGAACAGGATATTATTGTAGGGCTTTAACATGGGATAAGAAAGAATTGTAGTAGTAGATGGATGATGAGGATGTGCACAGGAATGCTACGCACACCTAAGTCTTCTGCCGGCCCACGGCAGAAGGATCCTAAAGAGACAATAAGGCGCATAGCCACACTTGGAGCCAAGGCAACATTTTATTAACACCAATTAGTGGAAACAGAACTCAGCATTCAGGTAAATTGCTTTTTTCCGAAGTCTCCTGAACTTGAACACAGCATTTTGTGTTGAACAAATGTAATTAGGAATCATGACATTACACCACATCTCCACTAGCTAAAGAGTGCTGGGTTGCGCAACTCCGAAAATAGCTGATCTACAAGCTCTCGCAGCACAACGTGTTGAGAGCTTGTAGATCAGCTATTTTCGCTAGTTTTGTCTCGGGTCCTACCTTAACACTGTCCACTGTCCAGTCCAGTGAGTGAAAGTACAAAAGTATTAGATCAGATTAGATTATACATTTAGACTGACTGTATTGTACATCAGCCAGTCGTATTTGGTGAGGGTAGCAAACCGGCTGCCTTGTTGCGGTTCTGCTATGCCACAGACAACCTCCTGCTCTTCGTAGAAAATGCAGTCTCGCCCCTTTGGCTCCTCTCTCCTTGCTGGGTCATTGTTTAGTTTCTCCCTGTACTTTCTCGTTCTCTCAGCACTTGTCATTTTCCAGCTGACAAAAGAAAATGGAATGTATAGTTTAAGACAGAGAAAATATTGTTTAGATTGAAACAATATGTTAAGGTTTCTGTGAAGGGGTTTCTGCTCTGTCTGATGAATTTGAAGTATCACTGAATGAAGCTAAATTACATTTTATGTTAAAATGTTTAAAACAAATGTTTAAATGTACAAAAGAAACATGGAACTTTGTTATGTATTGTTATATCTGTAGTTAAATACAGTATAAATCATATGGTGTGACAATCAAGTCATATGGCGTGACAAGCAGACATGTCACACCATTATGATTAAGTGTCACACCATATTACGTTTTCTGCATTTAGGTTTACCTTGAGGCTACTATGTACACATTAGCATGCTAACAGCATGCTAGCTATAACAAAGCAACCTAGATCTACATGGAAATATGACCAAAACTTCAAATAACTTAAGCTTTTTTTAATGAAAAGGTGTCACACCAACAGACATCCAAAGTGGTGAGTTTGTCAAAGTTTCAACAAGATGGCATTTCATGAAAATGTTAAAATCATATCTCACCTCAGACACCTGTCTTGCAGTTGTGCTGGGAGTGCTGAATAGCCTTACAGAAGAAGGACCTCTCTAGCCAATAGGTGTCCAAATAATTGCCTGTTTAATTTGTCCAAACTAGTGTCACACCAAATGATTTTGGTTTGGGGGACAAAATGTTTTTGATCAGAAATGACTGAAAACATTATGCTTTGACTTTGAAAAGATATAGGCTCACAAATAGACATTTTTTTTTAGCCTAAATTCATTTTCAAATGATTTTTAGCAATTCTTTTTCTTAGTTTTATTCAAGTTCCCACTTTGAGAAACAAGGTCAGGACAGTCACACCATATGAGTTTTGCCATGTTTGGTTGAAAATTCTGAAGAAATGAGGAATGAAATGTTTTAATCTTGAGTAAGTTCACATAAAGCTTAATGTCCTGCACAATATTCAGAAGGTTTTTGACAAATATATTTTTTATTTATACATGTTTGACACCGAGGACAGCGAAAACGTTACGTCACGTCACCCACCCATCTACATATCTTTTGCACAGTTCTTTTTTTTTGTCTTTTTCTGACAATATCTACTGCATAGTAATGTGTTCTATCCGTCTGTCATTCAATGTTATATGAGATACATAAAGGTTTCCTGTGTAAATAAGCCAAAAAGCTTACTAGGATCTCCTTTTAGTTGACCTTGTACCTGTGAACTGTACTGTCATGAAACTGTACCTCTTAGTTGACCTTTAGCTTACTAGGATCTCCTTTTAGTTGACTTTGTACCAGTGAACTGTACTGTCATGAAACTGTACCTCTTAGTTGACCTTGTACCAGTTAACTGTACCTTTTAGTTGACCTTGTACCAGTGAACTGTACCTTTTAGTTGACCTTGTACCAATGAACTGTACCTTTTCCTATGCAACCTAACAATAAAGTTGTCACCAATCAATCAGAAGGGAGTCAAAATGGAGGAGATGTGATCATACTTCGGTGCTCCTGTTAACTCAGGGATGTTAACTCGCCCATAAGTCCTACATCTCATTAGTCCTACATTGGTTAGGGTTAGGTTTAGGCATAGTTTTACTGAGGTTAGGATTAGGATTAGGGTTAGGTTTAGGCATAGTAGCATTCACCAGGTTGACATTCACCAGGTTAGCATTTACCAGTGTAGGACTAATGGGAAGTCGGACCAATGCCATGACGAGCTGACGTGTTCTGGACCAACTTTAGACGTAACAAGCAGGCTTTGCTCAAGCCAACCAGGGGAGTCAATTGGGTATGGCAGGGGTATGCAGCTGCCATACCCTTGGTCCAAGGGGGAAAATAAAAGTTACTTTTATATATAAATCCATGAGTGTCTCTTTGTCTATCTGTGCTGGTTATTATGTTGTTAAATTACAGTACTACAAATGCAAAATGTAACAAAATGGTCACTTAGGTATTATAATTATATTCTCCACATTGTATTCTCCCCATCTTGACAAAATGGTATATTTCCAGGTTCCGCAGGTCAGCTGCACAGGTGCAATGCAATATTGTTCATTGTGGCACGTTTACTAACATGCCAAGTTTAGCTGCACTTGAACAACCGAAAAGAAATAAAATGTACTTCTTAAAAAAAGGTATCCCTGTTGCTAAGGTATGGCAACATGACTGGTGTCTAGTCATGTTGCCATACCTTAGCTTTTTCTGAACTGAAGCCAACTCAAAGTGCATTATTACAGTAGTCAAGTCAAGTTTAAATAAAAGCATGATTAAGAAGTTGAAAATCTGAAGGATTTACAGCAGACTTGGTTTTGTCTAAAAGCCTCCGCTGATAAAAGCAGGATTTAACTTTAGCTTTAATCTGTTTGTCAAGCTTAAATCACTGTCTAATTTCACACCAGGGTTAACCCATTAAGACCTGGAATTATTTTATCTTATTGAAAAAAAGTAGATCTACAAGCTCACAGCGCAGCAACGAGTGAAAAGCTTAAGTATGTGAAAACTACAGTATGTGAAAACCACAGTACAATGCAATTAAAACCCACTGAAGCTGCCACAGCTTTGGAGATAAAAGGATGTTTGGGGCCTAAAATGAGAGCAAACCAAGGTGTGAAGGTTCAGTATTTTAATCAAGGGTTTCAGTTTAAACCGCATGCTTGAAATAAGAGGGAACAATGAGCTGGACGTTAGGTCCTAAACTCTGACAGGTTCACAGTCATATACCATGGCTCATAATAAGTTCCACCAAAGGCTGATATTTCATACGTTTGGACATATAACATATCGTCACTGTCGGGCAGAAACCTCGTATCTCCAATTTTCAAATTTGTACATTTTTTTGCAAAGTAAAGCACTGCTTCATCATACAAGGCCGTCACACAAAACTAGTGAAAACAGCCGATCTACAAACACACAACGTTGTGTGCTTGTAGATCGGCTGTTTTCACTAGTTTAAATCATTTTAAAAATGATAAATACAAAACAAAGGGTTTTGGACATACAAGGTTTCCACCCGACAATGACGATATACAAATCAAACAGGCAGCCTAGTTCAATGATGGCAACAGTCTTTCTTTATTTCATTCATTAACACAACATCTGGGGTGTTTGGAATATCTTACAGTGCATTGACATGTGTGTCATTGTGATCAAACCAGTCCAGTTTTTACAGTGCTGTGTTCCTCTACTTCTCTGAGACCAGCTCCACCAGACGGTCATCTATGGGTGGGTCGGGGCAATTCTTTTGGGGGGTCCGCAGATGTTTAACTTAATGTTAACATTGTTTTCTCACTCAACAGAAAACAGACTTACACTGTATACAGTATAAGTGTATACAGGGTATCAGCACATTTATAAAGTGACAATTTAAGGACTTTTAAGACCTTTTTAATACCTCTGGTCAAACAATGGTCAAATTGAGGGAGAAATTGTGAAAATAGCAGATCTGCTGTTTTCACAATGGAACAGATGGAGTCAAACTAAATGTAATGCCAACTCCTACAATCCTACAATCCTATATATATATATATAATATATATATACACACACGCACGCACGCACGCACGCACGCACACACACACACACACACACACACACACATATATATATATATATATATATATATATATATATATATATATATATATATATATATATATATAGCCTAGATGATGCACTGTTGGGGTACCCCCGGCCCCTTATGCCCATATATGGAGATCCCCAGGCATCAAACCCAAGCCCTAACTCGCCAAGGCCCTGCTTGGCTTTACTAATGTTTTATGCCCATATAATGGAGATCCCTGTCCCAATGTCATCAATATTAAGGACATATCTGGGAATGCCCATATATGGGCATGTTTTGACATTGGCGCGATCTTGCCCTTTAGGGGCGAGGCCGCATGCCGCCCTGAGGCGTCTTACTAATAATATTACAAAACATACATTAACCACCTTAGCCCTGTTTTAATACCATGGCTATTTGAAAATAGCTGATGTACAAACATTTTGTACTTTCACTTTTGGAACTTTAAGTACATTTTGATGCCATGACTTTCATACTTTTACTCAAGTAGATTTTGAATTCCAGACTTGTAACAGAATATTTCTACATTGCAGTATTACTTTTATACTTTTATTAATACTTTTACTTAAAGGTCCGCTGTCAGCCCCGAAATTATAATAGTATGATACAGTAGGTCATGTGGTCTCTCTCCCGTGTGGATCCTGAAACAGTCTGAAACTGTCTCAGTGTAATCTGCCCAACAACAGCTGAACAGTACAGTAAGTAGTTATACAGTCCAGCTATACAGACACTTAATTTGATTGGCTCATAATTGCGCATCCCCACAATGACATCATAAAAATATTAAATCGTTTTTTAACCCACTTACTTCCAGGGGCCACAAGGTGCCGCTAGAGTGCCAGACATTTCTGCACAGGCCTTCGCTCTAACTTCTGTCTACACAGGCAGTAGTGGCTTGGGCTTTCACTGCATACACTGTTATGAACGAAGACCGGAGGAAGTGAGCTAACAGTTAGCCATTAGCTTCTTTATTTTTTAGAAGCCCGATCTGAAGCTATTTAGCCGCAAAAAAACTTTGTCGCTGCCCTGGGAACACAGTTCAGAGAAAAAGGTCTCTAAAGATGTGAGTTTGTATTGGAGCCGGCGGCGCGGTGCGGCAGCGTTGCCCGATTACGGGCCGATGTAAACAGAATCGCGGCCCGGGGCATGGATGGAAAATTAGACCGGGACTTCGTTAATTAATTCATTTTATTAAATATCCGGGATAGGCACCCCGGAATACGTCGCGCCGCCGACAGTATAGATTGAGTTTTTTGGGGGGGGCTCTAAACTTTATTCTAAATCATTTTCAATGGAATAAATCGTCGGACCATCTAGAATCACTCGTTGGAAAGCGTAGGACGAGCCAGGACCACCCACATCTCTACAAGCAGCTCAGGGTAAGTAAAATAGCAAAAAAAAAACATTGTATTGGATTGAAAAAATCCCGAACTTGTCCGGGATAGGCACAAGAAGGGTTAAGATGATTCTTAAAGTGACAGTAACCCTTTAGGTGACAGGCCCCCTTTAAGTAAAAAAATGTGAATCCTTTTTCCAACAGGGTCACACCAAGGATCAAGTACATCACCTGGGGGCTGGTAGGGCTTTTCTCCTCTTGCCCGCCCCTGTGGAATGCACCCCCCCCCCCCCCCCCCTCTCATATCACAACCCACCTCTTCAATGTGTGTCTTTCCCCAGCTAAACCCCTCCCCTGTTCCACTGTTTCACTGTTCCACTGTTTTAATTCATTATACTGCTTTCCCCAAGTGTCATTGGGAACTTAAAGAAAGCACTGTATGTGACATATTTTATTGTGTTATTTGGAACAATAAGATGTATATGTGACAATGCCTCGCGGTGCGAGGCGTTGTGTGCTTGTAGATCAGCTGTTTTCACTAGTTTAGATCATTTTTAAAATGATAAATACAAAACAAACGGTTTTGGACATACCAGGTTTCCACCCGACAACGACAATATGCTGTGTGTTATGGAGAACAATAAGCTGTATATATGTGACATATTGTATGGTGATATTGTAACAATAAGCTGTATGTATAACATATTGTATGGTGCTATTATGAACAATAAGCAGGGCCTGAGTGGCGGTTGCTCCTTCTGGGTTGACAGGGGCAGAGCTGATTAGAGCAGACAGTAAGATGACATCAAAGGCGTCACCGCTCCTTTAAAATGCTCCTAATTGGAACATTCTTCAGATTACATGAGCCAGGAATCACTGTAAATTACAGCTCTGAGAGTGACATCCTTTCATTGTACCGTCTCAACGCTCACTGTACTCTGTGTGTGTGTGTGTGTGTGTGTGTGTGTGTGTGTGTGTGTGTGTGTGTGTGTGTGTGTGTGTGTGTGTGTGTGTGTATACCAGTAAGACTCCCTAATCGGGAGATAAGTGACCGCCAGGTCACATGTATACACGCAGCCTCATGGTGGCCCTAGAACAGGGGCATGTGAGAAATCAGGGGCGGAGGTTGTGGTTTGGCAGCCAAGGAGTGCGTTTGTGTGCAAAGTTTGGCATGCAGGGGCAACGGTAGATAAGAGTAGGGCCAAAAGTGTGACATGACGTGACGGACAGATATAGGGACTGACTGACTGACTGACCATTATATTTCCCCTTTAATAATACCAATTTGTATAGTGTTTTATATCATTTTCATCATTGATTTGTCACCTTTACAACGAGGTAGGGCTTGTAAGCATTGGGCATTTGTGGAATGAGCAACACAGCCCAATGTGTGGGTAGCACCGACCCAAGATTTGCCAAAATGGCCCTGTAATGCTGATCTGCTGGCATTCACTTTCATTTTGGGCTGACAGGTGTGTGCCAGTCACAGGTGTGTGACAGTCACAGGTGTGTACTGTACCAGTCACAGGTGTGTGCCAATCACAGGTTTGTGACAGTCACAGGTGTGTGCCTAGCACCTGAGCATGGGTTCTGCCAGAATTTGGGAGCTAACGCTATCCTCCAGGATGACAACGCTCGCCCAACAGAGAGTACCACCAGAATGTGGCAGTGGAGAGGATGGAATGGCCTGCCGTGAGTCCAGACCTCATTGTGGGATCAGCTTTGGTGAGCTGTACGTGCTAGAGTGACCAACAGAACCACGTTGGCTGACAAATCCTGGTTGAGGAATGGGATGCCATCCCACAGGTTGGTGGCCAGCATGAGGAGGAGGTGCCAAGCTGTTGTGGCTGCGCTACTGAGTGTGAAATGAACTAGAAACATGGAATTCTGGGAAATTGCGAGTGTGGCTGCCTATTTATAGTCTGGATAGCCAGATTGTCATGTGAAGCTTGACCAATCCTCTATAAAGGTGACATCACCGAGAATGCTGCTCCCTCATTGGCTAAAAGTTTATCTATAAAACTAGAAAAAATGCAATTCTGGGAAATGGCGAGTGTGGTTGCTTATTGCTTATTATGGCGAGTGTGGTTGCTTATTTATTGTCTCATGTGAAGCTTGACCAAAAGCTAGTACCACTCCCCCATTGAACTCAATGGACTTTTTATTTATAGTTTTTTTTTAATAGATTTATATATCTATAATAAATAAAGCTGCGGGCTAGAACATGTTACATGAACATGTATAATGTGTTGCCCCTACTGGGCAAACACACTAATAATAAATAAATAGAGTAGCACTAGCTATTTTCACAATTTCTGCCTCTATATATTTGACAATTGGGCCAATGTTTAGTTTGTCATTTTAGAGGTATCAAAAAGTCCTTAAATTGTCACTTTAGAAATGTGAAGATACCCTCTATACACTTATTATGTTGGCTTGTTTACAGTTGAGTGAGAAAACAATGTTTCACATTAAGTTAATCATCTGGGGACCCCTCAATAATTGGGGGGTCGTGTGTGATGTGATGACGCCATCAAATGATAAAGTCGACTTCAACTCAACTTTTTACTGAGTCGAGTCAACTTGCAAAGATCACAAGTCGTTAATGCCCTAATACTATATGTAGCTTTATACAGTATATGCCTTGATATTATGATGTCACTCTTCGCCCTTCTCTGATGTCTGTCTGATACATGTAGTCTCCTCTACTCTCCTACTCCCCTTTTCCTCTCCTCCTGTGCATGTGTACGTGTGTGTGTGTGTGTGTGTGTGTGTGTGTGTGTGTGTGTGTGTGTGTGTGTGTGCGCGCGCGCGCGCGCGTGTGCGTGCGTGCGTGCGTGCGTGTGTGTGTGTGTCTCCACCAGGTTGGAATAAAGAGACATTTTCCGTTGGACCAAAAACCAACTTGGACATTTGTTTTATAGCACGTTGTTCTTCTGTGTGTGTGTGTGTGTGTGTGTGTGTGTGTGTGTGTGTGTGTGTGTGTGTTTGTTTTATAGCTCTCATTAGCTGATTAATCTGGAATTCTATCAGAACTCTGCTCTGATGATGACTCAGCACCTTAACCCTTTAACCACTTAATGAAGAAATACACACACACACACACACACACACACACACACACACACACACACACACACACACACACACACACACACACACACACACACAACCAAGCCAGACGCTTTTACTGCGTTTGCAAAAACTCCTTGATGAAGTGTAATTGAACATTAATATAATAATAACAACTAGAAGTACTGTTCCTACGAAACAATGTGGGCTCGCTCGCAAAGAAATAATTAAAAATTCTACTAACTCCTCACCCAGCAGTTGTTCAATTGTCTTTAAAACAATACAAACATCAATAATGCTTCTGCCTAGCTGACATTCTACTTTTCCACCTTCAGAGGTGTCTCTACTTCTCACAAAATGTTTACAAATCTTCCCCAAATATTGGCCTGAAGGCGTTGCAGGGCCGGACTGGAGACCCACACAGAAGGCGGTGCAGGGCCGTACAGAGGCCCCACACAGTAGGCGTTGCAGGGCCGGACAGGGGCCCTAACAGTATCAATCAATCAATCAATCAATCAATCAAACTTTATTTATAAAGCACATTTTACACAACCTTAGCTGACCAAAGTGCTGTACAGATAAAAACAGTTTAAAAGCATAACAGGAATAAAAATAGAAACATGAAAAAGAATACAAAATAGAAGTGCAAAGCATAGACCTCAAAAACATCAAAGAGATAAAAAACAGAATTAGGCTATGGGTTCAAGGGTTATTAAAAGCTAATGAAAAGAGGTGTGTTTTAAGTAGGGACTTAAAGATGGTGATGGATTGAGCAGACCTGATATGAGGGGGGAGATTATTCCAGAGCTCTGGGACCGCCACCGCAAACGCACGGTCGCCTCTGGTCACTCTAGTGAGGTCTGTTGGCGTGGTCAGCAGTGACTGGGTGGCGGACCTCAGAGCTCTAGGTGGATTGTAACGCTCTACAAGATCAGCCATATAATTGGGGGCCAGATCATGAATAGATTTAAAAGCGAAGAGGAGGATTTTAAAATCAATACGATATTTGACCGGGAGCCAGTGAAGGGTGGCCAGAACTGGGGTGATATGGTTGAATTTTTTGGTTCCGGTAAGAAGGCGGGCAGCAGCATTTTGGACTAATTGCAGGCGCTTGAGAGAGGAGTGGTCATCCCATAATAAAGTGCATTACAGTAGTCTAGTCTAGATGTAATAAAAGCGTGAATGACGGTTTCAAATTGTTTGAGCGGGAGATAAGGTTTTATTTTAGCTAAGAGTTGGAGATGGAAGAAACTGGTTTTGACGGTGGAGCTGATCTGTTTGTCAAATTTGAATTTGTTGTCGAAAATAGATTTTTTGCACTGGTGTGGATGTTAGAGGAGAGAGGGCCTAGGGTATTTACGGGAGAGGTGGGATTGTTTCCAAAAATGTTTATTTCGGTTTTGTCATTGTTGAGGTGTAGAAAGTTTGCGTCCATCCACATTTTTATGTCCTCTAAACAATTGATCAGGGGCTGGAAAGAATTATTGCTGTTTGATGTAAGTGGCATGTAAATTTGGACATCGTCGGCGTAACAGTGATATGAAATGTTGTGTTGGGATAAAATGGGTCCGAGTGGCAACATATATAATAAAAACAGCAGAGGGGCCAAAATTGAGCCCTGGGGGACTCCGCATGTGAGGGGGGCAGTGGATGAGGAGAATTCTCCTATCTGGACGGAAAAAGTCCTATCCGTCAGATAGGACCTCAGTAGGCGGTGCAGGGCCGGACTGGGCCCATACAGTAGGCGGTGCACGGCCAGACTGGGCCCCCACACAGTGGGCGGTGCAGGGCCGTGCCTAGGTGGCTGCCATGGGGCCCCACACAGTCAGGGCAATGTTTTGCTCTAGGCAAGTTTCTTTTTCTTTCCTTTTTTTTTTCCTTAGAGATGGATATGGATGGATGGATGGATGGCACTTGGAGAGGTGGGTACCTGGAATACTGGGTACTAGGGACATGTGGGCAAGTGTGCAAGTACTGAGAGATACAGATCTCCATATATGGCCATATCAGTTGGATCACTGCTGCAACTAGTCTAGTCACCTTTAGATGTGAGCGGCCCGAAGGGCCGCGAACTTCTAGTAATAATAATATCTGGAACTGCACTCTGTCAAGGTGCCAACTTGCGCCTCACGTGCAAATAGACCACACATGACCTACTTGTGCGCAAGCAGAGCGCGCCACGAGGTGTGCCCTGCCTCATTGAATGTTATAATAACGACATTACCAAGAAGTAAGAACGCTCTTATATACCAAACTCTGCTTACATCACCAGTGGCATCACCATGAACAATGGTCCCTCATTGGCTGTTAATGATGAGACACAGACATACATACATTACCAGAATCCCAGCCGTTTCAGGGCTATCTATCTATCTATCTAGGTCGTCCTCAGACGAGCCCTCCATCGTTGTTTCCAGTCATCTCGGTTCTCCATACATCTGGCCAGCTCATTGGTGTTCTGTGTCCCTACGTCTTCCTTGAGTACGTCCACGTATGTTTTTGTGGGACGTCCTCGCGACCGGTGCCCATGTGTTGGCTCCCACAGTACCAATTTGCTGGCTGGAAGCTCCTGGTGTCTTTGGCAGTGTCCTGCAAGTCTCATTCTTCTGGTGGCTATTTTCTCGCTTACCCTTGGTATTCCCTCATACAGGCTCCTGTTGGTAACATGTGCGCTCCTGTTGATGTTGAGTACTGCACGCAACATTCTAGTGTAGCACCCATTTAGAGACTTCTGCAGGGTTGGCTTCAGGGTCCAGCATTCACTGCCATAGAGGAGAACAGACTCCACTGTTGCAAAGAAGAAGCTAAGTTTGATTTGGCGGGGGAGGCTAGAGTTCCATACACTGTTCATGCCGTTCAGGGCCCTCCAAGCGAGTGCCTTCCTTACTTTGAGGTCTTTCTCAGTTGAGTCGACCCATGCGCCCAGGTACTTGAAGTCCTTGACTTCCTTCAACACAGCTCCTTCTGTTGTTGTCAGAGGTGAGTGATCAGGTAGGTTATAGGTGATAACCTCAGTTTTCTTAGCATTTAGCCTGAGACCAACTCTATCTCCACCCTGCTCAGGAGTTCTTGTGCTTGTTCCATGCTGTCGGAGAGCAGGCTGATGTCGTCCGCATAGTCCAGGTCTGTCAGAACTACTGCGGGATGCCGCCTTGACCTCCTTGGTGTTAGCGTGAAGCCAAGCTCTTGTTCTCGTCCACCTATGGCTTTCCTGAGCGCATAATCTAGAACTATGATGAAGAGGTAGGGGGCCAGGGTGTCTCCTTGCATTACACCAGCTCGGATGTCAAACACCTCACTGCTGCCGTCTGGGGTCACCACTTTGGCCCTTGTTTTTGCGTACATGGTCTCGATAGCCCGGAGAATGTTGGGAGGGACATTGTAGGCCTCAAGGATCTTCACCATCTTGCTTCTGTGGATAGAATCAAAAGCCTTTTTGAAGTCAATGAAGCACAGTACAGCTGCTAGGTTGTCCTTTTTCACCTCCTCTATTAATCTCCTTAATGCCAGGATCTGTGCTACGGTTGTTCTCTCCTCTCGAAAACCATTTTGGTTCTCTCTCAGGTGAGGGTCGATGGCATGCCGTATCCTGTTCAGTATCATTCGGTTGAAGACCTTAGCAGTGATACATGTCAGGCTGATGCCTCTGTAGTTGTCTGGCTTTGAGAGGTCCCCAGCTTTAGGCACCGGGATGATGTTAGACAGAGACCATATTTCAGGTTGCTTGTTGTGCTGTAGAGCATTGTTGCAAAAGTCTAGGATGAGGTTGTCTAGGTCGCAGTTCTTCAAGACTTCTGGGGGTATGCCATCCGGCCCAGCGCTTTTTCCCTCTTTCAGGGTGGATTTTGCCCTGGCGAGCTCGCTGATTGTGAAGGGTCCATCGTCGATGTTCAGGCCCTGGAGGACTGCTGGTATATTTTCCTCTTCTCCCTCTTCCACTGATGTTCCCAGGAGCCTTTGGAAGTGGTCGAACCATGTTGCCACTCTCTCTTCTGGGCTGTGTCCCTCAACCTGGCCCTCCTTGGCCCTCTTCCGCCCTGTCATCTCATTTATTACCTTCCAGGCCTCCCCGTATTGCCTTTCACCTTGCGCTGCCTGCACTCTTCGCACGCTTTCCATCACTTCCTCCCCTTTGATGGTGTCGTAGGTGCTGAAGAGAGACTGTTTGGCTTCGTTCAGTGTCTCGCGACCCTCCTCTGTTGGTTCCCGCTCAAAGTTGAGTCGTGCTTCCTCCATCCTGCCTCGTGCTGCTACAACCTTCGGATGACTGGACCGTGGTGGTGCTCTTACTCTGTTCGGCACTGGTACGCACAGTCTGGTCGCCTCCTCATTCGCTGTGATGAATCTCCCATATTCACGGCTAGGCTCCTCTCCCCTATCAAGCTGCCGAAAGCGCTTCCTGACTTCCTCCGTGTACCTGGTTTGAAGGCCCGGATTGGTCGTGAATGCCTTCCAGTCATGCCGAATCTTGGGGCTTGGCTTGGGGACCCTGAGGCTCAGTCGCACCCTCATGGAGACCACACGGTGATCAGAGCCTACAGAGCTGAACGTGCTGTATGGCTCAGCGTTCAGGATGGAATTCCTCCACTTTTGCCTCACTAGGATATAGTCCAGCTGATATAGCCTAGGTTGCTCCCCAGGACGTGAGGCTCGGTCTCGGAAAGTCCATCTCTTCCCTGTTCTCTTCCGGAACATGGTGTTCGCTGCCAGGAGCTGGTGTTCCATGAGAAGGGCTGTGAGGTATGTTCCGTTGCGGTTGGTGGACTCATGGTATGGGAATGGTGCATCCTCCTGTCCAATCCTGGCGTTGAAGTCGCCAAGGATTGCCAGGAAGTTGTGCGCTGGGACACCTCGGACTGCTGTTGTGAGGTCCTCATAGAACTCCTCAACATCCGCAGGTGATGCCGTGTTAGTGGGCGAGTACACCACTATGACTGTTGTTACTGGGTTACCTGCGAAATAGACGATCTACGTTTTTCACCTCCTCTATTAATCTCCTTAATGCCAGGATCTGTGCTACGGTTGTTCTCTCCTCTCGAAAACCATTTTGGTTCTCTCTCAGGTGAGGGTCGATGGCATGCCGTATCCTGTTCAGTATCATTCGGTTGAAGACCTTAGCAGTGATACATGTCAGGCTGATGCCTCTGTAGTTGTCTGGCTTTGAGAGGTCCCCAGCTTTAGGCACCGGGATGATGTTAGACAGAGACCATATTTCAGGTTGCTTGTTGTGCTGTAAAGCATTGTTGCAAAAGTCTAGGATGAGGTTGTCTAGGTCGCAGTTCTTCAAGACTTCTGGGGGTATGCCATCCGGCCCAGCGCTTTTTCCCTCTTTCAGGGTGGATTTTGCCCTGGCGAGCTCGCTGATTGTGAAGGGTCCATCGTCGATGTTCAGGCCCTGGAGGACTGCTGGTATATTTTCCTCTTCTCCCTCTTCCACTGATGTTCCCAGGAGCCTTTGGAAGTGGTCGAACCATGTTGCCACTCTCTCTTCTGGGCTGTGTCCCTCAACCTGGCCCTCCTTGGCCCTCTTCCGCCCTGTCATCTCATTTATTACCTTCCAGGCCTCCCCGTATTGCCTTTCACCTTGCGCTGCCTGCACTCTTCGCACGCTTTCCATCACTTCCTCCCCTTTGATGGTGTCGTAGGTGCTGAAGAGAGACTGTTTGGCTTCGTTCAGTGTCTCGCGACCCTCCTCTGTTGGTTCCCGCTCAAAGTTGAGTCGTGCTTCCTCCATCCTGCCTCGTGCTGCTACAATCTTCGGATGACTGGACCGTGGTGGTGCTCTTACTCTGTTCAGCACTGGTACGCACAGTCTGGTCGCCTCCTCATTCGCTGTGATGAATCTCCCATATTCACGGCTAGGCTCCTCTCCCCTATCAAGCTGCCGAAAGCGCTTCCTGACTTCCTCCGTGTACCTGGTTTGAAGGCCCGGATTGGTCGTGAATGCCTTCCAGTCATGCCGAATCTTGGGGCTTGGCTTGGGGACCCTGAGGCTCAGTCGCACCCTCATGGAGACCACACGGTGATCAGAGCCTACAGAGCTGAACGTGCTGTATGGCTCAGCGTTCAGGATGGAATTCCTCCACTTTTGCCTCACTAGGATATAGTCCAGCTGATATAGCCTAGGTTGCTCCCCAGGACGTGAGGCTCGGTCTCGGAAAGTCCATCTCTTCCCTGTTCTCTTCCGGAACATGGTGTTCGCTGCCAGGAGCTGGTGTTCCATGAGAAGGGCTGTGAGGTATGTTCCGTTGCGGTTGGTGGACTCATGGTATGGGAATGGTGCATCCTCCTGTCCAATCCTGGCGTTGAAGTCGCCAAGGATTGCCAGGAAGTTGTGCGCTGGGACACCTCGGACTGCTGTTGTGAGGTCCTCATAGAACTCCTCAACATCCGCAGGTGATGCCGTGTTAGTGGGCGAGTACACCACTATGACTGTTGTTACTGGGTTACCTGCGAACTCAGCCATGAGGATCCTTTTGGTGTGCTTGTGAACCCGTCGGAGGGCCCTGCGCGCCAGGGCTACGGTCTTCAAAAAAGGGTGTGCTTGTAGATCAGCTATTTTCACTAGTTTTGTGCAATAGTCTTGTGTGATGAAGCAGGGCTTTAGGCCTACTTTACGGAAAAACGTACACATTTGAAACTTGGAGATACGGGGGCTTGGCTTGGGGACCCTGAGGCTCAGTCGCACCCTCATGGAGACCACACGGTGATCAGAGCCTACAGAGCTGAACGTGCTGTATGGCTCAGCGTTCAGGATGGAATTCCTCCACTTTTGCCTCACTAGGATATAGTCCAGCTGATATAGCCTAGGTTGCTCCCCAGGACGTGAGGCTCGGTCTCGGAAAGTCCATCTCTTCCCTGTTCTCTTCCGGAACATGGTGTTCGCTGCCAGGAGCTGGTGTTCCATGAGAAGGGCTGTGAGGTATGTTCCGTTGCGGTTGGTGGACTCATGGTATGGGAATGGTGCATCCTCCTGTCCAATCCTGGCGTTGAAGTCGCCAAGGATTGCCAGGAAGTTGTGCGCTGGGACACCTCGGACTGCTGTTGTGAGGTCCTCATAGAACTCCTCAACATCCGCAGGTGATGCCGTGTTAGTGGGCAAGTA
>NC_137823.1:7237103-7239450 GCF_963921795.1 Nannobrachium achirus
ATTTCACAATTTGGACAATGTTTAGTTTGTCATTTAGAGGTATTAAAAAGTCCTTAAATTGTCACTTCAGAAATGTGAAGATACCCTCCATACACTTAAACGTTATGTTGGTTTGTTTACTGTTGAGTGAAAAAACTATGTTGCACATTAAATTCATCTTCTGGTTGTGTGTGATGTGATGATGACGTCATCAAACGACAAAGTCGACTTCAACTCAACTTTTTACCGAGTCGAGTCGACTTTCAAAAATCACAAGTCGTCAATGCCCTAGTCCTAGTGGGTAGACCAAACACCTATTCAGTAAAAACTAATATACAAACCTAAAAGAATGGTCATTGAGGGTAGTGCGGTAAGTGCTATGGGCTTAGGTGGAGTCTGAAGAGGTGAGTCTTCAGACCATGGCGGAAGCTAGGAATATATACACATTTCTATGATTAAAATTAAATAAATAAATAAATAAATAAATAAATAAATAAATAGCTAGCTAGCAGATCATCAAGCTCATAGCACAGCACTCGGTGCAACGCTATGATCCACAATACATAAATGAATAAAACAGGAACGGAAAGGAGAGGAAAACACATTGTTCAATCTCTTTCATTCACTTCTTTAACCACATGGAACCCTATGTCTATTCTGGGGCAAACATTCAACACATGGCATATCTACAGAGTGTGCCAATTGTAGTCCTAGAGTGGCCATATTTTGGGTCAAACAGGGGACTGCCCATAAGTCCGAAGGTTCATTAGTCCGAAGGTTCATTAGTCCGAAGGTTCATTATTATTTAGTTAGGGTTACTGAGGTTAGGGTTATGGTTATGGTTATGGTTATGGTTATGGTCATGGTTAAAGTTAGAGTTAGAGTTAGAGTTAGGCATAGTATTCTTAACAAATTCATCATCATCATCATCATCATCATTTATTTAGCTCACGACCATGATCACATGGTATGGAGCACAGCTCATATTATATACATAAATAGTATACAAAACATTACAAACATTACAATAATATTCAAACAGACGTAGCAGAAAAGCGGGCATGACACATTATTTGAACAAGGGCAAGGTGTTCTTTAGGAAAGCTCCCAATTTACATATAACTTTTGCCTTTTCAGCTTGTTGTAATAAAATCAGTTTCCACATAGATGGATGGGTTGTATAGTACTTTGGCAAGTATTTTTGTCTGAGATTCAAAATAGTAAGGTTCTTACACTCAAACAGTAAATGGTACTCATCCCCGACTCTGTTGTCATTGCATAGGTTACAAAATCTCTGGCTTCTTTCCAACCCTTTATATCTGCCAGTAACCTTTGGGATTCTTGTGTTATTTACTCTGAAATTACAGATTGCCCTTCTATAATTAAGGTTTTCACACAGTAAGTATTTTTCTAGTTTAAACTCTTGTTTAAACTCCACATAAATGTCACATGATGTCATACTGCTAAGTTCACTTGTCCAATTTAGCAAAAACTGATCTTTCAGCCTTTGTTCGACAGTTTGTTTCAGCCAGTTAATGTTGCATTTCTGGGTCAGCCAGATATATGACAGACCACAGTCGTCCAGTATTCTCTTAACTTGGGAGACCCATGGTGATACATATACGCCTGTGTTAAACAGGTTAAGCAAACAGTTGTACATTATTCTACTCAATTTACTCTCTTTGCCTTCAATCAGCCTGGCCCAGTATCCGATAAGTCTCATTTTAACTGAAATACAAATTGGGTATCTCCCCAGCTCTCCATACACCATATTACTACATGTAGTTGTTTTTACTTTTAGAATGTACTTGAGAAATCTAAGATGTAATTTTTCTAGTCTTTCTATTTTTTCAAACCCCCAGACTTGCACTTGCATACAGCATAACTGGTGAAACCAACTTGTCGAATAGGTCTACTGCGACATTTACTGGTAGATTAAAAGTTCTACATTTTCCAAGGAGGGAGTACATGGCACGTGAGGCCTGCTTGTGCAACTCTTCAATAGCGATCTTAAATGAACCATTATAGTTCATAATAACTCCAAGATATTTAAAACAATGGACAACCTCTAAATTTTCTCCATTACAGTCAAACTTCAAACTGTTGGCAGTTCAGACTAATGAACCTTCGGACTAATGAATCTTCGGACCAATGTCATGGCACCGTCAAACACAGGTGTTCTGATTGGAGTAGATCATTAGTTCTATGCCAATCAAACAATTGAAACACCTGCGTTTGACCCAAAATGAGGCCGCTCTAGGACTACAATTGGCACACTCTATACAAGCTCACAACATCGCTGACACGATGTGAAAAGCTATTTTTATAGAAAACATTTGGTGTATGGTGAAAAAGGAGCACACCATGT